>NC_085049.1:28458268-28769775 GCF_963662255.1 Cinclus cinclus
CAGCTGCAGTGCCATGCACACAGGGCTGCCTTCCAGATGAGCAGCTGCTGGCCAAGAGCCAATGGGATGTCAGGAACAGGGCTGCTGCTGTGCCCAGGGATGACACTGAGCATTTGCTGCTCCCCTGTGCCACGGAACTGGGCCATACAGATTCTGTGTGGCATCTCCCAGCTTCCCTAAGGCTTTGTCCTGTGACTGTGATGCTGTTCCTAGAGATTTCCCAAAGCAAATCTGGAAAGTGGCCAGCTGTGGTGTGCAGTGAGCCTTTGTTGGGTTAGAGGTGCAGCTGGTGAGGTGCATGCTGTGCCTGGACACTTTTCTCTTTGGCTGTATAAGACAAAATTGCCTGCCCTTGCTGCAGCACTGTGTGTACCCAGAGGGTCAGCAGAGACCCCCTGACTGCAAACAGAGGCCAGTGGTTCACCAGTACCAGCTGCAGGAGGTAAAGAGGGATCCGTGGACACAACAGAGCTGCTTGCTGTCCTCCTAACCACTGACTGAAATGTCTCCCAGCCTGGGGATTAAGTTTTTCTGTGACTCTGCCCAAATTAATTACCCAGGGTCTATAATCCCATTGTGCCCTTCCCACTACATCTCTAATAACTTAATTGCAGCCTGATTCCTGGGGTGAGGGACACCAGGTTGCCTCACACAGGTCAGAGAGCTGGTCTTTGTTTGAATAGAGAGGCATATTCCTGACAAACATAAATAATTAACAGAGTTGCAGGGTGAGCTGGCAGCCAGCATTGCCAAAAAAGGACAGGTTTCAATTTTCCTCTCTCAGTTTCAGGATATGAGATAGGCAGCTTAAGTCTTCAACCTTGAATAATGTGGTAGGAAAGTGTGCTCACTGGAAATCCCAAATTAAAGTTTTGCTCTGGCATCTGGGGGAAAGGAGGGTTCACCCTTGCTCCTGGTTCCTCAGGATGCCTGTGATGGTCCCTATCCTTACCATCACTTCCAGGCACCAGAGCAAAGTCTTCCAGCTCCCAGCATCACCCAGGGCCTGCTCAGCCTGGAGAGATGGGGGGTGTTTTGTTTCATTAATTCAGAAACGTGCCTGGGCAAACCTGTGCTGTGGGATTATGAGTGTCACCATTTGACGTTGATGTAGGTGTGGGTAGAACTTCCAGAAAAGTGACTGGTTAGCCAGACTGTTCTCATTCACCTGTGCAAAATCATCTGCTCAGCTTTGAGAGGAGAAAGGTCTGGGCAGTGCTGGGGTGCATTTAAAATGTCCTTTCTTCCTTCATGTCTGTGCAGCCTCAGGACTTCCTTTTCTCTGCAGGGAGGTGTGAGGGATGTCCAGGAGCACAGCTCCTTGCAGGCAGCACCTGTCCAGCTGCACAAAACCAAAGGGTTTAGCTGGAGTGTCGTCCTCCTACCAAACCTGCCCGAAGAGGAAGCATCCTTTCCTGAGAGGACTGAAAGACAAAGCTGTTGCTGCTCACTCTGTCTCTGCTGATTCCCTTCCTCATCTGCTCGTGCCCATCCACACAGGGGGGCTGTGTTGCTAACTTCTCTTGATGGATTCCCACAAGTGTCCAGCACAGCGGAGCGTGCAGCCAAGCCCAGCTGCTGGCCGCTGAATGTCACCCAGCCAGGGGAGCTGGGCCAGGCAGGAGGAGGGGCTGCAGCCACTCTGAGGAGACAGAAGAGTCTTACAAGCTCAGGAGTTCCTAGCTGGCAGCACAATGTCGCCTTTCTTCCATGGCTCAGGCCCTCTCTGTGCCCTTTTTATCGTGCCCTGGGCTGCGTGCAGCTACGCAGCTGATTCGCCTCTGTGATGCCAAAGCCACCCGGGATTAAATTAGGAAAGTCTTCTCTTCTCCATCCTGCTGCAGTTATGGGACAGGAAGCCGTGTCCCTGCTGCTGCAATCCTCTCAGCTTTGCTGCTTGCCCAGATCTTTCTTCCCTGGCCTCCTTGCTCAGCAGGAGCCCCTGGGTGTGTGGTGCCAACCCCAAGACAGTTTTAACATGATTGGGTCTGGGTTGTCTGCATTCCTGATCCTCCTCTATGGTCTGTTCTTGTAGCAGGGGCTGATAATGCAACATTTCCCATTAGAAGGAAGTGGAAATACCCAAGTCTTTTACTGCAACACCAGGGCTGCAGGCAGACGTTGTTCCAGAGTGCTCAGTGGGGAGGGTCGGTGCTGGGGCTCCAGCCAGCCATGCTCCCACAGCCCTGCAGGGGCACAACTGCATCAGTGCCAAGCAAGGGCCTGGCCCAGTTGTCCCCTACCTGCCATTGTAAGGTTCAGCTGTCCCTGACTGGAACAGCGCTGTCCCTGTGCCCATGCTGCTGTGCTCTGAAGGTATCAGCCTGCCCAGCCTCCCAAGGGAGAGCAGCTCAGGTGCTCTGCTCAAGGGCACACTCACACTGTGCTGTGCACCAGGACACACTCACACTGTGCTCCAGGACACACTCCCACTTGCTCTGCTCCTTGGCACACTCACACTGTGCTCCAGGATACACTCACACTGTGCTGTGCACCAGGACACACTCGCACTGTGCTCCTTGGCACGCTCACACTGTGCTGTGCTCCAGGGCACACTCACACTGTGCTGGCAGCGCCCTTGGTGTGTGACCTGGGGCTGTTCTGGGTCTGAGGTGTGATCATGCACAGCTACTATTTCAGCTGGGTGATAAGCAGCTGGGAAGAGGTGTTGGGACAGAGAAAAGCCTCATGGGCAGGAGAAGCAATCTAAATGGGAAGGTCACATAAATCCAGCTGCCACTGAAAGGTCAGACTCATGGCTTCTCTTCCTGGTTCTGGCCAAATCAGTCTATCCACAACTTTGAAAAATATTTTTACGGGGAGAAGGGGAACTTAACTTGTTGCTTGCTAGGTCCTGAATTTCCAGCCCTTTGCAAAACAGAGCCAGGTAGTTCCAAGGTGGGAAGTCAAACATAGTAACCATATTTTGGAATGATGTTCTAAAAACCACATTTTAGAAAATCCATTGACATTTCTGTGTGTAGGAATTGGGAATGGTGGTGATGTTGCTCTATAACTGCAATCTGCAAAAGCCCCAAGCAGGAGATTTTTACAGCATGTTGCATGAGAAGATAGTCATATAGCAAACAGAAGAATTTCTCAGCTGCTTGTAATGGGCAGCTATGAATTGAGTTGAAGGGACAGAGGTGATAGAGTTTCAAAACAGCTGCTATGCTGATGACTCGTGGGGGCCTAAAATTAATGCGTAGCTCAGTTTTCAGTCCCAAAGCAGCACTTTGGGCAGCCAGCACTTATCTGTCAATAATGGTTTCTCTTTTTTTCACTTTAAGAGGAAACAAACCAAGTTAAGCTGCTGTAGCTCAGGAGAAAACCTGTTGATTTAGAAAATATTTTAAAATTGCATGCAGGAAATACTTATTATTTACCAGTTAATTATTTCTAGTACCTGTGAGTGCAGGAAAGCAGTGATCTCATTAACTCCTGCCAGAATCTCCTCTCTGGAGGCTTTGTAAAGACTTTGGAGGCAGGAGTGTTGGGCTGGAAATTTCAGGAATTATCTCTAAGTATTGATGGGGCACTTAAAACAGTGGTGTCTCCCTTATTTTTTATTAGGCTGCCCTGTTCCTAATACTGCACTTCAAACTGCAGTGAAGTGTTGTATTGCAATGGGACTGGTCCGAGTTTTACTCTGCAAACATTTGAGCAAGTCTAGCCAGTCTTCTGGGATTTGCCTCATAAATAGCTGGTTTTGAATTTGGGCTACCTCATGTCAAAGCCAGCCCAGCTTCATTGAAGTCCCGAGCTTTGAGATCATCCCCTGGGTCTGTCTTTGTCAGGAGTGGACTGCAGTGCCAGCCTGTCCACAGTGTGGGAGTGTTGTGCTACGTTTCATAGAGCTCTGAGCCTGCTGTCTGCTGTGTGCAAGCAATTCTCCAAAAAAACCCCAAAAAACCCCTCAAAAACAAAACAAAAAAACACACACAAAAAGAAAAACAAAAAACCACAACCAAACAAACAAACAAACCCAACATCAGTTGTGCATAGCAGCAGATTTCCACAGGACTCAGTTCATGGCAGTGACTCTCTATGGGAGCCCAGCCTGTTCCTCTCACACCAGCAGTTGTCATTATTTGATTTGCCTGGGAAAAGCAGTGTAAGACCCTTGGGTGTGAACCTGGATTTGGCCGAGGGGCATGGGACTGCACAGCAATTAAATTCCAATTTGTTTGTCACACTTGCAGTGATTTATTTGTATCGCAAGTTCCTGCAGTGTCCTGAGTTTCTCTGGGCTGTATGCATTGCCCTGAGCCCTCTGTGTCCACTCTGATTCCGTGCATTGCTCTGAGGAGTTGCATCCACTTTGTCTCACTGCTTTTCCTCTTGTCTGGTGGGCAGAATCCAGGCTGAGGGCTGTCAGCAGAGGAGGGAAGAGGAGGAGGAGGTGTTAGTGGGGGACATCATGGGCTTGCAGACACCCATCAAGCCCTGGCAGTGGGGACACCAGTGAGAGAGGGCTGACAAGAGACCACTCCAGAGCAGCAGTGGTTGGGAATGTGCTTTGCCTAGTGCACAGAAACGGTTTTCACGTGCATGACTGAAGTCCACAGCTTGCAAGGAGCTTTAGTGGTGCGGAGCCAGATCTGCTTCATGGCCTTCCTTCTAGCCACAGTTTATTTCAAAACACACCCCTGACTCACCATCCTGGGAAAAAGAACTCACTGAAGAAGTTTCTCTGGTGGAAGTGCACGGAGAGGTTGGACCCTCCTCCAGTGTGCTGCTTCAGGCCTGCTAGAGTCTCCCCAGCAAAAACTAAGAATTTGCTGCCATCTGTAGACATTTGGGTGCTGTTCAGGCTGTTTCCCCAGCCCTGCTCCCACAGCCCTTATATAGGCAAGACAGCCCAGCAAAACCTCCCTGGTCCCAAGGCAACCTATTCCTTTCTTCAGCCTTTTGCCATCTAAGGCAGCTTGTGCTGTCTCCAGATTATTTATCCTTCGCTGTTGGATGCCAGTCCTGCGAGGAGGGTTTCAGCATCCAGCTCCACTGGTTGCAGGCAGAAAGTTTGGACTTTGCTGGGGGGCAAGCAGTGATTCCCTTTTGAATGGCTCTGACAAAAATAAAATCTGTCCTTTGAGGAGTGTGTTGCTGAGGTCCCACAGTGGCCAGCAAGCTTTTCCCAGCCCTGCTGTGTTCCAAGTCTCAGCTGGACACTGACAGCCTCTCCTGACAGGGCTGGCTGCGTAGCAGGGACCCGTACTCACAGTGCACACCCTCCCGTGCTGTCTGGGCTGGAACCTCCACTTCCTTCAGTGTTCCTGTGTCTCTGCAGACACACAGAGATCATGCTGCCCACTGACCCACCTGTGCTTCTGCTCCCCACCCTGCCAGGCCTCTGTCTCCCTGTCTCCACTGTCCTCCATTGTCTTTACCTCTAAGACATGCTTTGAGAAGCTGATCTACCATCTCACCTCCCTAGGGCATCCCCTCTTCTTCAGGTCAGGAAAATAGCTCTGAGATGATGAGGGAGTCCAAAACACCTTCTTGCAGATTGTAAGATGTTAAATCATGGGGAGCTGTTGCCACCCTGCAGTGTGTTCCACACCACGGCCTCAGAGCATGGCCCTCTGGTCCTCCTTGATGGAGCAAACCCCAGCCATGGAACCAAGATGTCCCAAGCATTACTTGCAGTTCCCTGGTGCCATTCAGTCATGTGTGCTAACCCCACACCTTCAGCAGATGAGCAGCAGTGCTCTGGACCCATGCCCATCAGAGCAGAGGAATCTTCTTTTGCTCTCCTGAGCACTCCAGTACCGTGGCTGTGGCCAAGGCTGTCAGAGCAGGGGAGGGGCACAGGGGTTGGATGCACCAGTTCATGGTGCCCCTCTTCTGCCTTCTAGTTCCAGGGCCAGGCCAACCTGCATGTCTTTGAGGACTGGTGTGGCAGCTCCATTGAGCAGCTCAGAAGAAACCTCCACTTCCCCCTCTTTCCTCACGTGAGTAAGCCCATGACATCCTGTCCTGCACTTCCCAGCTCAGCTTCCCAGGTGGATCACCCCTGCTCCCTTCACATCCTGTCCCTACCTCTCTCTGTCCTGTTCTTTGTTAAAACCCACCACCTCCCTCTCAACCACCTCCTCCCTCATCCTCCTGAGGGAGCAGGAAGCTTTCACAAGGCCTCAAGTGTGGCAGCTCTTCTGCTACACAGGGAAGAGTCATTTCAGACATGCTGGTCTCCTAGGGCTCAGACACAGTCTGAAGGAGCCCTTCATTTGGTGCTCTTCTTCCAAGTGGCTTGGGCATTCCGTGTCCTGTCCCCACCATCTCAATGGCATCTCCCATGCAGCTTGTCCCTCCTCAGCAGCACCTCATCTCTTACTTGGTTTGCTCTTTCCCTCTGCCTCCGTCGCATCCCATACCCCATCCTCCTCTCAGAGAAAACCCTCTGCCCACCTGTCCCAGGGGTTTTGATTCTCTCCTTGTTCCTGTCACATCTAAAATTATTTTTATGAATTTTTTTTCTTCTTCTGCTTCAGACAAGAACTACGCTGAAGAAGTTGGCTGTGTCCCCAAAATGGACCAACTATGGTCTCCGGATATTTGGTTACCTGCATCCTTTCACTGATGGTGAGGGTTCTGAGTGCCTTCACCCATGACTCTTGTCACCTTCCCCTCCCTCCCCTCCTGGTCGTGAACCACTCACCCTGGAAAGCAAAACAGCTCCCTCACATGGATGGTGTGTGTGACTGGCCATGACCTTGGCATGGCTGGAAACACATCTGCCTCCACCCTTGTAGGGTGGAAAGGAAAAGCCCAGGAGAAAGCAGATGGGAGGTGCTAGATAAATAACAATGCTGTTGGAACGCACAGCCCCATGGCGTGTATGTGGGCACGAACAATCCCTGAGTTTTGCTTCCCTCCCTTGCATGGCCAGGACTGTCCATGACATCACTGATGTCCCTGCTGCTCCCCGGGTGTATGAATGCCATCTGACAGCAGCTGACATCTGTGTCCCACAGCTGCATCCCTCTGCCCCCAGCAGCCTGCTGGCACTCACCCTCTGTAATGGGCCCTGGCCTGCAGCTGCCATCCTCATCACCCCAGACAAAGAGTGAGCCTCAAGCACCTCTGTCTGCCTGTGTGGCTCCACGTGCATATTCCTCAATCCAAACACTGCATCTCACACAAGATTTTGCTCTGAAAGCAGAAGGGATGTCGGGAGGCTTTGCATAGACTATTTAGCTTTCCAGGTTAGATGTCAGGTGAAGCCAATGCAGGAGGGACAGTGAGCCAGTGACATGTATGAAGTTTATTTTCAGTCACAGAAGAGTTAAGAGAATTCAGAGAGGTTCAAAGGCAGAAAGGTGATAGTAGCAAAAGGGAAGGACGGTCTCACCAGGAAAAAGGGCAAAGACAGCATTTTAGAGGAGCAGGGTCTGTTCTGTGCACAAACTCTTACCTCAAAGCCCTACCTAATCCCTCCATCTCTCGGCAGGGGAGTTTCAGTTTGCCATTGCTGCGGATGACAATGCTGAGTTCTGGCTGAGTCCAGATGAAAATCCCTCTGGTCTCCAGCTGCTGGCCAGTGTAGGCAAGGTACAGTGCATGCTGCATGGCTTCTTCCATCCAGGCTTTGATGTTTCTGTGAGAACAGAGACCTTCCTGACTTACTGCTTCCTTGGACTAGCCAGGTTTCTTTCCCTGCCCAACTGCAGACAACACGATGCCAGATGGGATATGACTATGATACCTTAAGCCAGTTACCTCTTATACTGCTATTGGGAATCCCTTGTTCACAATAAAGGGACTTAAATCTGTCCACAGGTGATGGATTTCACAGATGACTTACCAGGAGGAATTAGAGGGAAGGAGGAGTTGAATTTTCTATTTTTATCATTGTCAGTGCAGTATCAATGGAAGAAACTCATCTTGACTAGAGCCGTCTTGTGTCTTTTCACAGACAGGGAAAGAGTGGACCGCACCAGGAGAGTTTGGGAAATTTCACAGCCAGACGTCAAACATGGTGAGGTAAGTGAACAAAGTCCTTCAGTCCCAGCCACCTCTGCACATGAACAGGAAATCACAAGGACAAGGTAAAAGCACTCAGGCTTGTCCTGAAGAGTTTAGCAATACAGAGAAAGGGATTACTCTGGGGTATTGCCAAAGCTTTGCTGATATACTGCAGAAATGCAACACTGAATTTTTCTTCCCTGGAGCAATCAACCACCAGCACATGCAGGCTCCCCTGTATGAACTATATCCCAAGCTTCCTGCCTTGGAACTGGCCAGGTTTCCCAGAGGCCAAAATCCAGCAGGCGATACTGAGAGGGAGTTATTCAGAATTAACTGAGAAGGGTCTGGAGTGCTGTAGGTGCACAAGTGAAGCTAGCTATCTCACTGTCAGGATCTGGATTTTCTTGGCAGCGCTAACGCTGCCTACCCTGAGAATTAGGTTGTTTCATGGGTGTGGTTGCTCTCCACTCATTGTCTGCTGACAAGCTAAGAAGTGTTCCTTAATGCTCCTGGTGACAGACACCTTGTTCTTCGCAGGTTGTCAGCGGCAGGCAGGTACTATTTTGAGGTGCTGCACAAGCAGGATGACAGAGGAACAGACCATGTGGAAGTAGCAGTGAGTCTGTGGAAATGGTGGTCCCGTATATGTGTCCCCACAGAGCTCAGGAATGATGTTTGTAAACATTTCCCTCCTTTCCCTGGCCTCAGTTCCTCATTGCATGAGATGTAGCTTATCCCTTCCAAAGCCCTTACCTACTGTGTGGGATAGTCCTGGCCATGTATCAGGACCCCTTCCTCTGCTTACTTGGGATCTGTCTGCCTTCTCTGGGTTTTTTTGCAGCTTTTTGGCTTTTCTTGGTTTGGATGTGTTCTGGGGGATCTCAGCTCATTCCCAGTCTTTTGCTGCTGGGTAAATTCGGTCCTAGTAGGGGTAGTGTGTTCCTTTTGTTCAGGTTTGGTTAACTCCATAGGTACGTCATGTCAATGTGTTTCTCTGTTCCAGTGGAGACTGAATGACCCAGAAGCAAAGTTCAAGGTCATTGACTCCCAGTATCTCTCCCTTTTTGCTAGTAAGTATCTTCATCACAAGTTTTCCCAAGCACCTCCCCATTCTTCCTGAATGTATCTGCATCCAGTGTTTCACCATGAATCATTGTCTAGCCAGGCAAATACCAGGCATACACATCGTTGGGAGAAAAAGACGGAGACAGTTCAGGAGAAGGACTTCTGGACAAGGGTGTGACTCATTATTAAACAGAGGAGAATCAGAAGTTAGATTGGAACATTATTTCAGGGAAGTCTAGAGGTAGTGAGGAAGGGCAGAGAGGAGAATCTGCATAGTTGAGAAGCATTGTAGATTGAGAGTGACACAGGATGGAGTTTGCTTGCTGAGAGCCAGGGGAAATGTGAGTCCCAAAATGTGGGAGCTGCAGGGGCATGCTGCCAGCCAGACACAACCAGGGAGAAGGGCCTGCTCTGGCACTTCAGGAGATTTCACTCTGGGTCCTGAACACAACAGGATGCACTGGCGATGCTGGGGGATGCTGCTTTCTTCTGTACCAGCCTCAGGTCTCTTTGAGTCGGTGCTGGATTGCTGCAAACACATCAGTCCAGTACCTCCTGTTTTGTAAACCCTTCTTAGCACATCAAGTGATGGTGTTATCAGTTAAGAAGCTCTTTAGTCCTGTTTACCCTTACTCAGCTTTGTCAGCATCACTTTCCTCTGCCAACATTCCCCCTTTCCATATCTACTGCTTTTGCCTTCCAACATTTCTGGGCTTTTTTCCATACCAGCCCTTTTGTGCATGGAAGACTCCCTGATGAAATCAAGACATCTCTTTGCTGTGTCGTGGATCACAACTTGCTGCTGTATTTTCTGAAACCTCCCATTTGGCTAGGACTAGGCTTTCCATCTTCATTGTTTTTTCTTCTGCTCTTTTCTTCTTACTAATTAGGGTTAGGTAGACTAGAAGACTGACTTTCCAGAAGATTCCTTCACAATTAGGTGCAGTGCTGCAGTCTCATTTTTATCTGTTGCCTTCTGCCCATAGTTTTCCCTCGTTCATATTAGCCTTTGGCTGTATCACATGAAATCCCATTCTTTCTGGGGTCCCATGTAGTTATGTAGTTCAGTACCCAAAAGTTGCACACCAGTGCCCTTGGCAGGGTATTGCTTTTCCCTCATGGATATTTTATTCAATTCCCCTAATTTTTAGAGTAAGATGCATAGAGACATGAAATCCTGTGAAAACAGCACCCAAGGAGAAACGTAACCAGTCTTGAGTTTGAGCTAACTGTTGTTCTTGGCTTACTGTGGGGATTCATTCCCTTCCTGGAGTAACATCTTCCTCAGCCACTGAAGGTCCTTCCGCAGGATCTGATCCTTTTCCAGCACAGGCAAAAGCTTTGCTCCTCAGGTTTCTCCTCCCATTCATCTTTCTTTATCTCCTTTGAAAAGAAACTTAATACTAATAGAAAAGAAACTTAATACTAATAATACAGAGGTGTCCTGTAGTTCCTGCTGGGGCATGTTCAGCACACCACTGCTGCTGTATCCAAGGCAGGAGGTAATTTTCCTCCACTACTCATCAGTGTGTGTGTTTGCTTTCAGTGAAAGCTGTCTCCCACCCCACAGCTTCTATATGTTCAGCTCTCTGGGTCAGAGCCTTTCCTTTGCCTGTGCCAGAGACAGCATTTGTGCCATGGAGGCAATGCCATTTGGAAAGGGCTGACACTGGAGAGAGGTGCTTTTTGGGACAAGGAATAAGTTAGCCCCTGCCTCCCCCTTGTGTTCTCTCTCTGGTTTCTAGACGAGACGCTTCTGAAGATGGATGAGGTTGGGCACATCCCACAGACGCTGGCCAGTCGCAGGAGCCCGGCTGCTGACAGCACCAGCAGCAGGGCACACCCAGCTGACATGCTGAAGCCTGACCCCCGGGACACTCTTTATGAAGGTAAGACTTGAAAAGCAGCTGAGGAAGTACCTGCAGTCTGTGCAGGAGCACAGGTGGCAAGGGTTGTCCTCCTACACTGTGGTTACACAGGCTATGCTTTTTTATTCCTGGTGCAAAAGAGAGGGGCAGCTGCAGTATCAGTCACTGCAGTATCAGTCACTGAGACAAAGCACAGACTAAAGCCAGCTCCCTGTTCTTGTTATCCAGTTCACACGACATCCCCAAGCATATTTTTGTGTAAGTGCCTTAAAGAAATATGAAGAGTTGTGCAAGAAGGTTTGCATAATCTATTTCGTGGTATTTCACATGGATAAATAGAGCCCAGGGACAGAAGTAGCTAAGCTGGTGCACGGGTTGCAGCAGGGCTCCTCCTGCAGCCCTTGCCCATGTTCCTTTTCCGCAGTGCCTCTGCTCAGCAAGTCCCGTGTGCGCCGGGCGCTGCCGGACTGCCCGTACAAGCCCAGCTACCTGGTGAATGGATTTCCTCTGCAGCGCTACCAGGGGCTCCAGTTCGTAAGTTGGGTTTCTTAGCCAGGGATACACCAGGAGGAAGAAGAGGTCCTGTTAGCCGTGGGGCCTGAGCTTGCCTTCACAGGGAACCTCACAGTGGTTGAGGGTTTCATTCTGCACGTGGTATGTGTGGATTACTAAAGCCACGGACATCTCTTCAGGGCGACTTGGCTATCTCTCTCCCAGGTCTCACTCTCTTGCAGGACTTCAGCTCACAGAGAGGTAGACAGATGCTGAGGGAGAGGGTAAAAGGCACATGCATACAGTATCCTAGCATGCTTCCTTCTGTCTTCCATTCTCACAGCCTGCTACTGGAGAGGCAAAGAGTGAGCAACTCCTGCTCCCTCTAAAACAGGCTGGTTTTCCTGCAGCTATGCTTGGGTCACCTTGTGGCTGATGTCTGGTATTTTATGAAGGTTTCACTTTGTCTTTCTCCCTTCTTCCCAGGTTCATTTGTCCTTTGTTTACCCAAATGATTACAGCCGCCTGAGCCACATGGAGAAAGACAACAAATGCTTCTACCAGGAAAACCCTTATTATTTGGAAAGGTAGCATGCTGTAAATTCGGGTTTAATAGCAGGGTGGGAAGGAGCTTGAAGGCTGGAATTGGTGTGGAATTTCATGCTCATTTCTGTAGGACTTTTTTAATTCTTAAAGATCCCCTAAGTCTTGCAAAACATTAAAGCATTTATAGTTTCTTTCGATAAGTGAAAATATGTTTAGGTCTCAAGGGCTTTTAGGTCTACCAGTGCTTTTCTTGCACTGTTAACCCAGTAGCTGAGTCAGAGCATGTTTGTTCTCTTACATCAGGGAGTGTATTCCCAGCAAGCTTGGCCTGCCAGTGGCTGGAGCCTCTTGATAGCTGTCACTATGAAAGCCAAACTATGCTCACCACCAGGCCTCCCTCTGTGGGAAGAAATGCATTTCACTCATCTGCACTGATGCCCAGATCTCAGTGGTGGCTCCACAATGGAACTGCTACTTGCATGCTCCCTACTGCAACAATCAGACACTTTGTGCAAGGACTCCCCGCCATTCAGGGGGACTTTTTTGCAGGATAAGGAGGGCCACTTTCCCAGCAAGATAGCTGATTGTGGCTTCCCTGTGCTCAGAATCTTCTTCCTTCTTCCAGGAAAGGGCAAAGTAACTTTCATCACACTTGTGTTTTGCTCTCTCTCTACAGATTTGGATTTTACAAGTACATGAAAATGGATCGGCCAGAGAAGAGCCTGGACTCTGGAGAAAAGACAGAGCAGCCAAGTAGGGGCCCTAATGTCAGAACCCAGAAGATCCTTTTATCTGTCACTTTTGTGTGTGGTCTTGCAGCACCAGATGAAAGAAGCTGTTGACTTTCCATAGCAAGGAAGTCTCAGCTTTTCCCTGCCAGATTGCTGTGTCTGGGAGGAGACTTCTGCTGCAACTTTTACTTCTCTTAAGGGCAGGTTGGGAGCTCACCAAACAGTGGGCTGCAGTAAACAGCATGAAAACTCTTAGGCCCACAGCTTAGCTGAGGTGCAATTCTAGCAAAACCATGGGCAGGAGTAACTCAGCCAGAGGTGTGCAGTGTGGCAACCTATGGTCACACCTGCCCTGCAGAGCTGTGGCCAGACCCACAGCTCAGGGCAAAGCCAGACAACTCCACAGCCTTTGGCAGTGGTGGTGATGGGTGCTGAGGAGGCTGGTGGCAGCAAGAGCATGGCTCCACGTGGGAGAGCATCCCTGTCTCTCTGAGCAGAAGAGACAGCACTGAGAGGAGGCAAGGAGTAGCTGCCTCCCTTCCTGGTGGGTGCCTCTTCAGGGCAGGGAAGGCAGAATTGTAACCTTGATTCATTCAGGGAGGATGCCAGAGGTGTAACTTTGATCCATTCCACAGGGTCCCAGGAGGGGAACCTGGATGACCTGCAGTACGAGGAGCAGGACGTGGAGAGCACCAGTGCCCCCGAGAACGCTGGCACAGGGAGGGCAGGGCCAGCAGGCAAGGCTCCCAGCAGCGTGGTGGGCAGTGACAGTATTCGTGACTACTATTCCCTCAGGGAGCGCCGCCGGCTCCTCTCGGTGATGGGTGACAATGCAGGAGAGGAGATACGGAGGAGGAGGATGAAAAGGTCTGGTGTCAAATCAGCCATGCTGGCCTCTACCAACCAAAGCCTCAGACTGACCAGCCTAGAGGGAAACCCAGTAACGAAGAGACCCCGTTTAAAAGCTGGTGTCAAAGACAATTCCAGGAGCCCTCCACACCATGCCAGGGCCATCCAGGGGAGAGCACCTGTCAGAAGGGCAAACCCTCCTTCTAGGACTGTGTCTCAAAGGCATCAGTCTCTTGGCCACCCCAGGGACTCAGAGGTCACCATTCCCAACGGGTTAGAACCTGGAGGAGGCCTCAGCACCACGAAGGACAGGCTGCAGCCAGCAAGCACCATGCCAGCTGGGAAAGAAGGTCCAGTCTCTGGCAAAGCTGGGAGACAGGTGGTGAGCACTGCCAGCCCTAGCCAGCAGCCCAGGCTGCCACAGTGGCTGAGCCAGGTGCAGCCCTACATTGCTGATCAGAAAGTGGCCACCAATGGGGATGTGGGTGAGGAAGAGGCACAGGTGGCCTCTCCTGTGAAGGACAAGTCTGGAGGAGCAGCAGAAGAGGAAGAGGTGGATGGGGAGCAAGAGGAGGAAGATGAGGAGGATTTTGATTATGTACCAGTGTTTGACCAGGCTGTCAACTGGGAGCAGACCTTCAGCATGAGCAATCTGGACTTCCATATGCTGCGCACAGACTGGATTGACCTGAAATGCAACACCTCAGGGAATTTGCTGCTCAGAGAAAGGGAGGCCCTGGAAGTTACACGTGCCTTCCTGAGGAAACTCAACCAGAGGAGTAAAGGGTAAGGCACAGTGAGAAAACCAAGGGGCACTGTCCCCAGAGCTGGTTTACCGTGTTGCACGGGGAATACCCGTGAGTTATGTAAGTAATTGGTATCAGGGAAGCAGGGGATGAACTAGATGTGGTAAATAAGATTTCAGGTAAGGAATTGGTGTAAAACACTGGACTTCAGGCATACTTCTTTTGCCTGAGAAATAGTACCAGTTTTTTTGCTGGTACTCATTTGTTACATGGTCTTGGTATGGTTCTTCTCAAGACTTACCATCCCTTCTGGTAAACAGACACACTTCCTCTAGCCTCCATAAGCTAAACAATGTGACTTCCGACCCTTCTGTTTGGCTGGCCTTAATTTTTATGATTTTTTACCAGGTTTTTTCCATGCAAGTTTCAGTTGGTGTTAATCTTCCTATACATAAGTGACCAGTAACCTGGATGTTTTATGGAATGGGTGTTATTAGCTTCTATTCCCTGCTGGAAGTAGGCCTAATGCTACAGATTAAGATCACATTTACTGTTTCAGGGTCACATCAGTCACAGCCAGGTGTAACTGATCAGTACACACAAGATTTTCTCAGGATTTTTAACTCCCGAGGAAGCTCTTGTTATGATCTGAAAGGGCATGACCTGGCATTTCATCCAGTTTTGTCCATTGTGAATCTACAGCTCCTGAGAGTTTTTATTGAATGATTGCTGAGTCCTACTCCATATTCTTGTTTGATAAGCTGTCATGAGCCAGTTTCAGTAGCCCAAACATAGTCCTTGTGCCAAGACCATTGTAGGTGGTGTCGAATACCCTCACTATTACCAACCCTACACAATCATTCAGACACATTTGCTATTTTCTGTGTCACCTTTATTTCATTTCTCTCGCCAAATATTTTCTCTTGGCTGGAATCCCAGGTCTAATCCCACACGCTTGTGGATTTAGGAGAGACAGGTGCTAAACATTCCCATGGTACTTTGGAAGCAGCACAGCAAAGCAGGGGGAAGCCAGGGGCAGAAAGGTTTGTGGTAGCCAGCAGGAAGGAGCCCAGCAGGGCTGGAGGAGGGAGAGGGGCTGGTGCCCAGGATGTGCCCACGCCGGCCGTGTCTCCGCAGGCGCTTCCAGCTGCAGCGCATCGTGAACGTGGAGAAGCGGCAGGACCGCGTGCGTGGCAGCCGCTACCTGCTGGAGCTGGAGCTGCTGGAGCAGGGCGAGCGTCGTGTCCGCCTCTCCGAGTACGTCTTTGCGCGGGGCTGGCAGGGCAGCGGTGGCCACGAGGACGAGAGGAGGATGAGGAACCTGGTGTGGGGCCGCCGGAGGCACCTGATGGCTGCGGCCAACGAGCCGGAGCTCTGCTGGCCCCAGGGGTTTTCCTGGAACCACCGGGCCGTGGTTCACTTCGTGGTGCCAGGTAAGAGGACCTGCCTTCCCAGGACATGGAGGGGTGGCACCCACGAGGGCAGTCCTGGACATGAGCCAGTCTCAACCATCTTACTTGGGTCACTTCCAATTCCTGTTCTCTCCTGTTAAATAACCTCAGAAATATGATAGGGCCCAAGCAGCCATGGCTTGTAAGCTCAGAGAAAACCCCGACACATGGTGGGAAAGAACCCACACTGATTCCTTGGCTCTGTGGACCAGGCCTATTTCATCAGCCTGGGCCTATTTCATCATCCCCATAAGGTTGTTGGGGTTGAAGAGGAGGTGAGAAACCTTGCCTGTTGAGAGAAAACACCACCATTGAAATCAGTTTGCTTTGATTCTCTCCCTGTTGCAATAAAACCAGTGAAAAACCAGGCACGTTGGGTACTGCAGTTCATCTCTGACATGGAAGAGCTATTCCGAGTCACCAAGGATCCTTACTTCAGCATCATCATCACAGACTACAGCAGTGATGACATGGATGTAGAGAAGGCTCTGAAAAGGTCTACTTTGCATAGGTGGGAGTACTGCTTGGTCACAAAAAGCCACTCACACACATATGCCTGCAAATAGCACACCTGACAGTCTCTGTATGTTGACCAGCCACAGCCTGCTGCAGCTGGACCAACACAGGCACTGTCCATCCAGACCTTGCACATACACAAGGCTATGTTTTTATTGTGACGTGCATACAAATACATACATAGAACAGTGTTAGAAAAGTGTAAGGCAATACCTGGTGTAGTTTTCCAGCTAAATTTATTTTATTTGTCTCTTTTTTCAATATTGCAAGAGAGAAGAGAAAGCAAGTCTTCCAGTGATGGGACAGGGGGAGGACAGAAAAGACAAGGAAGCTGTGAGAAGTGGGACAGAGAGCATGGAGACTTCTGTTTGCTGGAATGACCCTGCTCTGATCTGAAACAGCCTTGGCTGGTCGTTTCCATTATGTGCCAGGGGTTTCCAGTTCTAGTCCTAGGGCTGAGCAGGGCTAGAGCTGAGAAGAGTTTTGCTGGGCTCTGTTAAGGGGCAAGACTCAATGGACGCACTGGGACCAGGAGCAGTGCTGGGCTTGTGCACTCTCCCAGCAAAGGTTTCCTCTGCTTCAGAGGGTGCACGGGGCAAGGGCAGCTCCATGGCCCAGTGCTGGTGTGGCGCTGCCTGCGGTGCCTCCTGTGCCACTGAAATTCCCTTTCCCTTCTGACCCCCAGCTATCAGTATCTGAAGCTGACAGGGAATTTTGAACGTTCTGCTGGGCTCCAGGCAGGGATAGACCTCGTAACGGTGAGTCTGGGGGGCCTTGGGTGGGCAGGGAAGTTTGTGGTATGTATCTGGTGTTACCACTTGGGTACTGAACACGCTGGTTTTTAGGGAAGGGAATAGCCTCGCAGACCAGTTCAAATGTACCTGTGTTTCCTGTCCTTCCAGAGTAAGGGTCTCTTTATTCTGAGAAGGCTGTGGTCTGTTTGATTCTTGGTCCACCTGCTGGGACTGTCAGACAGGAGGGAAATCAGCAGTAGCAGCTTTGTGATCCTGACTCTGCCAGGTCACAGTCATGGTATTCCCACTCATCACTGAACGTCAGTGGACATTTTGCCAGCCCTTGGGATCTCAGTTTCTGATGCAGTAATGAGATTTTGACTCCCATATCTCTGCTTTCCTGCCCCTCAAGGAAGATTTACTGAAAGTCAACCTATTTTTTCCCCAACCGGTATGATTGGTTCCAGGACCCGCACAGCATTATCTTCCTGTGTGACCTCCACATCCACTTCCCAGCTGGAGTCATTGATGCAATCAGGAAACACTGCGTGGAAGGCAAGATGGCCTTTGCACCCATGGTCATGAGGCTGCACTGCGGAATGTCCCCACACTGGCCTGATGGTAAGAGGGCTCAGACTTCGGGAAATGGGGAAAGAAGAAAGTGCCTGCCTCCTCTACATTTGTTCCTCTGGCACTGTCAAGGTGTGGAGCTTGAGGTACTTCCAGGTCCACGGGGTGAGTGTGTGGTAGACATAGGATGGGGTTTAACAGCATCAGGTACCTGGAATTTGGGATGAAAAAGTAGCAGAGCCCTTTATTTGATGTTTCTCTTGGTTGTCTCCTAGGGCTTTTTGTGAATTTAAGGACCTTGGAAAAACCATCCTTTTTTCCTGCCTGTCCTTATCTCTCTTTTCTTAGGGGATGTAGCCTGTCCTGAGCAGAACTGGTAGACTGGGGGGGTCTACTAAACCAAGCCAAGTTGGAGAGAGAAAAGTGGTACAGTACAGGATTTCCTTTAGACAGAGGTGGCCATCGTGAGCCATTCAGGCACAGGGACAACTGTGGGAAGCTGTGACAGTCGAGGAATTGTGTTGCCAGTCAGGAGATATGAGAAGAGGCTCTGCTCGCAAGTTGACAGGACAGGCCATGCTGTCTGTCCACAAGCCTTTCTCATTCCCGAAGCTGGTTGGCATGGTTGGCTCTGCCTTGGTGCTGAGTTTACTCCCTGGTGTTAACATTGTGCTAAAAGTAGTCTGAGTCTCACTCCGGCATGTCTGCTGGAGCCATCAATGGTTCAAAACCCCAACAAAGCTGTGTCTGTTTTTGTGCTCTCCTCAGGCTACTGGGAGGTGAATGGGTTTGGTCTCCTGGGCATATACAAGTCTGACCTGGACAAAATTGGAGGCATGAACACAAAAGAGTTTCGGGACCGCTGGGGAGGAGAGGACTGGGAACTCCTGGACAGGTAGGCATCCGTTATCATTGTTCAAGTGCTCAGGAGGGGAAGCCCATCAGATCCTAGAGAACCAATGACCACAGGAGTGGGGATCTAAGGAGGTTGAGATGACTACTTGGACCATAACCTTGGCCAATGAGGGAGAGTCTTTGAGCATATCCCGACCTCCAACCTAGTGGGTAAGGAGACACAAAACACTACTGCAGCCGCTAGTAAGAGAAGAGCTGTTTTCTGCTGCCTTCCAGCCTCACTGCTGGTTGGTCTCATGCAGATCAGGCACTGGTGATTTTGAAGACTCTCCACTTCAAGCACTGCAGGATACAGTCTGAGTCCCTCACATTTCCCAAGTAACATTTAGCACTTGAATTTCCTTGAAGACCAACTGGTGGGGAGGCATTTAACCGTTTTGAGGTACAGTTCAAATTTCTCATGATTTTGTGATGAGGGATCTCTGCTGCACAAATCCCAGGCCTCTGGGTTTGTAGCTGTGGGGTTTGGGCCCTGTCCTGTCTTTTCTGTCAGCTGACTGCAGTCCAGTGCTGCCAACCATGTTTCCTCCTATGCTGGCATATGCAGGCACTCCTGACTCCTGCTCTCCAGGGTCCATAGGCACTCAGAAAGCATCATTACATTCCTGCTTACAAATATGGGATACCCCTGAGCTATTCTGGACTATCCAATTTGCTTGCAGTCTCTTGTCAACAGCACAACTTTAAAAATAGTTTACCTGGGGCTGAGTCCCTCAGTATCTTTATGATGAAGTTTTGCCTAAGCCTACTCTTCTTTCTGCCAGGATCTTACAGGCTGGGCTGGAAGTGGAGCGTCTCTCCCTGAGAAACTTTTTCCACTGGTTTCACTCAAAGCGGGGCATGTGGAACCGGCGCCAGCTGAAGACAGCGTAGCCTTCAGCACCAGAACTGTTCAGCAGCACTGTCCACCATCTCATGCAAATGTGCACTTTACCGGGGCACGCAGCTAAGTGCCCAAACTGTTCCTCTGCCTCCAGAGCCCTCTGATGGCATGGCAGAGCTGAGGAAGAAGTGATCAGGCTGGCGGAGCAGGAGATTCCCTTGTCACCCTCTGCATCCAGGACACGGGATCCATGTGTGGCTGGGAAGGTGTGCGGGGGAGATATCAGCAAGGGAAGGACTTGTATTTCCTGTCATGCAGTCTGGTGGAAGGTACAGTAGGAGAGGTGCTGTGTTTCCTGTTGAGTCTTGCACCAAACAAACACAAATCCCAGCTAAGCCCAGAATGGTTTATTTAGAGCAAAGCAGCTTCTCTTTCAAAATTTGAGGTGGGGAAAAAAAGGAAAATAACCCACAGCCATCCCTATTTCCTCTCCTTTTCCATCCCTTCAGTACCCATGATTTTGGACAGGGGACCAAAGTTCTCTGATGAGTATTGCACCCACATGCCCATGTGCTGACTTAGGGTAATCTGGATGCAGAGGAGTTGATAGGCACTTCAGGCTACTGGTGCTTAGATGTTTCTCTGTGCTTTTCACTTTGGCCATTATGAAAAACTGTGATTGTGTTCAGCAAATTATGGGCTGTGAACAGAGTTGCAAATACATTTCTCTTTCAACAGACACGTTTGCCTGTAGCTGGGTGAGCTGGCAAGGGTGATGTTACAATTCCACCTAAATTATTGACTCACTGCCTGAGGGTGGTGGAGGGGCTATACAGAGAAGCTAACAGAACATCTCAGGAGGAACTTTCAGCCTTGTCTGACAGACGTGTGTTTGTCCTAACAATATCAGGGAAACCCTAGCAGGGAAGAAATGTCAATATTTTATTAGTTGAAATATTGTGATTTGTCAGAAGAGGAGACAAAGTCTTCCACTCCTAAAATCCTGTACATTTATGCAGCATCTAGAAGTTAATTTAATAAGTTATGGCCTCACAGTTGTGTCTTGTCGTAGTTTGACTCTTATGTAGAGAGCAGGCTTCTTGGTTGGAGAAGCAGCATAGCTGTTGGTGCTTCATCTCTGGAACAGCCCTGGGAACCAGCTCTGGCCTGTTACGGAGGAGGTGGCCTCAGGACTTGGCACAGGTACTGAGTGTAACAAACGGTGAGGACAGAAGAGGGTTGAGTGAACAAAAGGATGGGCAAACCCATGATGTCATTGATGCAAGAACTGTAGAGAGAGCCCATAGCTGGCCAGGTGCTACAGGGAAGTCTTATCCCCTAAAACCCCTGTTAATGTAGGGCAAGATTTTTTTTACCCCATAACCATTTTAGGAGACAATATAAACCCAGAAATCCCAACTCACTCAGTGCTTTACACTGAAGCTTCGGTGTCCCCATACCATGCTAAAAAGGTCTAAAGCTTGAGGGGAGAATATGACATAGGATGCTGCTCATGGTGCCCAGTTCTACGGGGAGTTGCTGGGAAAGAGTAATGGATGTATGCAGAATACAAGCAAAGCTGACTTGTACTAGATTTTTTTGCTCTTTGCTGATGGAGTAGATGCCAGTTCAGAATAAGCATTCATTTATTACTGGGTCTGTGGTGCTTGTCAAGTCCATGAAGTTCTGCTATTGCAGTAGAAAACTGAACATGCAAGTTCTGGCACATGAGATAGAAATCGTGTCAAATCATCTGTTTGCATTAGTATGGGTTTTGTGAGTGAAGGATTTAGAAAAAGTCAACCAAATACCAGAAAGTTCTGCTGTGCAGTGTGCGGCTGCGGTGAGAAGTAGGCGGGAGGTGGTTGTGTCTCTGAATCCATGGAGCCTTTGCCAGAATGGAGACACTCAGTATCCCAGAAGAGGCAGCCTTAGCCAGCTGCCCAAACCGGAGTATTGAGGGAAAATACTTAAACCATGCAGATACTAAATTAAATCATAGCAGGGTGATAGGAAAGAGGCTAACAGTCAACACTTTTTTTGATTTTTTTTTCTTATTAAAGTATTGTAGGGGTTTGGGAGACTGGAGCCCTGTGATGCAATGTTGCAATAAGCTCTGTCTGGAATGTGCAGTGTCAGTCATGCTCTCAGTGCAAGTCAGAGCCCGTGCTTTCCTCAGATACAGGCACAGCTCCACGAGTGTGCAGGTGAGCTGCTTTCCAGGCTCCAGGACTGTGCCTGCACAGCTTGTCCAGGCTGGCTGTGTCACGCAATGCCTGTGGAATGGGGAGAGGCTGGCAGGAGGGCGAGTGCAGGGGGCGCGGGCAGGCGTTAGCAGCAGCAGCAGCTGTCTGGGCCCATCACGCTGGGAACAGCACGGTGCCCGCTCTGCAGATGGAGAACTGCTGCATTCGGTGGCAGCCCGTCAGTCAAGCACGGGGAGGAGGAGTTATTTGTACCGTGTGGTTCCACATCTGGCTATGGATGTGGTCTGCAGCACCTAAAGTTATCAGCTGGCATCTGTCTGCAGACACTGGCAAGAATTAGGTGCAGCCAGAAGGTAACTCAGTTTGCATAAATGGCATGAGTCTTCCCCACCACAGAGGACAGCCAGCAGAGAGTGGACCGGACATGTAGAGCGCACTCCTCTCTGCAGCATTGCCTGCAGAATTTGAGGATTTTGCCCTGATTTTTCAGCTGTGACTGACTGTACTCCTTCCTTCACACCTTGTAACCCAGGCCAGTGGTAAGCAGAACTACCTCGTGAAGACTCCTTGGTGGGGATGTAAGGAGTTACTGGTTTTCAGTCCAGCTTCCCAATGGCCAGTTTCCCACTGTCAAAAGCTGCCATCTCAAATGTTCTCTTTCAGAGGGAATTCTCAGTTGGTATCCAAGCAATAGTAAATGTGATTAATACTAACTGGCACTAGCTGGCAGCCTCCATGGAGGAGCTTGGAGAGCCCATGGGAACAAAAACTCTCTTCCAGCCCACATGCTCACTGCAGGGTGTGGGGAGACAAGGGGCTCCACACTCCCCATTTTACTGGACAGCAGCAAACCTTGCTGAGGAGCAGCCCTGGGCTTCACTCTGAAGCTGCTGCCCTTCTTCCAGAGCAAGCTGCAGTTTCTCTCGCCAGACAGTCACAAAGAGGGGAAGAGCAGGAAGCACAGCAGGAGCAGATCCCTCAGCCATGCAGTAAAAGAACATGGCCAGGAAGCTGACTCCCCTCAACAGCTGGTCACATTTCTGTCACCAGAATCTTTTTAGGAAGCTGTGCTGGAGTTTCTGGCCTTCATGTGCATCCTGGCTGTGTCCTGCCTGGACAGCTGGAGGAAATCAGTTGCATAGGATTTTCCCTGGATCAGGCCAGGAGCAAGCTGCTCTAGAAGCACTGTGGCTGGGGAGATGATGGACAGTGCTGCAGAAGAGACTTTCTCTAGGGTAGGATGTGACCAGGCTGGGGAGCCTGGGCCACGAAGAGTGAGGTGCAGGACAAGGGGTCTCTGCCTACAAATGTGACTGTGTCTTCAGGACTAAAGTGTGGTGCTCAGGTTTGCTTTGCAGGTCAGCCAGGGAATGAAGAAAGGCTGGCTTTTAATCTGAAAAGCGTATTGTGTGAAAATTGTGATTTGTTTCATCATTGTCTTAATGTTTGCCCGGTATGAACATCTCTCCTTATTGCCTACAAATGTTTGAAGTTGATTGTTTTTTAGATACAGATGCCTTGTGTTGAAAATCTGAGCTGTACCTTTCAGTTACCTGCCTTAAAGTGTCTCTGTGCCTTCGAGATGACTCCTGGGCCACCTCTCTGTTGGAGCTGGGGGATATACAGATTCTCCCTCGTGTTTTATAAATACATTGTCTTCCTACAAGAGCTCTCTTCTGTCTGTGTGTTCACTTGCACCCACATCACGGTGCAGTGGGGATTAGAATCCAGGTGTACTCCTATGTCTTCATTAGCTGAAGGCATAGGCAGTACCAGGGGGGAGAGGGAGAGAGAGAGAGGGAGAGAGAGAGAGATATCACTCTCTGCCCAAGCCAGCAAGAGCTCTGCAGCAAGGAGTGGGTAGGAAATGCAGTGGGCAAGGTTAGCCAACAGTGAGCCCTGCAACAACACAGCTTTCCTCCTATCTGCATGGGTTTATCATATGAAACAAGGTGGAAACAGTGGACAAATACACATTCCAGCAAAGCATGAGTGTGATGTGATGGGAGAATGTGGAAAACACAGTGGTCCTCCTGGCAAGCAGAGGACAGTTCCTGGTGAAGACCACAGGTGGGAGCCTAGACCTGAGCTCAGCACTTGGCACAACCTACACAAATGGGAGGTCAGTTCTTTCACAGCAACTGCTTATTTGGATTCAATTTTGGCCCACTTTTGCTTCAACTGTGCCTTCTTTCAGTATCAAAAGCTTGGCAGCAATGGGAGTCACACACAAAGGTGGGAAAAGGCAGCCAAGGTTGTTAATGAGTGTGATTTCACTACAATAAGAAATTATTAATATTAAAGGAGATGGAAGGAAAGTATTTTAGTGTGCTGCCAGTCTTTTGCTTGCCTGGGATAAGTGGCAGGAAGCCCCTTCTGCTCACACAGGCCTCACGTGGTGCCATACCCCATCCAGTAGCTTTCTGAAATGATGAAGTTAAGATCTGGTAATGAAATTCCCCTCACTGCTCCTTTCTCAACTGAATCTTATCTATTTTTCCCTCTCTTTACATTCAGTCATCAATACTAATTGCTTTGCCTTGTGCTCCATGAAGCAATGAGTCCTAGGGTTTGGGGTCTGCATGCAGGATATGTAATTTTTTACCTTTCCATGAGCTCAGCCAGCCAGTAGTGGCTGACAGCCCTTTGCTTGTGCTTTTGCTGTGCCTACAACTCATTCTGCTACCTCTAGAGTGAAGCGTTTTTCTAGAGGAGGTGGGATAATTTCCCAGAAACATCCACCCCTCTTTGCTGCCAATCAGAGCAAAGAGTGAGGACCAAGTTAAGCAGCAAACTCAGAGTCACCCCAGACCTGTCATCCCCGGGAAAAAGTATAGGACAAGTCTCTGCCTGCCTCCCCAAACGGATCTCAGATTGTGCTCAGCTTTGCCACTTCAGGTTCTGGTAAATCTGTAACTGGTATTTTCCACCCTACCCTTTTAATGCAACTTTTCCTTCAGCTCAAAGAAGTCACTGTCAGTTTCTGGTGCTAAGCTGCTGCTGGCCCATGGCCTTTTCCACCACCTTCATAGGCAAGGTCATTCACACCCTCTCAGAAAAAGCACCACATATGACTGACACAAATTTGGTTTTGTAAAGTCAAATACAGAGTACAAATGAAATCTATCTGTATGTGTTTCTAAGTGTCAGACACTCCCAGTAGCTCCTGAAGACTGGTGTGAGGATGCTTTCATGGCATTTCTCTCTTGGGGGTGGCAAGGTTGTACAAAATGAGAAGTCCGTATTAAATTCTTATTCTGCAGTACAATGGAAAAATCATTTAATAATCAAAAGAGCATGCAATTATTTAAATAGGCTTACATAAGACTATTAAAATACCATTTTTCAGCATGACTGTAGAGTTAAAAAATTTAGGATCAAAAATTTTTGCTCTTTCATAAAAATCCTGAAACTCATTATTTAAAAGGATTTTTTTTAAGGAAACAAGTTGTTCTAATACAACATAATTACCAGAGCTGTCATTATAAACCAAGTACTTTTAAAAACATTTATATTAGTGATAAGAATAAATCATAATGGTGATTTTTAAAATAAAGTAATAAGCTATTCAACTGTAATTTTTCATTGTTGCAATAAGCCTAGGCTGTGTCCTTATGTATAATGTTTCTTCATTTTTTACTAAATATTGTCAGGCTATTCTGACATCATTTCTGATAGGTCCCTGATGATGACATCAGACCACAATAACTGTTTTCTGTCCTTGTTGATATTCCAATGCTGGAAATATCTGATTGTTTTCTTAACTATGTCACATTTAATTTTAAACAACTAGGAAAACATTTGAACTGGTTCTAGCTAACTTCACATACACACACCATTCTGTGCTCCTAGGAAACCATTTTTAGTTTGAGAAATCTGTTCTAACATTTGGGAGGTAAACTATTAGGTGCAATTGTTTCAAGGGCATCAGTTTAAGTTTGAGACCAAAAAAAGCTGGACTTATTTATTTAGCCTACAAAGCAAATCATTCACTCTTCTCTACCAAATGAGCCAATATTGAATATGGGAAGCAGGCAGCTAAAATAAGAAAAGAGGTTTATAGAACTGCTCTTTTAAATTTTATATCTGCTGTTGTTCCTGCAGTTTTCTCTTATAAAGTTTGCTCTAGCTTGAAAGGCAATGTTCCCACCTCTCAGAACTGCAAAAGCATTAGAGGAAGGGGGCCAGTATGCTGTGACACACACTGAGTTTTGAAGTTTAACCCAGTTTTCTGGATTCGTCCATGGGCTCCTGCTGAGGTCAGTGGAAACGTCGAGGAGTTGCACTGCTCAGATCCTGCAGGGAAGACAAGAAACACCAGCAAAGTCACCTCAGACCTCACTGTGTGCATGGCCAGAGAGGAGCAGTCACAGCCACCGGGTCACTCGACACCACAACTGCCCCTGCATGTGTGGGGTGCTGCTCTTCCTCTCTCTGGATCCCAAACCAGCAATGTTTCTATAGGGGCTTTTGGCCTTTGCATCCATCCTCACCATAGCATGTGTCTGTTGAGCTTTCTTGTTGGCTGTTGCCCTGGTATGATGCATTTAAGCTGTGTTTACATTTTGCAGGTCATGTAAGCAAGAAGTGTGAATTTTGCTTCTTGAGCTAAAGTGCTTTTGATTTAAGATCATGTCATTCCTTCACTGATGTGACATGGGAACCCAACCATTTGGATGAGCTCTTATTTACAGGGCTTCCTTGAAAATGAGCATTAGGTACTTAAAACAGTCCCAGCCAAACTACAATGGCTGTTGTAAAGACCTCTTCCACCCCCTGCCTTGCCCAGCACCTTCCTTTTCATCTGCTCAGATAGTGCTACTGTGTTGGGATTCCTCCCAGAACACACACAGTTTTCTTCCCCAAATTAAGCTCCCATCCACAACTGCTTTACATATCTAGCATGAGCTCTGCAGCCTTCCAAAAACCACTTGCTGCTGATAAATCCCAGCAACTGGGATGTTTGGTGTTCTTGCTTTAGAGACTGAGTGAGGAGAACTGAGGGAATTTGTTTATTGGCCACAGGCTTTTGTGGGACAGCAATGTGCCTCTGGAAAGGCTTAGTTAATTTGTGCGGCTTTGCCTTCACTTTGCAGCGACTGTTTTCTGAGACTGAGAGCCCTGCCAGGGGCTGGCAGTGATGGGAACTCTCCCTTTCTTACCTGAGTCCATTGCCCCATTAATTAATAAGGTCCAAAATTCCTGGTAGGGTAGAGGCCAGTCTTCTGCACCCCGAAAGCTGTGATGAAGATGTTGAGGATGACTGTGATGAAGATGAGAGCTGTGGCAGTGTTGTTCAGTATATTCAGGCGGGGTTGCTTTGCAATGTCATTCAGGTTCAAACGAGCTGCACAATACAATGCAAAAAGAGAAGGGGCTTTGCAGACTGACTCCAAGTCCCCAGCTCCTGCAAGCCTCCCCTGCCCGATAAATGTTCATGGTACCCTCTGAGTGCTGAGGCCACAGAGGAGGAGTAGTCACATGAATGGTACAGGAGCCACAGCTTGCTCTAGGATGACGTAGAAGGCTGGAGCAGAGAAAAACTCACCTTGTTTTGATTTTTTGGCACAATTTTTTGTTTAGCCATGGAGGTGCTGTGGCCCTGCAATGGGTCAACTCTAAATAGGCAAGTTACTGCTGTACACTAGCCAGACACATGCCATGGTATCCCCCCAACACTGCACGGGTGGGGGACATGGTGAGGGCAGGCTGTGGGACATGGAAGACAAGGGCAACGATGCTCTACTTGCACTGGGAGGCCAGTTCTTCCTAACACCCAGATGTCACCTCTGTGGTGACAGCTGTCAGCCCTCGGTACGTGAATGGGGTAGCTCCTGGCTGATGGACATTGATCCCTTTGGACACAGCAATACCCTGGTTGCCAGAGCTGTCTGGCCAATAAGCCATACAAACAGCAGCCACGTTGTGGCCCCTGTCCCTTTACTCCTCCCAGCTGGCTCCAGCCATCACAGCTGTCACCAGGAAAAGCTGTGGTGTGTGTGACAAGAGGAAGGAACACATCACAGATTTCCCAAAGCCCACAGTCCACTGTCCCCCATAAAACCCCATGTAGGATATATAGGAAAATGCAGCATTTTTCAGGTTTTCAATACTGGGAATCTGTTAGAGACTGAAATACAGCAACTCCTGTATCAGAGGAAACACTGGGCAAGCAGCAGCAAACCAATGCTGGTGTTAATATACTGTCTGTAGGCCACTAAGAAAACTGTGGGATGGGTTAAATGCGAGGTTAGTATAGGGAATACCTCTGCCTAAAATGTTCTGTTAAGTCCCAGACAAAAGAAAATACAGCTAAAATGTAGTGTCTGCAAGGGCTGCATGAAGGAGCACATAGCAGCAGGGGCAGCAAGAGGCCCATCTTGGCCAAATCCCCACTCTTCCACTGGGATGGGGGTCAGCAGTGGGAAAAGCTGTGCTCGGAGATGTGCAGACAAAAACCAACCCACACACTGTTTTGAATAATACTGACTGCCCTACCAACCACATCCAGCCCTGGATGGAGCCAGAAGGGAATGATTTGAGGGAAGAAGCTTCTCCCTTCCACCCTCACACCAGCCAATCCACAGGGCACCCTGCCCCTGCAGCGCCCTGCGAGGACGCACACACCTCAGTGGCCACCTTACCAGTGATGATAAGGAGAATCCCAATCATCACCTGGAAGAAGAGGGAGATGCTGATGAGGACGATGAGGGTGGCATAGTACTGGAAGGACGTCCCCTGCTCCAGCACAGCTTTGAGCTGGGTGACATTGGCCATGAACAGAGCCACGTCCAGCATGCTCTCTGCCACACTCTTCTTGGTGGCATAGTGGTTGATGTTCATCGGCCCGTTGATCCGGAGGCGAGGATTCATGCCCTGGGGAGACAGGAGGAATTATAGGCATTGCTAGACCAACAGACACATCTGTGACCAATGGGATGCTGTCTTCTCCCTGGGGTTTGTCTAGAAAGCCTGGGAAAGAGTCAAAATTGCATGTTTTAAATGTGTTGAGAGTACCCGGTTTTCCCCTGACAGTAGCCTCATGGAATTAAATAGGCACAAGATACTTGCTGTGATCAAGAGCTCAGCAAGGTTAAAAAAACAATGAGTATTTTTGTGCAAAACAAGCTTGTCCGGAGTTACAGTAATGTAGATTATCCAAAAGCCAGGGATTTTTGCAAGGAATATTAAATTCTCTCCCTTCAGGACACACACAAGACTCAAATTTACAGGGGATTAGAGAAAGATCTTCTCTTTGGGTTGGGTGTTGTATTTAATATCATTACCAGTGATCTGGATCTCCATCTGGAGAGAATGGACTGCACCCTGAGGCAACACCAAGCTGGGTGGGAGTGCTGACCTGCTGGGTGGTAGAAAGGCTCTGCAGAGGGATCTGCAGGGGCTGAGGCCACCTGTGTGAGGTTGAACAAGATGAAGAGCTGGGTCCTGCACCTGGGTCACAATAACCCCATGAAGCACTACACAGTTGGGGAAGAGAAGCTGGAAGGCTGCCTGGTGGAAAAGGACTTGGAGATGCCAGCTGAACATGAGCCAGCAGTGTGCCCAGATGGCCAAGAAGACAACATCCTGGCCTGGATCAGGAATAGTGTGGCCAGCAGGACCAGGGCAGGGATTGTCCCCCTGTACTTGGCACTGGTGAGGCTGCACCTCAAATCCTGAGTTCAGTTCTTGTCTCTTCACAATGCCAAAAAGGACATTGATCTGCTGGAGCAAGTCCAGAGAAGGGCAATGGAGCTGGTGAAAGGTCTTCAGAATGACTCAATATGAGGAACAGCTGAGGGAAATGAAACTGAAGTGGAACAAGATAAGAATTGGGATCCGTCACACCTAACCTTAATTAATCATTTAGGCAGGTATTTTTGGCAGTAGAAGGAAACGGCTGTTTACAAAAGCCAAATCAGCTGGTTACCCTTAACTTAATTGCAATGTGTAGGTAATTTGGCTGCTTTTAGCCATCCATTGTTAAGTGAGTTCACCTGTTGTTCTCTTGACCCAAGTGATCAAAAAAAAAAAAAAAAAAAAAAAAAAAGTGAATGATCGTTTTATGATAGTTTTCCATTCACCCAGAGCATCGCAAGCTGGTAAAACACCACTGGCAAAGGCAAAGGCAACAGATTTAGATGTATCTGCAATAAACTGTGCTCCTCTTTCTTAAAAGGAAAGAAAAACAGCACTTCCATATAGCAGAGAGGCTTCAGTTCTGAGTAATCAGCCTCCTCTCAGCTGCAGTAAGACCAGCAGCCTTGCCCTCAGCACTACCTTAGTGCATCAGTAACCCATCAGCTGATGGGTTGCCTTTTAAAACCGGGAGCAAGGGCCAGCCTTTCCATCTCTTTTACTCAGGAAAGGGGAAGAGATTTCTTTGGGTGGATTCTGGAAGTGCCTACATTCAGTGGTGAGTTCTGTTTTGCTCCTTTTTTACCAGATAAAGTAGAAAATGTAATCTTTCCTCCATGCTCTAGGCAGCTCACTAGGGAAGGGTCATGACTCCTGTGTTATGCTGTGACCTTGGGTCTCTTTGAGCAACCCTGGGCAAGAGTGGCCTTCTTTGATTTGGGAGAGCATGAACAAAGCCAGTGATCCTGGGAGAGCATTGTATGTGGGGTGTGTCTGGTGCTGAAATTGGGGCTGAATTTTGGAAGGGAGTTGTAGCTCCAGTCTGGTGGTCACCCTGATGTGACAAAGACACGTATGAAAAAGTGAGCAGGAGAGGCTGTGTTTGCTTTGAACTATTGGTGAACTGTGATCCCTAGCAAGGTGCTACCTTGGGGTAGGAAAGTGCTTTTGGTTAGGTTGGGTTTTTTTTAATATGATAGCTCAAATCATTTGGTTCTTGCAGTTTCTGACAGTGACATTCCTGTGGATATGTGGCTCCTTTGCAAAGCCTGTATTTCTTGCTGTGGAAGGTATAAGGTAAAAGATGCCAGGAAGAGGTAAAAATAGAAGTCTGAAGAACTGATAAAAACTCCCAAGGCTGTGTGTAAGTTGGGACTTAAATACTACAGCGTGATGTCAGGGGTAGAATAGAGGCATCTTGAGGAAAGGAGACCAACAAAAGGTTGTGTTCTGTGAGTGCAATTTAAAAACCTATATTGAGGGACTGCTCTCCCTTAGGTGGTTTAAAAACATGTGATTCTGTTGAAATAGAGAGGAACCAATACCAAATGGTGCAGGGTTGGTGATTTGATCCCTCTCATGAGCTGTTCTCTTTATTCCTGAAGAATCAGCCCCCCTCCTTGGCAGCATCACAAGGCTGAGCATTGATAGTTTATCTCTGCGTAGTGATGAGTTAAGGGTGTGAGAACAAGGGTGCTGTATAAACAGGGTAGAGCTGCTGCTAAATGAGTGACTGGTACCAGGAGGCTGAGGCATCTGTTTGTGGCTGCTTACGTGGAGAAAAAATAAAGCAAGTCAGGAGCTCTTGTTGAATGAAAACAAATCCTTCTTCTGAGCTGCCCTCATGTTCCTTTACCTGGAGTGTGAAATGGGGCAGAGTTGGAACATCCTGAGATCTGTGTGCCAGATGATGAGGCAGTGGAAATAGACAGTTTTCACATGGATGAGTGTGATGGCACGTTTCCATCTGGCATATGAAAACACAGGCAGGCAGGCTCTCCTTTGTGGAGTAACTGGAACTGGGAAACCTTCACTATGGAAAAGGTGTGACTCCAGATTCAAAGTTCTTTCAGTCCAGGCAGATCCAGAAGGATCTCCAAAAGGATAATGGATGATGGAAGTTGGATACTAAACTTGAATCTGGGTAGCTTAAAATTTGTGATGGGCAGCCCCCAAACACCCACCTGGCTCTCCAGCCTCCTCTCAGGCAGTTGTAGGGAGTGATAATATCCCTCCTGAGCTTCCTCTTCTCCAGGCTGAACGTCCGCTGCTCCCTCAGCTTCTCCTCATCAGATTTGTGCTCTAGTCCTGTCACCAGTTTCGTGGCCCTTCTCTTGACACACTCCAGCACATGTCACATGACTCCTCATGATACAAGGAAAAGTTACAGAGATCCAGGTTTTTTATGGATTCAGCTCTCAATGTTCCATCTAGTCCAGCAGGTAAGAATGGAAGCCTCATGTCTCAAATAAGGAGAGGCTTAAACAAACAAGGAGTCTTCAGAGACCTGGCATTTGGATTAATGCTGGAGGATGGATTTGCTTGGGATGCTGGTGCCAGAACTGTCACCAGTGAACCACTGTTTGTGGGGTGTGAATGCATGGCTATGATGCTTTTCTTTTTTTGAGCTGCCAGAATGTACACAAAGCTTTCCAAAGACTGTTTCTGCTTTTGCTTTCTTTAAAGTTCAGTCCTATAAACTCCTGCAGCTCAAGAGCTGACTCACAAGCAACTTGGGTTTCCCTGTAGGAAGATTGTCCGGACAGCTGTGGGAGGTTATGTGGTATCACTGAGGACATTAATGATTCCTTTTCAGCAAACAGAGCCCTAAGTGGAGTCACAGGACACACGTGAAGGCTCACCAAAGTGATTTATGCCATTATGCCATCGGGCTAGAGCTGATGACTTTCTAGTCACTTTGAATGGATTTCCCTTAGGAAAAGTGGTGATCATTGCCTTTTCTTCTCTGTAATGTGTCAAAGAGCTGAATCTGGCAAACACCAAGCCCATCTTGAAAGCATTGCTGCAGAGCCAGCACATCTGCTGGAAACAGCATTCTTCCAAGAAGGGGCTCTATCACTATTACCCATTTTCTAAGAGTAGGCAAATTAGGACCTGAAAAATTCTGTCCCAGTCATACAACAGTGCTGCATGAACAGGTGTTGGAGCTACTTTCCTGTGTCCCATTTCTGGATGTTTTATCCTTTCTCTAGGAGGCAGACTCTCCCTAAAAGGACCCTGCTGGCTTCAGTCTGACCCCAGGAAGATAGTTTCCTTTTTCTCTTGTGTAGGTGTTGTACAGCAATACAGATCCCCTCAGGGGCTGAATGAGGCACCCATCTATGTTTTGTAAGTCAGAGGCTTAATTTGTACTAAAAAATGTGCGCACACACAGATACTTAACTCCTACTTATTTTTTTTTTAATTTTTAATATTTATAGGAATTTTTATGGAAAGAAGGAACAGTATCACTGCAAAAAAAAATGGAATTTTTTTTTTTTCTTTTTCAACCTGTCCCCTGGTTTTGCTGTAGGAAATTCTCAGGTTCCCACGCCTGTGAATCCAGGCTCTGGTACAAGAGTTTGTGCTGAGCTCCACAGTTTACTGAGACTACCTGAAAATTTCCACTAATATGAGTGTTAAAGAGAAATTCTTTGGGGTCTTCAAGCATGTATTTTTACAAGAAATAGCTACTCTCTTCTGTAAACTTTTGGAAGAGCTTCATCTAAATATTTCTTTCAAAGCTGGCAGATTTTGGGGCAAGGAGAGCACAAACCTTCTCTAAATTTTCTTTCTAAATTTCTACAAAACCTGCTATTTACTTGTCACATTTTTCAGATTAGGGGGAAAAAGAATTAGAGAGCAGATCTAAAAGCAAATCTCTGTGCACTTTGTAGATTTTGTGACCCTATCCCTAGGGAGAACAGCCTGAAAGAGGCAGTGGAGCAGCATGAGGCTCCCAAGAATGAGAATGATAATTTTTATGGGAGCACTCTGTCAGAGGGTGATGTCTGAGTATGAACTGTATTATTGGCCATTCCTTCCAAGGGAAATGCTGGAGAATGCCAAAGAAAACAGACACAAATGTAGGCCGTGCTCTCAGAGGGGTAAGTGTGGAGACGGCCACTGCGGGGGACGCAGCACCAAGGAAAACCCAGGGAATGTTTCCCCAGCAGTGGCCAGTCAGCAGCTTTAGAAATACTTTCTGAGCACTGGCTGATGGAGATGAAAGCACAGTGACAGTCACCATCACCTTCCAGGGCAGGAGAAGAGTACAGTCCCTTTTCTGTGGGCAGAAAACAGAGGGATTAAAGCCTGGCCCTCAATCGATGCTTCTGCTTCTAAGGACACAGTTATTACCTACTCTTCTTCAACAGAGAAGCTTTCTCTCTGCAGCTCCTGTCCACTTCACCTGGGCTGAAGGGAGCAACTTGTAACATTCTTAGCCTGCATGTGCAGACACAGAGAGCAGCAGCACTGGGCAGAGTGGTGATGACCAGATGCTTGCTCACCTGATGTATTGGGATTCCCCTGCAGATTTTTTTGTGTGTCAGCTCATGGCCGAGGAAGCAGGTTTGTGCACAGCCACATGTGTGCAAGAGAAGGGACACCCAAGGAGCACTTTTGGCCAATACTAACTGTATTGTGAACTTGGTGAAACAAAGGCTGTTTTTGTTTGGCACAACAGCAAGTATCCTGGCTGCTGTCCATCAACAGAAGTAATAGTAAACCTCATTATGGATACTGCAGGTGGAAAGAAAACTGAGTGTTCAGGGCCAGTCCCCCCCTCCTCAGCCTCTGTGGAGGCTCTTGGCTAGTACAGTTGTGCTTAGGGATTTTTTCCTTTTAATATAGCCATCTGTTTTGCTCACCGGGGTCCTGTTCGGAGCCAAGTGTTGTGTTTCCTTCAGTTCATATTGCATAAATTCCAGAAAATAAATCAGAGGTGCTCTCTTTGTATCTCTCCCCATGTATCAGACTGGTCCTGATGGAGATCTGTCTCTGAGGTGTTCTTACACTTCTGTGACAGGTCACTGCTGCGTTTAACAGAGAACCCGTTGACACTGTTTGGATGAGTTCTCCAGCCCAAAAAGTGACTTCCAGGAGCTTGGAGCCAGTATCTCCTCAGAAGTGGAAGCCTAGGCAAGTGGCAGACACAGAATCTGTGGACTTGACAAGCACTGTTTATGTTCTGTGGTCTACCATACTTGGTCTTTCTGTATGCTTTGTCTGCCTCCCATGTTTCATCTCATACCTGCGAGCAAACCTGGTGAGGTTTCTTGGGCAGAGATGTCACCACGGTGCAGCATTTAGGACCACATCCTTGAGCCAAGGGGTGCCAAAGGAGGGCACCTTTGTCACTCAAGGATGAGGCTGCCAACAGAGCCTGCCCAGTGTCCCCAGCTGAGAGGGTAACCACAGTGCTCTCTGCTCTCGCTGGAGCTCCTGGAATGAGCAGGACGCTGACAGCCAAACCCAGCCCCGCGTGGAGCTGGCGGGTCGGGAGTGGGATGGGAAGCCGGGCAGTGGCTCCTGGGGGAGCGGGGTGAGTATGGGGGCAGGGGAGCCCCAGGAGGGTCGGGCGCTCTCCGTGCCCTTCCCCGCGGCTGACTCCGCTCTCGGCTCCGCTCCCCTCCCGGCTGCGGCACTCGCGCGTCCACCGGGGGTGCGGCTCTGCTCTTATCGCTGCCTTTCCGTGCTTCTCATCTCTTATTCATCCCGCAGACCCCTTCTGCCCGCCTGCACCTTCAATTCAACTCCTTCTCTCTTCCTTTATTCTCTCCTTTTCCCTTCCTTTCTCGCCCTGTGCCTTTTACCTTGCCTGTCTTTCACGCCTTTTCCTGCTATCGAGCTCTTCTGCTTCACGCACCTCCTTCCCTGGGTTGCTGCGTCCTTGTTCTCCCCATCCCTATCCCCCTTTGGCACTCTGTGCTGCTGTCTGGCAAGTTTCTTGAATCTGTTCACTCCGACGCCACTCAGGGCTTCCTGTGCTACAGGGCAACATAAATTATGTATCACTCAAATAACTGTCTCACCAAATCTATATTAAACTCCCTCGTTAAGTATGTTTATGATACTGCATTGAAGGGATCCAGGAACTGACTGGCAGGCTGCAGGGCTGAGCTGGAATACAAGATAATTTTTCTTTTCCAGGTAGCTGGGATGAGGACAAGGTGGGAAGGGTGGTGCTGGTGCTGGAGGAGCCTCCATCCATAGATTAGGAGCAGTTTGTGAGTTTGGGGTTCAAGAACTGCTTGGCACCAGCAATCACAATGTGCTGATGCACGACCTCTGATTGTTGAACAGAAGCAATCGGGTGTGTATGTGTATGGGGAGTGGGGGACAGCTCTTTGAATATATGGAATTGGGAATGCACTCAAAAGGATTAGTGGGAACAATTATTTTCAAAGTCAGGATATAGAAGCTGGAGCCTATTCAAGTCATTAGTGTTTTATCCTAGTGTTTTGGGGTAGGAAAAAAAAGGGGGCAGGGGAAGAGTAAAAAGAAAGGGGGCAGGGGAAGACTTATAAACAGCTTTAGAAGAAAAAATTCGAAGTAGGTTAGCAGAGAAAATGAGTTTATAAAAAATGGAAGAGCTGCCGGGAGGCATAACACTAACTACTGCACTGTGCTTACAAAGCTAAACACGTTAAGATGAATAAATCCCCAAGCTGGATGGCTTATGGCCCAAAATATTAAGAAAAGTTGGGTCTGATTGCAGGCTGCTGCCAGATCCAAAGAGCAAATGTGTTCATATAAATCATTTTAATACAAAACATTCATAAAGCAAGGTCCAAAAACTGAACTCCTTCCAAGTCTAAGCGTGTTTGCATCCAGTGTTGAGGGGTCGGGTTGATTTCTAAAACTGAGAGAAGATAGTAACAGCTGTACTGGATTGGACAATAGGTCCAGTTCTCCTCTGACCATGGTTTGTAGCAGATGTTTTAGGAGGGGAAGAGAAAAATCTTAGAATGGGACAAGCATATAACAGTGGTCCCTTGTGACCTGTAACTCTGTATTTAGAACTGCTCCAGCCCTGGCCTGATGTTACTTTCCATGTGAGGTAGTCCAAGGTTAATTTGTCATTTGCCATGTGGCTCAGGGCATCCTAGTTGCTTTCCCTGGATTTTAGTTTTCCCTATCTGCTAATTAACATGAATCCTCTTGTGGGTGATGTGTAGGGGAAGAGAGAGATGGGTAAGATCTCCTGTAGAAGTACAGTATGTTCCTGTGTTGTGCACATAATCTACCTGGACTGAATTAGTCATGCAGGGAAGCCCCTGAAGCTGATGAAATCAGCGATTTTCTCATTCCCAGGGTGGTTTACATCTTGCAGCATTTCCCAGGTAAACCTCGCTCCAAGGCACCGGGGCTCAGGTTCATCTGCACATTTTGAGCTTTACATGCCCCTGGCCACCTTTTGAGTGCTCTCCACAGACAGGAAGCTGTGTGAATCCGGGTGGAAATTAGGAAGAACGTGATTGAGGGTTTTGACAGAACTATTGGCACTGCATGCATGAGAAGTGGGACTTGGGTGTTCTGGTCTCTCATATGCACGTGCCAAACACACACCACTGTGCCTTGGAGAGGGGACCACAAAGAGCTGCCTCATCTCCTTCTTAGGCATTCTCAAAAGGGGACTAAGAAGAGAAAGCTCATCTATGCAAGATAGCTCTTGAATATGTAAGTGGTGGCTCTGAAGGGGTCTGCCAGTCTGGTGGGAAACCTTTACAGAACAGTGGAAATCACTCACTGAAATGCCTTAGAGGCCTCAAGGTATTCCCTTCTAAGCAGTGAGGTTGAGTTTTCATCCCTCTGAGCCTGTGAGCAGGTAAAGTGATCAGTACAACAGCTCTTTGCTCCTCTCACCTCTCAGGAAGAATTGCCACTGTAGTTCAGGTCAAGAAGGAATTACCATAACAGCAGAGGCAGGGGATATGTCCCAAAAGGAGGGGATGTTTCTATCTGCAGAATTGAGTGGCACCCAGAAACCTCATCACATCATGGGTGTCCTGTTATGACAGGCACAGACTTGCTTAAGAGCACACAGGCAGCCTGCAACAGAAGTAACACAGAATCTGATCCAGCTTTCTGACAATGCAGCATTAGGTCCCTTCCTTCAGACTGCAGCTTCCTGAGTCCTTGCTCACTGTTGGAACAAAAAAATCCCCCACTCTGCCTATTCCTTTCCAATTTTCCTCTTTCACTGGTGCATTCAGTGTGCTTTGTCTGGGGAGACACAGACATTGTTTTGGGGATGATTGTGCACAGGAAATGTTCAAGTTTCTCTGCAGTTTTACTGCTCTTGATTGAAGTTACATGACTCTGAACCAACAGGAAAATCCAGATGGGGTTTTGTGCTAGAACCTGTATTTTTGGCCATATGGGACAGAAACCTGAAGCAGGCAAAATCTTGGGGTGGAATTGCCTCACAACAAAATGCACACACACAAAAAAGAAAAAAAAGCTTCCAGTTTGTAAAACTGGAGATGTGAGATTAGACTATTAAGCTAAAAAAAAAGAAAGGGGGGGAGGTGAAATAATTTAATTAAATACATGGTTGGATAAGGCATATTACCTGTTAACTGGGTCACCAAGGGAGCCCTTCTTATGTTCAGAGCAAAAGAAAAATGCAATACAACATGCACTCAAACCCCTAGATACAGAAGGAAAATCTGAAATTAGCAGATCCAGTGCTGTATTGCTTTATAAGAGTTTAATAATTTGAAGGCTGGGCCACGGCCCTGCCTTAGGATACAGTACAATAAAGCTCATGGGGGAGGTTTAAGGTAGTTATAGAATGGAAGATTTTCCTTGGTAATTAAAAATATTAAGTTTGGCTTCCCATTGTCTTCCTGGAGTTCTTTCAAGGGTGGGGTCATTCTGTTGTTTTGATTTATAGCTTGCTATATTGGCAGAAGGATTCATAGGATGACATTGTTTTTGCTTTTTCTTCCTATCCTTCAGTACAGCTTGATGATGCTGTAAGAGTTAGGCATGCTAAGTTCAGGGCAGTCATTTAATGGGTTATAAAAATGGTCACTGGTATATCAGTGCGTTAAACATAAATTGTGAATTGCTCTTAGGAAGAGATCAGAAGTGAAACAGCTGCTGGGGAGTAATATCTCCCACTTTGGAAAAATGGTACTGGGACTTCCCTGTCTGACTTCCACTGACTTCAGTGGAAGTTAAACAATTTAAAACATTTATCTTTCCATCTCAGCCTAAGTTCACAATGTTAAATTAAATTATGCTCCAAAAGTGTGATCCTGAAAGCATCATTTTTAAGATACTTTGCTATCCTGGGCCTCTGCTAATATACTAACATTTTTTTTTTTCTGGTGGATTATGAATTTGGATATAACTATGACTAAAAAGGGTTATATGCCTTCTAGACAGGCATCCCAGCTGAGGAGGTGTTGCAAAAGTGCATTGAATAATTTGGAAACTTCTCTGAGCAGCTGTGCAGCAGGGACTGAAATCTAAGGGCAAAGAGTTCAGAAACCATAATACTTTAGTCTTCAAAGATGCTAATATAACTCATATAAGCTAGTGCTGGAAAAACATACAGTAAAAGAAATACATTAACTATAGAGCTCTCCCTAATTTTCCTTCTATTAATTTGCTATTAATTCTTAATTTTGTTTTAATGTTATGCTTTTTCATTGAATTTTAAATAATACACAAGGCCCTGAGCTAAGTAGTGACTGGATGATAGCACTGAATATTGTTTACAACAAAGCCTGGGAGGGGAACTGTAAAAAGAGCTACTTGAGAAGTTGGTCATGGATGTAAAACTGGCCCCTGTTAAATGTGATATCTATTTTTAATGGTGGTTTTAGCCCTATATTATGTTCTTTTGAATGTTGGATACAAACCACATGACACACATTCTTCCCATAAAATTTCTCCTCAGTTAAAACTGTCTCTCCTGCTTTAGCATTACATGTCATGAATATCAGTTTTAGCCCCTGAAGTCTTAAATTTTTCTTTCCTGCACTGCAGGAAGGACACTGCAGTAGGGCTTGGAGAGGTTTTATGTTTTGGGCTCAGATTCTCATGCAGCTGATTCTGTGGCTTGTCAGTTCCATGTAAAAGGAATATTAAAGATCAGATTAGAGAGTGGTTTAGAAATAAAATTGGCCTTAACCTAATTTCTGTGCAACCTCACTTGCTGAGAGCGCACAGAATGCAAGTAAGCATAAACTTCATTCTCCTATTTCAGTTTTTCAAGCAATGACTTAGAGCACTTGTGCTGAAAGAAGTGTTCCTTTATAGCCTTAAGTGGTGAAGGTCTGCTTGTCCCAGATCAGTGAGGAAAAGGAACCTACACCATCACTTTCTACCCCAGGTAACAGACAAAAAGGCTTAGGGTACCACATTTCAAGATGAGATAGTTTAAGTGAGCCAGGAAATGGAGTTTGATGCTTCCAAAAGTGTTGAGGGGTTGAGATTTTGAATAGGAATGAGTTAGTAAGCCTTCATGGGTTACTAAGAAAGCTCATGTGGCTGAAGTTGAGAAGCTCTGCAGATGTGTGGGGAGGAAGATGGGGTGGCTGGTTCCTGGTTCCTGCCTGGCCAGGGGAGCCAGGGTGTCCTGGCTGGGTTTGTCCCTGATCACAGCAGCAGGACATCAGACCTTGTTGCTCTTACCCATCCAGCATTCCTGACTCATGGGAGCAATAACTGATTTATAAATCTCCCACTTCAAAATTAACAGTGGTCTCTCCTAACCATTAAGCAAAATGTTGATCCTTTTAGTGAGCCTAACAGGGCTGGAACTTCTGATATAAACTGAGGGAACTTTTCACCACAACACCTTGCTCAGGCAGCTGTTCCAGGCAACAGTGCAGGAAAATTTTACTATCTGAAGCCCTACCAGTCACTTGGAAGGAGGTGGATGGAAATGAACTCCAGGCTTCATTATGCTCACATTTGTAGAGTGTCACAGGAAGTGCTTTGCATCGGGGAAGCCAAAGCAACATTTAAACAAATGGCTATGGAATGGTGTTTTGCCTGCAGTTCCTGTTTGATGTGTGCCTGACTCGATGGCCAGCTGTGCTCCTTCTGAAGACTGGGGGGAAGAAAGATCCACTGGAGCTGGAATTGAGTGGGCAGCCCTGGGGTGTAGCTGTCTGTCCAAGGGTGCTAATTAATAACTTCTATTGGCTTTGGATTTGGCACACTTTCAGCATTTGTGTAGATTTGAGGCGATCTTCTCTAGTGTAATTAATTAAGATTAATTTAATTAGACCGTAAAAATAAATTAAGAGAATCAGAGCCCATTTCAGTTGAAGTGATGCTTGCTTTGACAACAAAAATAATGCCTTTGAATCAGTTTCCTTGAATTAATCTCAAACAAGGAGTTTCCCTGTTCAGTATCCTATGATTCTGTTACTAGAACTGTCTTCAGGAAGAAGAATGTTGCATCAGTACATTGGAGGACAAAAAAAATCCCTCCAAAAACCAAAACCACATGCACACACAACCTGAGATTAGATAAATCTAGAACTACAGTTATTCACACTACAGTGATTACTGGACACACCTGGTTGTGTGAGATTAGTTAGTGATGTCTGAGATTATATGAGCAACTATAGATGCCCAAACAGAATTAAGTTATCACAGCTGACAAGGCAAGAGAGCTCAGACGGACATCCAGATCTGTCATAGAGGTCACATCACTCAGATGTGTCACATCTTAATGTGGAAAGTGAGATGAAACATTCAAACTGTGCTCAGGAGAGAGTTCAGGAATGGTCATTGTCTCTAGCTGTGCTGTCAGCTCTACTCCAGCTGCTGATATGGCACCTGCACTTTTGAATTTGTGTTCTCTTATCACTGACGTACTAAAGGGTTTGGCAAGGTGATTCATGTACCCTGATTCACAATTCATCCTGGGTGAAGTTTGCAGAAATAGCTATTATCTTTGGTGTCATGTACATGATACCTGGGGGTTTTTTTGTTTGTTTTTTTGTTTGTTTGTTTTTTGTTTATTTTTTGGTTGTAGTTGTTTTTTGGTGTTTTGTTTTTGGGGTTTTTTTGGGTGGTTTTTGGGTTTTTTTTGGAAATTCATCCAGGGCAGAAAATCCCAGCAGCTTCTCCTGATTCAAACATTTTTTTTGATGTAAGAACCACGCAGTGTCAGCACAGTTAATGGCTTTGAGGTGCCTGCAAGAGCTGTGCTGGAGCATCCTCCATACTTAGACACCTGAATAAGAGCCACGGACCTCTCTGAAGAGACAGGAAGGCCTATGTGTCAAAAGCTCTATTTCTGGAGCTTACATCCTTTGTGCCAGGAGATTGTTACAGAACTGGCACAACTGTCCTGCTCTAACCCTTGAGCTGCTGCAGGATTTATCCATGGAGGATCAGAGCCCAGCCAGACTTTGCTGGCATTAATGGAACATGTAATTGATTTTGTGGTGGAATAAAAAGATGCATCCCACAGCCTTAGAGTAGAAAAGATCTGCTTCCTAAGCAAGGAAGGAATCTAATGCCTATAGTCCTGGAGCACCTCAGAATGACCAGCCACTTTCCCAAGGCCAGCTTACACTGTCACTGTGCATGTTTACCTTCACAGTACAAACAAAATAGAGGTGTATTTATTGATGGGGTAAACAGGTCCACTTCTCTGCACAGAAACCAGTTTGGTTAGTCAGCCGGGTGTTGACAGGAGAGGGAAGGAAATCATTATGAGAGACTGCGTAGTAGGCACGATAATGAGCCATGTGGTTGGTACCAAACAATAGAGGCATGTGTGGTGCCCAGGGAATGCAGAGATAATTTTACCTCTTCAAACAGGAGGGCATCAAGCTGTGCTTCTCTGCCTGGGAAGTAGGTCAAGAGGAAGTGTACTTTCAATTCATATTCATCTCATAATTATTTCACGTACTCAAGAACAGTATTTCTGTCAAGGGGAGGCTGCCTCTGTGGCCAGTCTGATGGAAGAGCAATCCTCCCCTCAGAGCAGCAGCATGCATATTTGAAGATTTCAGCAGCAGCATTCATCAGCACTGCCTCCCACATGAGCTCTCCCTGCACTTGTGCTGTCAGTCCTGACCTTGCCAAGCTTCACGGTCCCTCCAGGCATCACCAGCAGTGGATCTGGGATCCCAGCACCACTTTACACTTGCCAGTGGAACTTGGTGGAGATGTGATTCATTGCTTCTCCTGGTACTAAAGCAAACAGTCACCCTTGGAGGTCTTCAGGTTCAACCCTCTGCTCAAAACTCAGCCAAGCGTGGAGATACCTCAGGGTCATGTCACTGAAGTGTTAAATGGGTGGAGTCTCCAAAACCTCTCTGAGCAACCTACTGCAATGTTTGATCACCATCAGAGATCTCAAAAGTGTGTTTTAGAGGTGGATGTCAAAGGTTAAGAAAGGATAAATCTGTATTACACTGGGTAGACAACAATGTTCCACAGTCAGCCATGGTACCTGCTCTCGGCTTTTTGGTTTGTAAGGACCAATACATACACCTTGCATAGATATAGCTACATCTCTCTCTCTCTAGATTTATATTTCCCAAGTAGAAGACAGTCAGAAAAAAATCAAATTGTTATGTGCAAAGTAAATTTTCCAGTAAGTTGAAGGAATGTGCAAAGGAACACTGAGTAGGTAAAAAAAACTGAACAAAAACAAAACAGCTAAGCTTAGAGAATTATGACAGTGTGACAACTCAAATTTGAACATTCAACTGTGGAAAAGTATAAGCATGAGACTAAATACAGCCACTCCAATTTGACAAATCTTCTGTTGTTTGCTGAAAAACAATAGACATATAATGGGAGATGCTGCTGTTAAAAACCACTTTTTTTTCAAGCTGCAGTGTATAATATCCACATATGCCAGTTACTAAAGGTTCCTTGAAAAAGTGACCTAATTTTTAAAAAAAGAGTTGACAGTAGCACAGAAAACCAAATCTGCTGCACCAAATTGTGTATGTTCCAAACCTCTTTCTGTAGTAAAATATTTAGTAGTTAGTTCTATTCTCTGCCCCAGTTAAACTTTTTTTTTTTTTCTTTTCATGGAACTTTCTTGGTTTCACCATAACTGAGAAATAGGTGCAGTATCGTTTCATCATCTTGTTTCCAAGATAAGTAAATTGAACTCCAGTGGGAATAGGACTATGTGGGTGTTATTTCAGTCTGGAAGGAGATTTAAAACTTAAAAATGAGCTCAGAAAGAAGGCAGGAGTTGATGGAAAACAATCAACTTTTTTATTCCTGAACTGGAATTACTTCTCCTGTTGCATTATACATGAAACACAAAACTCAGCCCTTGCATCAGTTATACAATAACAGTAACATGCCTGGGATGAAGAAGTCTTTTCCTGAGGCTGACAATTGTCATTTTCCTCCTGACAGATCCATGTTAACTGCATACCCCAAACCCCAGATTCCTTCTACTGTGTTTCTAATTTTTCCTGGTTACTAACCATTTTTACCTGGTTTGTGCACTATTTTATTTCCCCACAAATAGCAGCATTAAAATTGAGTAAGTAGCTGTAATGTTGGAGCAAAGTTTCCATAATGTTTATTAGGAAGACTATGTTCCCAACAGTTCTCTTCCTTTCTTCCTCTTCCCTCATGCTATTGCAGACAACTTCATTTAAGGACAAAAAAAAAAAAAAACAAGAGGGAAAACTAACGAACTAACGAAACAGAAAATCCCCACCACCCAGAAAACAAATCAGAAAAGCTCTTTAGGAGTTCTGCTTATGCATAGCTGGATGCTTCTTTTGTTTTGTGTTATCATACCTGCCCTCAAACAAAACAAAAACAGAAATAACAACAAAAATCTACTGAGAATAGTTTTATATTCCTACCAAATTTTTGCTTAATCAGTGCTCACTTGTAATCAGGACTCTAATTTCATAATCATTAGCACTTTTAGTTCTGGTAAACTCCTGTGTCATCATGTACACATGTCCTTTGCTTTCTTATAATTCTCAAACCCAGCATGTAACAGGAAGGAGGAGCTTCAGTGAGGCCATATTCTCAGATTTTTAAGGGGACATTTTCCATCTTTCGCTAAGGTATTCCTAAAAATCTGCGAAGCTAGTGCTATGCCTTAGTGTTTTCCCTCAGGACTCCCAAGTACAACACAGCTGGACTAACAGTACATGTAATTATCACTGCTGTTGATAAAGTACAAGCTTCTGAAAAGTTTAATAGGAATGAGTGACTAAGTACTTGGTATTTTAGTGATTATTTATACTTCTAGACTTTCTAATCTCATTTTCCCAGTAGCCTCTCTTTTCTTTGGTAATAATGCCTAAAACATATTTCCAATAATTTTCAAACTGAGTAGAGCTGGTTAATTCCTAGAAAAGAGACTACCTGTGCAAGCTTAATAATTCCTGGTAATGACTCTGTAATTAGACTAAATGAGAACAGGACCTGAACCCTAGTCCAGCATATTCTGAACAGACATTGAAAATAAACTTGTTTTTCCTGCTAGAATGTTAAATGAAGAACTTTCAATCTTCTACCTCATCTAAGGAAAAACACAAGATTTACTTTCTAGTCTGTTTTCTACATCTCTGTCTAGTCTTGTGCATGATGCTCCCCATGGCCTATTTTGCAAAGCAACCAAGGAAATGATGAATGGATATGTTTTGGAAGAGAAACTCAGAAATTGTAAGATCTAGACAGGAAAATGTGAATGAAAACTGGAAATCATTTGAGGAAACTTTACTAGATGACTAAAAACCACAATTTCATAATCATGAACAAGGATATCTTTGGTTAGCAGCACCTCCTTATTAAGTGAGGAAGCAAAGGCAGCTATTAAAAATATATCAGAAAAATGGGGAAGAGGAGAAGAGGAAGGAGGCAGCAATTATGTAAATTAGAGCCTATGGAAATATGAAGAAGGGGAAGACTTGAAAGGGAGCAAAAGACACCCCTACCTTGCAGCCTAAGGACAGTAAGGCATTTTAAAGGGTAACAGCAATAAAATAATTTCTAACAATAGTATGGCTCACTTGCTTAGCAGAAGAGTGTGAAAGTCTTAATGATTCAGGAACAGCAGAATTACTCAGTAGTTCTCTTTGTGTTTAAGGAGAATCAGGATGATGTAATTAAGCATCATGGGAATGCAGAAACACTTTCCAATCCTCACAAATAGCCATGAAAGATGTAAACCAGCAGCCATAACGAATGAAAAAATAAACCCCAGAATGCCTAAATAGCACCAGATAAGCAAAAGAGCTGTGTGAGGTGCACAGCTTTCTCTTGCTAACTTCTAATAGCAATAAGCAAACTTTTGAGTCTAGAGGAGAGTGACCACAGAGAGAGGCAAAACAAGATGACCTCAGTAACCCCGGCTCAGCTTCTTTGATAGCAGAGGGCAAATAACGAGGAAGTTTGATACGGGATTCAACTAGCAGAATAGGAAAGGGAATAGACAATATTGTGCCCAGTAAAAAGTGAGGTTTGGTTTTTTGGGCATTGTTTTTTTGTTTCAGAAAATATTATTTGAAAATATTGATTGTTCTAGATGATACCCTGTCAGATTTATTGCCCTTTGCAGCCCTTAATGAGCCCCAGATGTGCTCTGCTGGCCAGGATTAGTTCATGCTATAGCTGTTTTTGGCACACTTGTTGTTGAGTGCTAGAGCTGGAACCATCCAAACTAGGATTGACATGGTGACTGCTGCTGAGGCAGTTCAGTATTTTTATCTGTGGCATTTTTGAGCCCAAAACTGGCTTGAAATAAGTGTTATAAAAGATCCTTGCCGGCCTGGAGAGTAGAATATGTGAGAGGCAGCCTGTGACAGAGGGTATGAGGGCCAAAGGTGGCAAGTGAATGGGGCAATTGAAACTAATGGTATTTAACAAAAATCTGTTCATATTTATTTGTGGAGATAGGGAAGGCAAGAGGGGATCATTTAGCTTTGTGTGTCACACAGAGTTGAGCCAGTGGGAACAAGTAACTTGATTCTAATCAATATGGCCATATGTCAGGTAATTTTTGCCAGGCCAGTTTGCATTGATAAGGCATGAAATAATAAGGGTTACTCTAACTATTTTTCCTATCTAGTCTTTCTAATGATTTCTAGATACAATACAAGTGAAATACAGCTTACAAGCATTAAGAACCATCCAACTGGAAAGCAGATTCAGAAATGGATTTAAGGAGCTTAATGGAAACAGCACTGAACGTGAGCTTGCTGTGGGACATGGCAGTTCTACAGTGATGACAGGAGCAGAGCTGTGTTCATGAGATTAATTTGTTTAATATCACAATGACATGAGAAACTTGCTCACAGCTGAGAAACCTATAAAATCTGGAGAGTGCACAGAAAAAAAAAATCCATACAAATTATGAAGATAATGCTATAAAATGAGTTGCAATGGGAAACTGAAAGAGATACAGCTGTCATGCTTAAAAGAAATATTAATTCAGATTTAATTGGTATCAGGTACTAAAACAACTTGTAAATATTGCTGGAGAATGCATACAAGCTCCCCTCTAACAGGAAGCTGAATTGAGGTTAAACTTAAATTGAAAATTAAGACAGGGAGATAACTTGCCAAGAGAGGGGGTAAATTCTTCATCTCTTGAAAATTTAAATAAAAATGCAACCCCTTCAACAGCTCCAGTCAAATACCAGTTACTGGATTTGGTACAGAAGCAGCCAAGTGGTGCAGCATCAGCCTTACTCAGAAGGCAACACTGAATAATTCAGTGATCCCCAAGGACTCCTGAGTCTCTGTTTCTCTTCCTAAACTTTTGAAATGTATTGCTGCTCACTGGTGAACTTGAGTCATCTTTGCTGCTGATTTAGCAACAATTCTACTAATCTATTTTACTGCAGGTAAAGTCAGACTTAGTCAATTCTTCCGTTTAATCAAGTAACTATTTTTCATCTTTGTCCAAACAGATCTGTGGGATCAGAATATTGATTACAGAAAGTGTAAATTTAAGAGATTCCAAAATCAAGGGTGTTTATAAGGACCTTGCCATGCGATGATGACAAAGTGCATTTCTCTTAACACTGGATATTTTTTTTAGAAAAGCTGTATTTCCCTGCAGTGACTTTTCTGCTTTTGCATAACTTTCCGACAGAGAACATTCTAAAATCTCTGCCATAGATCTGTATCTTTTACTAATTTCCTCTCCATATATAATCAGCAATGGCTTTAAAAGACAATAAATTGTAGAGTTAAATAGAGAGTAAAGGCAGTGCATCATTCAGATCTGGTTGTGTCCTGACATCAAAAGTTTCTTTTGTTGAATTGGTTCACCTAGCTACAATGAAATCCCGACGATGTAAATGGTGGGTGAGCAGGATTATGCAAAACTTCATTGGGTTTATGTTTTATGTTTCGAATGAATGTTATGAATGTGTTTTATGTTTTGAGTTTACTTTTAAGGAAGGTGTTGACCTGTTGGTACAAGTCCAGAGGAGGCCACTAAATTGATCACAGGGCTGGAGCTCCACTCCTGTGCAAACAGTTGAGAGAGCTGGGGCTGTTCAGCCCGGAGAAGGGGCTGGGTAAGCCCTGGGGCACTTTGCTGCACATAAAAGGGGCCCATGGGGGAGTGGGAGAAGGACATTTTCCAAGGGCATGCATTCCAAGGGATAGGACAAGGGTGAAGTGCCTTAAGCTGAAGGAGGGCAGGTTTACAGTAGATACTAGGGAGAAATGACTTACTATAGGGATGGTGAGGCACTGGAACAGGTTGCCCAGAGAGTTTGTGGACTCCCCATCCCTGGAAATGTTCAAGGCCAGCCTGGATCTAACCTGGTCTAGTGGAATGAGACCCTGCCCATGGCAGTGGGGGAGGTTCCAGCTCTATCCTTTCCATGATTCTTTGAAGAGGAAAACCTTTTGAAAGGGGCTGATCATTAGTATGTGCTGGAGCAGTGTGGGTAGTAGCTGGTTTTAGCTGGTGAATACCCAACCCTTGCTGGTGTTTACCTGCAACAACCTCCATTACGTGCTCTAGCAACCATCGCTGAATTTCTTGTAGTGTAGTTAAAATTTCCTGTTCATCTGGAAATAGCTTGCATCTCAACCAACAGTTACATATAATCAATAATTACATAGTAGATAGCTGTGTTTAGATCTTCCTCTGTTTCTCAAGATCAAGAAAAGAAAACATTTTAAGCAGAAAATCTCAGTCCTCCACACAACAGTCTCACAAAGTCTGAACTCCTCTATTTTATTAATCAGTGTATTATAGGCACAAAGTGTTTGTTCAAGATACTTTGTTAGGGTTTGGAATTTTCTCCGTTTGCCAAGACCACACACTCAGTGGTTCTTACTGCACTAGAATTGCATAATCCAGGGAGTATGGATACTATTGGGATAGCCAATGCCTTGACACTGAAAACTTAACCAGAGAGTGTCCAAAGCTGATCCTGTGAATCCCTGCAGCCTGAGGTGAGCAGCCAAGCTTTTCAGCAGAAACCTGTAACTGATCCAGATCTTGTGTGGCTCAGATCCAGAAGAGAGAGTAACATGCGCTCATTACTTGGTTACATTCCCTTTTTTGGTTTTTTTCTGATCTGGAAAGATGATGCTAAGTGCTTCAAAATTGTCTGGGAAAGAAAAGTTAAAAGGGAAAAATATCCTGTATTGTGTTGAGAGAAAATGTTTCAACTACTCAAAAAATACCTTAGATATTCTGCAACATAAAATAGAGGGTCAATCAAATACAAAATGAAGAGCTATTTCAACGTGAAAAGATTAAATATTTCATTCTGAAACATTTAGATGGAAAACTTGCACAAATTTTGGTTTTCTCAACACAGTTCAAAAAGATTCATTAGGACATTTTCCAGTGGAAAGCTATTCCATATCAAGATTTTTATTCTGACTAAAACTTAGAGATGAGTTGTTATATTGCTGGAAGTAGATGTTAACAACACTTGTTCAATATTTCATCAGCAGCTCTTTCAGGACTCTGAGCTGTCTGAAGGAAAAAAAATATAAACCCAAAAAACCTCCAGATTTCTTGTGAAATGTTCATATGTCACAGTTGTCAAATTGGCAACAGCAACACCAGAATATATTTGGAAACATGGATTTTTTTATTTTTTTTTGTTTGTTTGTTTAAAAGGAACTCACCATTCAAAAAAGAAACTATAAAATCATTCCAGACTACAGGGGAAGAAGTAACTTCCCTTATGGCCAGCTTTGTAATGAACCCAGATTGTCCACATGAGTAGCCCCACCTGATAATATTCATGTTCCATGGTTTGCAGATCATAACCAAAAAAGAAAATGGAAACCTTTGAATAGCTGCTGCTCAGGAGAATATTCATTAATTTAGATCACAACTCAGCAATGTGGTTCAGAAAACCTAGTCCAACAGTTGGAAACACATTGAAAATGGTTTAAATTTTTCCTTGTTTTTTTCACCCTGGCAAATATATCCAGAAAAACAAAAAGACTGCTGGATGATTGCATAGAGACATTGAATGCGTGCCACTGGTGAATAATAGCATATATAGTGGACACTGATTCCAAAAGAAATTTTAATGTGTTGAGCTATCAAATTATATTTTGGCAAAAAAACTTGGTGGTTAGCATTGCATTTTGTGGTCAAATGATGTCAGCCTCTGTGGACCAGCTGGGTCTACAGAATGAAGAATTAAGGGCTTGCTATCAAAAATACCCTGTCCCTGTGGATAGTCAGGTCACTGGAATGTTAGCAAAATCACTGCAGTGGATCTCAGCTTTTCCAGCTACAGTTGGGGTAAGAGATGGCTACTGCTGCAAACAGAGCATGAGTACTTTTCAAAATGCATTTAATCCCTTGAGTACACCTAGAAAGGGAGGGGGAAATGGAGAAAGCATTTCTTACCTCAGCTGTATATTTGGCAGTTAAATGAACAAGCAGCCCCATTTGGACTACCTTGTGTTTCTGGGCAGCTTGCAAGTTTGCACTGTCAGGAATATATTTTTGAACTAACTGAGAAAGCACTGCCTTGTGGAAATGACATCTTCATATGAAAGAAATTATTGCAGGTACCTGGAAAAATGTGCAGGAAAGGACCTTGCTGGCAATCCTTTTCCTTTGGGAATCCAGTATCCCAGAGAAAGACACACCACAATGAAATCTTATCATAGTCCAGTAATAGTCTAATCCAGTGCAAATGGTTTTCATTCCATTAATTTCTTTCCATGCCAAAGACCTCCCCCCAAACAATTTCTGCTACTGTGGCAGGAGGATATGCAACATGCAAACCCTCCAGATGTGTTTGAAAGTTGCTGAGGAGTAAAGCAGATACTGCTCCACCACCACTTCTCCCCAGGACCCCACATACCACAATCATCTTTAGAACGAGTTTTCGGTCAGCGTCCTGTTGTGTCTTGACACTGAGGAGCCAGGAGGAGATGATCATTCCAGTGGGAATGTTTACTGTGTCTTGAGGATGTCCCAGCTGAAATGGTTTAACCATCTACTTCCAGCATCCCTTCATCAAAGTCAATCAGAAAAAGATCACGTGGCTCCCTGTGGAACCCCTCATGATGGGGACAGGGTTGAATGTGCCTTATTTGCCTAATGCCTGCCTGCAGGCCTGCCCCTACTGCTGTGCTCCTTGTGCCCATGCTTCATTCTGCCACTGCCTCCAGGCTCATCATCCATCTCATCCATCTCCTCTTACTCACATCTCTGCCTGTTTTCCATGTTGCCAAGTGTTCTTGGGGGCATTGGTTTGGTACAGCAAGTAATCTTGTGTGCTGCTATTTTGTATTTATTATTAGAAATTCTACAGGTACAAAGAGATTAGCAAGTCTTGGTAGCATAAAGGAGTGAACAAAGAGAGAACTTTTTTTGGGGGGAAGAAAACTATTGATGCAACCGAATCAAAGTTGGCATCAAATTTCATAATTCAAAACTGCTATCAAAGCAGGCTCAAAGGAATCAGGAAAATAATAAATCCCTACAGAGTACTGAAGTCAAAGTTAATCACATCTTTCTGAATAACGAGTTATTAGGAGAAATGTTGCCTTAATCAGGCTGAGATGAGTTATCACCCCTGCCATTCAGCAGTACTATTAAACTCCCCTTGTAAAGGCCTAGACTAATATCCAGCAGATGTGGCAGGCTGACCCTTGTAAATCATCTTCTTCCTACAATAAGAGTAGCCTTATTGGTACTGATAACAAAGTGGGACTCATTGAAATCTGCTTTAGAAATAGAAAGGGGAAGCGGGGGGGAGCTTTTCCTAACTTAAGTAAGATGGAGAATCCATTTTCCTTTCATTTCCATTCACAATAAAGAGAGTGTGACTCAGGATAGCTAGGAACACCCCATGAGCTGAAAAGCTGGATACCTTTTAGGAATTCAAGTGAAAGAGAACGAAAGGCTTTGTAAGTGCCAGCTTCATGTGTCTCTGGAGTACTTCTTGCTTTGTCTCATATAAAAGTCATAAGAGGGAATTTATCATTTTAAGCTCAAGTCCCCTCAGTGACCACAAATAGAGTCAAAATATGAATCTGCTTTGTAGCCTCAGGAGAGAGGTCCCTTTCTTATAGAGTGGAGGTTGAAGAGTTCCAGATGTCCTCCAGGTTTATAGGGAGAGGTACTGAATGTAAATCATGCCTTTCTTTTCGACCCCTGTGGGTTTGGCTGGAGATGCAAATGTCCTTGCTGTTTTACACTTCAGATATTTAGCAATGCTTCTCACACCAAGAGAAGTTTTAAATCAGCAATTTAAAAACCTGAAAGAAGAAAGGCTTATACCCATGTTATTCTTAATTAGTAAGCCAGAGCAATTGTGTGTAACTAAATCAGAGCCTGGAGTGAGAATTTTGCAGGAGTTACAAAGTGATGATTAATCCCTAAATGAGGATTTCTCTCCTGTTCTTTAAAATCAGGGGTTGTTCTCCCTCTTAACAGAGGAAAAATCTTTGTTAAATTATGTTTGCCATACCCTACTGGCAAGTATTCTGGCAAAGACAAAAACTATTGTACTATTAATGCATCAAAATTAATTATGCCAGTATAACTGGTTATCTTTGGCACAAGTACAGAGCTTGAGGGACCAGACATGGCGCTGCCCTCTTTGTTACCATCGTAGACAATTATGAAAGGAGTACAGATCTGGACTTGCATAACTCAAAGCAGTTCTTACCAGACTGTAAATTTCCAGGTTAAGAGTAAAAGAAGTATTCCTTTCTCAAAAGCTGTCGTTTAGGACCCAGAAGGAATCTGACCCACTTGCAGGGAGAAAAAATTGCAGTTGAAAGAGATGTGATCAATATTGTATTACAAAGGAATTTTCACAAACTACTCTGAAAAATTCACTTGATGTGCACTTACCCTGGTACAAGATGGTAAAATAACCTAGGTATGGCACAAGATTGGTATTTTTAGCTTGAACTTCTCTGGCCATATCTTCTGTATTTGGGGCTGAGCATGCAAGCAAAATAGTGAGCTGCTTCTGTGAGACTGCAGTAAACTCTTCAGCCTGGGTAGGGTGGGGCAGTCTAGGTAAGATGGGATTTGTTGCTTTAGACAGCTGCTTTTCTTGAAATTGAAGCTTGGTCAAATTATGATCATTTAAAGGTACAGCAAGGTAAACAAATAACATCTGGGATGTGGAAGTATCTTTTCTACTTGCCAAAAATGAAAAGCACCTCTTTTGGTAACCCCATGGGTGCAAGGCTGCAGAAACTCTGTCAAGAAGTGGCAGGTAACAGTGAGCCTGATACATAAAGAATATCAGCAAAATATTCAGTAGGGTTTGGTATGTTGGGTTTGGTGTCTCCTGATAACAAAGGAACTCCTTCAAACTTATCTGCAGAGCTGCCTGCAGTCAGTAGTTGCAGCACATGTGAACAGCGTGCCAAGCAGCGTGCTCTTTGTGTGTGCCAGATGTAAGCAAGCAGTGATTTATGTGTGCAGATGCCTCTAGGAATACGTGCACATGGGCTCGGGGGGAAATTTAACACAAGAGCTTTTGAAAACTTCAATTCCGAGTTGCTTCACACGTTTGTTCTTTCACATTAAAACAGGCTCCACTTCTGAGAAGATACAGAGTGGAACTTCACAAGAAGCCGAGGGGATAAAGGTTTTAGCTCAGTAACAAATAGAGGTGAGTGCTAGTTAGTCATCTGCTAAGTTTTGAAAGCAGATAGCTGGACAATAAATTGCAAAATATTCTTTTAACACCACAAAAATTTCTCTAACGTCTGACCATAGCTATAAGGCTGTTCAAAAGCAGAATGTGAGAAGATGGGAGAAGTTTGGTTTCTCAGAACTTAGCTTCCAAATACAGCTGCTAAGACCAGTTTGCAAACTTTGAACCTGTGTCTAACAACAGCAGTTGCACATCTGTCACCTCTGTATGGGAGCTGAGTGCCAGAAGAAACAAGTGCATGTGCATTTGTAAGGAGGCAAAAACACTCCAGTAATGCTGGTATTGAAGGTCCTTTAAGGATTCTGACCAGGTGCCTTCCAGGTCTAGGGCAAGCAAAACTGGACAGAGAAAATGGTCTTGAATGCTGCAGTGACTCATGATGCTTGGTGAGCTTCTCTGTATTTTAGTTTAGTGATAGATGCTGTTTCAAGCCACAGGGAAGCCACGTGGGTAAATCTGATAGTGAGTAAAGCATTACACAGCTCCTAGAGGCTGTGATGCCTTGCCATCATGGTATGTTCAACCCATAAAAGCTATTCCAGTTGTGTGTCATCAATTCTAATTGCCCCTCTTCATTCTTCTGTGGTATTGTATAATACAGCTCTAAGAGACCAGAATTATATTCTCTCTTCTGCATTTGGAGCTGAATACAACTTCTGAATTACACCAATTATTCTACTAATCTGCTTCCTGATTTGGCTGAATTATCTCAGAAAATAGCTATGGTCAACAATAAGAAAAATGTGAAACTAGCAGCCACAGAGTATCTTCTGTTCAACTCTGAGGGTTACACCTTGTAGCTATGGTGATCTAAGAGTCCAGAGCAAATGCTCCTGCTTTAAGTCTTGTGCTCTCTTGCACTTTTGCTTTCCTAAGACTCTGTTCTGAGCCAATCCAGTTCAGTAAGATAAGCTAAATTAAAATACATAAATAAAAATGTAAAACATCCCCCAAAACCAACAACAGCAACAACAAAAACAACAAAACAACTTTAAAAGAGACCATTTTTTTCCAGCTTTAATGAGCTGAATTGTCTGTGAGAAGGGTTTGGTAAATTCCAGCGAAAGGGCAAGGTGGGATGTGTCTGGGAGCAGGAGATAAGGAAGGGAGCAAAGGGTCATAGGCTGAAGTGGAGCAGGGCTTCCCTCTTTTGGGAGCAGCAGGCTATTAGATCATCCCCATATCTAATCTTTCTGCTAGTTAGTCACTGATGAGACTGGGGGTGTCTCAACAAAACCTTTGTTGCTATTGTTGTTATCCTTATGACACGGAGGAGACATGACTTGTTTCTCATAATTTCCTTCAAGTAAGCAGTGAGCAGGAATTCCAGGGTCTCTGTGCTCCAGGCACAGACAATGACTACTCAACAGCTTTTGCTGTCTGAGGAGAGTGCTGTGCTGGGAAATAAGAGTGGTGTTGACTCTGAAAGTGGCTACAAAGAGCAAAATGTAATCCTCATGTGAAATATGAACTGAGAGACCCTGAGGAAAAGAACCACTTATCTCAATATATGCTGCTCCTCTTAAGGTGACTTAGGTAAGGTCAGGGCAGCAACATTTGATGATTATGTTCATGCCAAAAAGTCATATGCAATCCAATTCATCCATAAAAACTGTTAATGATGCAGTAGAAGCTGTATGTCACTGCGGGTTTTGCCACTGTGACGCCACAAGCAACATCTTCACAGTATGGCATACGAAATATAGGCTGAGATTCATATGTGGCCCAAAGTGATGCAGAATTTCAGATTTTGTGAAAGGCAGCCACACAGTGGAATGGCTCCCCTGCAGAGATGGGCTCACAATGCAAAGTGAAAGTCTGGATCCAAAACTTCTAGCAGTTCACATACAGCTTACACCGATCTCTGACCTCCAGTCCATAATTTTTCATTCACTTATATATGGTCATATAAATATTTAATGTCCAGACTAGTCTCAAAAAACATACCAGAGCATGCCAAGAAGGAGTCGAAGCAGAGTACATAGAATTTCACATTAGAGTGAAGTAGCTGTGAATGAACACAGCAAGTGCTCTGTGTATTTGCACAGTGTAATCATTGGAAACTTGATTTGTATACAGGTGCTCAGATTGTGTATGTGGAATGTCAGCAGCTGATTTACTGAAAACATTTAAAAATATATTACAATGCCCATGTAAGTTTGCCATGAAGAATGCTGGTAAACTTGCCTATACATGTTAACTCTTTTCTGTGTGTCCTCCAGAGTCTGTACACAATAACCTATTTTCTACATCACTAAATAGTGGCAATACCTTTGGAGCATTGGTTTTATTCACCTCTCCTCAAGAAGCTTGTTCATCATTTGCAGTGAGCCTTAGATAAAAGACTCTTCATCTATGTAAAATATTATTATTGTTGTTGTTGTTAGGCTAGTGTTTTTAGAGAGTTTTATTGGAACCTGATGTCCTGCCAAAAGTTACACCCTGGGAATCTTTCAACAACTGTTCCTGGGTGTTCTGTAGATTACTGCTGTTTTCTCATACACTGTCCCTACATTCTCAGATTAGAAAAACGTCCTTCCTCTTCCCTCTGTGAGAAGAACTGCTGTTCTGGCTCTATATTAAAGGATTAGGATAGTGTTTTTTTTCTGGTGACTTATTATTCAGGTTGTGTTTTGTTTTCTCACTAACCCTTTTGCAAAACAGGTTCAAAATGTAAAATAAGATTGATGTGTGAATGATCTTATAGCATTATGCAAATGCTTTGCATAGCTGAGAATGGCCAGTTAAAGGAGGACTGGTGGAAGATTTGACCCAGACATTCAGTCAGCAACTTTCAACCCTGCAGAGACAAAGAACCTTTAAGAGCTAACTTCATAATGAGGAGCTATAGTACAGCGTGGCAGAAATTAAAGGGAGGCCCAAATCCCCCTAGTGACAATTGTGTTTTTCAGAGGTCTCCTGAGTAGAGGTTGCCTTGAGAGACCTTTGGAAAGGGGTATAGCAAATGAGGCTTTCCTAGGAGACTGTACTGGGGAAGCAAATACCTCAGAGCCAGAATAGGAATGGGAGGAGATTAAAGCAGGATAACCATTTCTCTGAAAATTGAATGCCCAGATTCTGCAAACACAGTCTTGTTCTGAAGAAAGCATTCACATTCAGACACTGAACATGTTGAGTTTTTGGAGTGGGAGAACAAAACTTTGCAGGAACTGAAGATTCTTATGTTTCCTTTCTCACTGTACCTAGTGTTTATCCTGTAGTTTCTCCCTACAAGATGGCCAAGGGACAGAAGAAGTGGGAACCATTGGTGCAGAGCAAATGCCCTGGATTTCAAGTGGGGTTCACTCAGAAAGTATTGTGTACTAAAGCTGGATTCCTGTAAGGGGATAGCCAGAAAGCTGTGTCCAAACTAAATCCTAAATGTTTGAGGAGGGATGAAAGAGATAGGAAGGAAGTAAAATCCTGGATTATATAGGGCAAACTGGGCACTGGATGACTGTGTTTGAAGGGCAGTTGTGGTGGTCTTTATTTGACATGGGCTCGGACAAATGGCTCATATTGGCTCCCAGTTTTAGCTATGCACTGAAACATTTACAATACATAGCATGAAATGATTGTGGAGTTTATCCCTATAGTTTATTCACTCCTCATCACACCCATCCCTTCTGGGTTTCTGCCTCCCCCAGCAGAGCTTACCACTGTTGGAGCAACTCAGCTTTACTGTCAATTTGTAGTAGTAGTAGTAGTCCTGGGGTTTTGTGGTGCATTTCTCTGCACTTATTACAGTCTTTTTTTTTTTTTCCCTGAAAAATCCTTAAACAAAACCCAGCAAAAAGAAATGCCAATTGACCTCTTTTTTTCTTATTCACAACTTCTCATAGTCTGTTTGGGCACCCTGATACCTGAAGCTGCGGCTACCGTGACCAGAGAAAGTGGGCAAAAGAAAGGTTTTTGCAGTTGTTAATATGATTACCATGACCAGTCACTTTTAATATGTATTTATTCCTATCTGACAGGGAGATAAATATTTAGTGAAATCATTGTAATTGTTCTCTCCAGTTTTTGACCCTGGCACAAAACAGTTTTGTTTTCTTGGGCCTTCTGAAGACCTTGTACCTTGTAACCCATCCTCTGCCCTCCCTACATCATCTCAACACCTCAGCTCCTGCAGCACTCGAGTACAGAATGTGAATTTCCCTCTGCTCACAGGTATCAACACGTTAGCATTGACGGTGTATGTAATGCATGTGCCTTGGGCAATAGGCAGGCTGAATGCTGCTTTGTAACAGATACAGTATTCCCACAATTTTAGGTCCCCAAAGTATCATCTACAGCCCAACCAGGAGGAGTCAGAGTCCTACCTGGCCTTCACAATGCACCAAAGGAGAAGAGGGCCTTTAAAGCCCATCGATCTTTCCATGCAGAGATTGTGATCAGTAAATCACAGCCTTCTCTTAGCCTGTGTTTTTGGCTTGTCCTGGCACAAACTTCCCACAAGAATGGTTCTCATTTCTGCTGAATCAGCCTTACAATTACGCCCACTGAGCGGATGATAACAAGAGAGAAGTGTTTTGTCAGCATGCAGGGTACAAATGTATCATGTGTATGGAATTGTATCATCTGTATGGAGTAGACTGATACAGCTGGAGGAGTTACTCCACCAGATACTGTCCTTGGGTTCTCAGAGGTCAAGAGTAGGGCTAGAGACAGTGTCTTCTGATTTAAGGACAGCCACTGGGAACAGCCAGCCATATCTGCATCTCTATATACCCACAATGTACTCCATAAACAGATTTATCAACCCATCGACACACATTTTTAATGTACAGGGCTGCTTGTGGTAAAGCTCAGGGCTACTTGCTCTTGCATAACTCTTGAGGTTTGGTTGGCTGAATTTTACTTTTCATAAGTCATTTGATAATATGCAAAACAAAAAAACGGGAGGAACATAAAAATTATATTAGGCACACCAATAACAGACTGACTGGGCTCCTAGCTGAGAAACAAGTTCTCATCAGATAGGAAAGCACAGGGAGAAGAACAAAGGAAGAAAAAAATTGGTTTTGGATCAGAATAAAGAGGAACGTATTGTTATCATTTGCAGCCACAGAGTGATGCATCTTTTTTTTTAATTTTTAGCCATTCTTTGCTGTTGGCCATGACAGGGACACCTTTCCCTGCATCTGGCAAAGTGTCTGAGTCAGCTGCTCTCACAGGAGAGATAATGTCCCTGTTTGTGCCAGGCGTGAGTGAGGCAAGAGGAAACACTCTGCTCTGTTCAGCCCTGCTCCACCCTGGCCCTAAACACCTGAGTTCACCACCACGCTGGCCAGCAGCCCAGTCCTGAGCCCATTCCCCTTCCCAGGGAGGGAACTGCTGCTTTGCCATGGCCCAAAAAACTGAACACCACAAGACTGACCCTGTTCAGTAGCTCGGTGATGTCTGGAGGCTCATGGCTGAAGGCAGTGCAAAGGGGTTTGGAAATGAATCAGAGGGCTCCTCAACTCCACATTGCTAGCCAGAAGCCAATCTAATTAGTAGCCACCAAGACCTGCTGCCATCTGCTCTTGAGTTGCTTGTCTGAGCCTGGTCCTGAGTTCAAATTTCTACACAAGGATACAGATCTACAGTGGACCTGTTATCTCATTTTTTTATGTTTTCAGCAGCATAATTGGGCATTAGATCAGCTCAGGAACAAAACACACCTCTTGCTATATGCAGTAGCTCAGACTAGGAGGAAGCAGGGCACTCCATCTTCTCTGGTTTCTGGGGACAGAGGCCTCTGGGACTCTGTTCTCTGTATCTGGTCCCCCACTTTGGCTTACTAGCATTCATAGTCTGTGATTTTATGGAACACACCCCACTGGAGCTCTCTTCTGGGGCTGTGCTTCTCTTTTTTTTCCTTCTCCTTCATGATTTGCTCCCTATACTTACTTAGTGAGGTTTTGGTGTATTTGTTTCGGTGTGGGTTTTTTCTTCTTTTTTATTATTATTTTTTTCTCCTTCTGGGATACTGAAGTTATTCCTTCCTCTGAACATGTGTTAGTTTTTTTTATTTCTGTAGGCCAGTGTCTCTTTCACCTGATAGCTGTGTAGCTGCACCTGGATGTGGGTTGTTTCCTCCCTCAAACTCCATTGCACCCTGGCTCCTCACACGATGAGGTAAGAGGGGCTTTTATTGTACCAGTGGACTTTGCCCATCCCTCTCTGGGTCTGAACAGACCAGCATTATTTCACAAGTGCTAAATCCACTCACAATGGTTTTAAATGGTTGAGCTGCTGAGCCAGCTGAACAGCAAACACCAGAGGGGAAACCACATTTCGTGAGCACTTCAGATTCCTTCAGACTGTACGTGGAGCCATTAAGAGTAAAGTAAAAGCCCTTTGACACAACTCCCTTCGGCAACTTTTTCACAACCACATACCAAAAAATGGGGGCTGGCCAAATAATTGGTCCAGAGTCAGCTCCCAATAATGTAGCATGCGAGGATGGAGTTCAAATCTGTTCTGGTTAAAAGAAAACAGCAGCACAGTGTATTGTGTTGTAGCATATCAATTCTTTGCTGGATGTGTGCCTGATTAGTGTGGCTTGCCAGTCACCATGTGCAAAAGATGAGAAAAAACCCAGGTCCAATGTTACATACTAATAGTTTTTATTGTATTTGCATCTGTTAGCTCTTTGCCTTATTTTTTACAACTAAGTGAAGAAGAACCCAGATGGTATTTCTGTTGGCTTCTGATAACCATAGAATGACTAGACCTTCAGCTAACATAATCAGCTAAGAAATATTCAAGAATTCAAGCAATTATCCCATTGCAGTAATGTAGATGAAGACCTGTGTAAAGGAGCTGCTATTCCTGTCTCTGTCCAGACAAATTCCTTAAACAAATTCTTTCACAATGATCTGAGTTAGCTTAGGCACTCAGTGATGGAGGTTTCCTAGCCCAGTCTTGATAGAGTGATTACTTTGAGCATTGCTTTGAGGCAACAGGAATAATTGATTGTGGTCATGAGGAAGGATGAACCTCCCTGTTCCAGCTTCAGTCAGCAAAAACTGTGTGGCCACAGCCTGAAATCACACAGCAACATACAGCAACATTTCATTACATTTTGAATCAGCCAGAAGGAGGTGCAAAGTTCAAGCTGAAAAGTTGCATCAAGAACCTGTATGGTCATTCTGAATCAGAATTTCTGTTTAACATATTTAGCTTGTTTCACTTTGGCTTTGTGGTTTCATCCTGCATCATCATGGTTGAGTGACTCTAGTTCCAGCAAGAAAGGTGCAAACACAGCTGTGTGCCTGAACTTTTGAAAGTGTGCCAAAATTTGTTTCCAATGGATGTTGAAGTTAACATTCAGCAGGGGAAAGAATTATGTGTGGTCTCTTATTGACAGCTTCAGTCAATGCTCTTCTTTACACTGTGTGAAGTAACAGAGTGGTCTCTGGTGACTAAAAAAATCTTCAACAATTCCTTCAAGAATTGATGGAGATTAAGAATTTAACCAGTGAGAATGAAGATGAAACCAAAGAATATTGCTGCTCCATGGCAATTCACTTATCCAGAGATGCTCAGTCTTTCCTTCCTCCTCGTGTCATCTCCTCCTGGTGTGCCCTTGGATAGGTCAGTGGTCATTTAACCATCTCTGCCTTGACTTAGTATCTGTAAAATAGGCAGGAAAACACCTCTTGCTGCATGTGGAGATTGTGAAATTAAGTTCATTGATATTCATAGCGTTCTTGGAGAACTAGAGAGAGAAGAACTTGGTTCTTACACAAATGCTGGGAGAGTATTTCTGTACTGTTACTTTCTGCAGAAATACTCCTTCAGTAAAACATAGGTTACAGAAGAATCATTGGCCACCCTTTGTCTCTTGTTAGATTGGTAGGAGCAGTTATTTTTCTCACATAAGCAAGGTGTGTGGTGAATTTGGGCCTTCTTTTAAATCTCACAAAATATTATTCAGTTATGTGACTGAAAAAAACAAAAACTCCTGCAAATATGCATAAATATGAGGGAAAAATAAAGAAAAAAACCCCAAGAGAGCATGAAAAAGACACAAACCAGAACATTATCTAATTTTCATGTTCTCATTTCTCTAAACCTGCCAACAGGATTCCCCCAGAACTTCCAGCACTCGCTGAACCTTGACCCAAGCAGCTTCATGAGAAATCTTTTCCCCAAAGGTTATTTTGGATAGAAAGTTCTAAGATCCTGTGTATGATGGCTTTCACAGCTGTAATTACAGAGTCACATATCTGATTCATGTAATTTGACAAGAAATTATAGCTTGGCTAGCTCAAAGGAATGTGTCAAGGTGTATGGTAACTGGTGATGTGGATCTTGCAGCCTCTGCACTTGGGCCCTTCCATCATTCTGATGTCCAGTTCAAATGTTTCTGTTATATGTTTACATACCTGAGGCAGTCTAGATTACAGTAGTAGAGCTCATTTCTTGTATTGCCTTTCCTCAGAGACAGTTTTATAAACACTTGACTCACAAGCCAGGGAAATGGCAGTGAAAATGCCCATTCAGCCTTTTGTACTTGGAGAAGCTCACACTTCAGCGTGTGGTTATTGTATGCCTGAAGCACTGCCCATTTTTGGTTCTCAGAAGAGAAACATGGCAAAATAATACAGATTTTACAGAAAGGGCTGGGGAATGGTGATTTGGACTGGAGGCTTTCATTTCTCATGGTGAGGGGAGATTCTGTACCTGTGTGTCAGTTGGGGGCAAACAGAGAGAAGCACGGATCAGCTCTCAAGCACAGGCTGGAATGAAAGTGAGAAGGGCAACTGTTTGGCCAAAGACAGGAAAATTCAATTTAGGTGTGTTTTAACAGATATGTCATGTTGCAGAATATTGCCAGTCCCAAAGATATCCCGGTGTTTTACTGTTGGCCAGATAGCAGAGCTGCATTGCCACCACCATCACCATTATGGTGACTCACTAAAACCAAAACTTGTGCACTTGAATCTGCAAGGTACAAGCGTGGGTGGATGTATCTGTATCTCAGTGTGTGAAAGGGCTGCAAGAATGAGATGGTGGCCCTGAGGGCTGTGGCTGAAGAGGGGGTGGTGCAACAAGAGAAGTCACTGGTGCAGCACGGCAGTGGTAGGAGGGTTGTCCTGGTATGGTTTGGCGTGGCTGTTGGCTGACCTTGTCCCCCAAACAGGGTATAGCCATGTTGACTTGCTGTCACTGGGAGTAGGTCATGGGCCCCTGAGCATCCCCTCAATCTCCTGTGCTGCACAGGTGCCATTTGTCACACTAGGTCCTGTTCCAGGTCACCTCCTGCCCATCCCCACAGCAAGAGCCTGTGCCTCCTGGGCCATGCTCCCTTTCTGCTCTCCCTTTAAGCTTTACAAGCTTTATAAAGAAATTCTGCTATTTTTAATGAACTTTTATAGCAGACAAGATCTAGTTTTCTCTTCCCTTACCTCAGCGTATGTGGCAGCACCCCTTGACCCAGGTAATTCCTTCCACCCCTTCCAATTTGCTCTTTAGAAATGTCTGGGCTTCATTATACTGCTTTTACAGAGCCCATTTTTTGTCCCTCACCACTTTTAACATTTAGTTGTGACCTGAACTCTGACTTTTCTGTGGTAATCAGACATGTCCAGTGCAGTGTGGGAAGAGGCTCCCTCCCTCAGAAAGATGTTGCTACTTTTCTTTCACTGCCCCTTGTAAGGTAGAGTGTGAGGGTCCGGATCAACCACTGGTGTAAGGATGCTCCAAGGGTTTATTTAACTCCACATGTGCCTCATTTTCCACAGATTCCTTAAAACCCAGAGTCCAGTTCCTCAAGATGAAAAATGTTATCCCTGTGTTTAGGAAGGACCTAAGCAAACATTCATCCCAGGTGGGAAAGCTAGCCATGTCCAGGTAGAAGGGGCAGGAGGAATGTAAGGGGAGGAGGGGAAATATCACATCTGACAATGGAACCAAGAACCAATTAGTACGGATGGCAAGAAATAGTCTCCTTCTTCTCAGCACATTGGGACCACATTTGTCTGTGTTCTAGTGTGAGTGTTGCTGGTTTCTGGGAGCAGCACAGGTAATGCTACGGACACTTTCAGGTCCTGGCAGATGGGGAAGAAAAGCATAAGGTCACTCATGCTCCAAAGTGTAATTACCTATTTCACAGCTGTCTTTTGACCAACTAGGGCACAGTGAATCGCTGCCCAAGTCCTATAAAGGCTTTACTCTCAAGGAGCAGACTGAATCTTGCAGTCTGGGTAGCATCCACTGGTGAGAGCAATCACTATCACTGTTAGGGCCTTCCCTGCTTCTCCCACTGGCTACACCAAGACCTGAACCTTCAGATTACTGATCTGAAGTGAGGGGTAGCTGCCACTGAAAGGAGGGATTCTGTTGTCTGTACATGCTCTCATGGCCATGCAGTCCCAGTGGTGGACAGCTCTGTGATCGTCCCAGGAACCACTGCAGGACAGCAAACCAAAGCATTAACCCTGCCAAAAAGTGGTTAGTTTTCTTTGAATTTATCTCTCTCAACCAGCTTTGACAGAGTCAAATGAATGGCATAGGTGATGGAATGTAACCCTGGCAGTGGGATCCTGTTTGAAAGGCTGGAGTAACTGTGTTCTTTTAGTTAAAAACACAGTGAGATAAGCTCCTCAGACTCCTGATGACTGGATTGCACACACTGAAGCAATTAGACTTATTTTTGAAAGGCTCTTTCTCGATGCAGACTTTAATTATCCAGGCCCAAATTACAGAACCCAGATAGTGCTACTGAAGTCCACTGGGGCAGGCAATTGCTTTGTTGGTGCTACAAGTCTGCCACCATTCCAGGAATGGCTGGAGGAGAGGAGAGGTCCTGGAGCACTAGAGAGTGTAAACTGCCTGCTGCTGCAGAAGCAGGTGAATACATGCCCAAACCAGGAACTTGTAAGCACATCACAGCCTTGAGGCACAAGTCAAAGCCACAAAATACCAAAAAAACTGAAAGTCTAACCCAGCTGTGAGCACACTTTCTGCATGCTCTTATCAGATTTAGACTGAAAGTGGGATGTGAGAGATGGGATTTACTGTGCTAAAGGGGACTTTCCAGTTGTTTTCTGGGCATCTTGGAGAAGTCCACACTGTTAGACCTGTAGCTAAATCTATTTATCTGCCTTTCTAAAGTCTGCCTGCTGTAGATCTGCTCAAAATCTGAACACTGAAAGTAAACTATGCAATTACTTGAGATTATTCAACTTCAACAAACTTTCCTTGCAAGTTACTTGTAAACCTGTCTTTATTTCCACAGATGTATTTTCCATTCAAGGTATTCATGAAGCAACTCCTGCCAAAAAAATTTCAGTGTAGGGTCTGTTTTCCAGAAAGATTTTTTTAGCTGTTTACTCTTTTTACTTTTGAAGTATGAATGATTCCCTAAATGGTGAGGTATTAGTTCTGCTTCTCATCCCAGAGGACTGTAATTTTTTTTTATCCAAAGAGTAAGAAACTATAAAAAGAAAGACGTAACATACAATATATAACCTCTTTTGCAGTATGAACATGGATTGCATTTCCTCCCTTGAACACCCATTTGTGCACAACGTAACACCCAGGCAAGAAAACATAAAAATGTAAATCTAATAAAACTATGGAGCCATTTAGTATCAGCCCCAATCTTTGCTCTGCAATATCCATTTGGGGCTCTAACAGACCTAGCTGTGGCAATATGTGTGACTTCCAGCTGCCCACAGGGTTGTTCCTGGTTACTCTTGCTGTGCTGGGAGTGGTGGAATGATGTTGTCTCAGTCACTCCCATTCCAAGTCTGGGACATTGGCTCAAATCACCCATGAAACAGGGCTGTGTTGAGATGCCAGATCGTGAGCTGCAGCAGCTGAGGTACACACCTAAACACATTTAATGGGCCTTTTGCTGCTGAAAAGAACTGTCCTGTATAGCTCCCTCCTTCCCTCTTCTCCCTGCAAATCTTTATTGAAGGGTTGGAGGCGAGAGTCAGGGGGCAATAACATGAAGAAGTACAAGCAAATCAGCCAGAGTGTTTCTATCAAAGCCATACTTCCAATTTATAAACCTATGTTTTCTGAAGTAAAAGGAAATTGGTAATGGTGATCTTGTTGGTTGCTCTGTTTCTATCCCAAATGTATTTTTCAGATCCCAGCTCTCTCAGGATGTACTGTGCTATACCTTACCAGCATACTGCTCTCTGCCTGGTTTCTTGTCAATGGCAGGTGTGTAAATAAAGGAAGGTGAAAGTTTCACTTGGAAGCCACAAATAGAGACATCCAGGGAGAAAAATGCATCATTCAAATTAAATAATGTCAAAAATTGTATTATATTTTAATCTTTTTTTTACCTTTTAATAGGTAAATGAATATTTTAAATTAAAATATTTTCATTCCAGTTTTATTTATTTTCTTAGCACTTGGCTGGCTGGCATAAATCAGGTAAGGTTGCACAGTCTTGTGCCTTTTTTTCTATTCCAGCACCATTTCCTTTTTGCATCTCTCTCTGCACTGTTTGAGGTTTTGTTGGTCTTCCTAGAAGTCAGGATGGGAAAACAGACTCCTTAGAAACACACAAAACAAGAGAATTTTTGTAAGGGAGAAAGTGGATTAATGGGAGATATTTCTTGCTAGTCCTAGGTGTCACTTATGGAGCACTGGTGTCCGACTTCCCTAATGCAAGCTACCACCTGTAGTCTGGTCAGCAGTTGTGCCATGGCCTGTAGAGAACTGAAAAGCATATTTATTTTTATCTTGCTATTGGCTTATGGAATTTGAAGGTACCTTTTTTAGCTTGCATAACTGTAAATATTGTTACTGGACCTCCCGACCTTTTTTCAGTGTTTGCTCACCCCAATATTTGACCTTCTAACCTGCCCCAGGAGATGGCAAATTCCACAGGTTGATGACATGCTGGATGAGGGAGTCCTGTTACAGACACTTTCAATTTTGCTGAGTGAGCTCCTGTTCATGCTTCAGAATAAGCAAAAAACTTTGGGGACTGATCAGTTCTCCTTAGAACCTTCTTAAATCTTGATTGCCTTTTCCTGCTGTCTCCTAAAAGAGGACAAAGGTCCATTGTTTTAATTTTAGTTACCTGCCTAGCCATGTAAATGTTGTATAAGAAATGCTCAGAGGTACTGTGCAACTGCTTCAGACACAAGACCCTCGGTCTAGAAATAAAAATTCCTGTTTCTGTATTGTATCACAGTTAACTTTCATGGCTGTTCCTGCTACTCCATCCAGGAGCTCTTTGAGCAGGAGTGAGTCATTCATTACAGCGTGCAGTGCGCATTCCCTGAAATCTTCATAAACCCACAGCTGGAAACTTCCAAGAAGATATCTGCTATGCATTCGCTGATCAGAGCACGGACTTAAAACAGGCTTTTAAATGTACTTTCCACTGAAAAACACTTTTTTCCCCTCTGCCATTGACCACTCCTCCCCTCACCTCACACCTGTCAAGTCACTCCACTTACTGGACTTTCTGCTTGTCTCAGGTATTGTCCAGAATCCTGATTCAGGATTCTGCCAACTTGTTCACCATCTTGTCATGAATGGGGTTTTAGGTCACTTCAAGAATTATCATCAAAGGTGTTTGTGAAAGTGATTTTAATGTGATGTTATAAAAACATGACTTAAAATGTTTAATGGCAAACTTCACTCTGTTATTATACAGCACAGTCATTTGAACAGTGATTCAAAACTACCAAGGCACAAGTAAAAGAAAAACCATCAAAGTTACCAAGATAAAAACAAAGTTACCCGGGCACAAATCAAAGTGATCATACTACAGGGTTATGTGCAGCATCAATCACTTACCAAAAATCTGCTGCCGGTAAAAGGTCTCTGCTTTGAGAAGCAATCTTGAGGGTTGTCACAGTGCAAGGGGAAATCACTGCCATGCAGTCAGGCTGCTTAGCCAGGAAAGCTCAAAGAAGGCTCACTCGGGCCTTTATTTATATCACAAAGTGGTTGGCTTGCAGTCAATTTGCATGTGATAGTAAAGGTATGCATGAGACTCCTTGTACCCACAACTTTCTTTGTTCCTTGATAAATGAGTCTTGGAAAAGCCACTTGCTATTCATGTGTTAATTAAATGATTGGTGTTCCAAGCTCATGCCTCGATGCTCACTGGGTCAGCTCTGCTCCTTTGAGGGTTTTCAGAAAGCAGACTGAAACCAGAGGAGTTCTTGGTCCATTTGAAGCTTATGCCTTTATGTGCTTTGGAGTCTGAACCAAACTAGATTCGTTCCGTTAAGGGGTTTAATCCATTACACCAGTGGGTAACACTCCCTCTCCTAGCACTGTGTATTTCCTGATCATAAGCATACAGGAATCTGTGTGCATTCACCTGTGTTTTGTGCTGCCTGCTGGCTTCCCTGTGAGGTGCCACAAAGGACATCTTAGCAGCATGGATATACTTGGGGCAGTCTGTGTAGTGGTGCACACTCTACACCTCCCTGCTCTAGAAACAGATTGGATGCTCTTCTCAGTCTGGCAACTCAGGGAACCTTTGACTTTCTGGGCTTACTTATTTGAGTATTTTAAGGGCCAGAGGTGCTGGTGGTCACTTTTGGCTCTTCACTTAACCTCGAAGTGGATTGAAAGAGAAAACTATAAACCAAAAATTTGCAGTAGTTTATGAGATTTTAAATCAGTGAAGCTGATTTTTTTTCATCTATTTTACCTGGACTTTAAATTCGTGGTAGACCTGAAACTTTCCATTGAGTGGAATGGTTTAATATACAGGGAGTTAATTTGACTTTTTATTTAGCATCATTTTCTTGTCCTCTCTTTACCATCAGTTCCTGGCTTAATGGTGTCTCTATTTTTCCTCTTATTGTCTAGTTCTAGGAAAGACTAACATTTATCTCTCCCAGTCTTTATAAAGTACATTTTCACTAACTGTCATAGTTACCTGTGCAACTTTCACTAATCATGTCTCTTAATGAGCATAGCTACTCCCACGTCTTCAAAAGCTGCTCTGCACCTTATATCTCACTGGAGATACATTCTGCAGGTTTGGGGAGTCCCAGTCTTTCTTTCTAGTTAAGGAGCATTGTCCTGATTATTACCAAGGGCACAAATCTTACAATTTTCGTTTCTTTGACATGGGCTGAAGAAACAAAAATTGTGACCCCAGAGTGACTTCCCCACTGCCAAGTCTAAGAATGATTAAGATCATTTCAGACAGAAAAAACAGCTACAAAATTTGGACCCTGGTGCCACCTACTCAGGGCTGGAAGCTGTGCCCTAGGCAATGCTTCATATTCTTCCCTTCTCCACAGTTGTCTGAAGTGCAGATCTGGACTTGAATTTCTGAGGTTTGATGGGTGTCTGTGATCTGGGCTTTTGATTCCATTTCATCTCTAACAGTCTCTTTTTTCCAAACCCTTGGGTAGCTGCCCTTTCCGAGAATGCACGCTGTGCACAAGAAACACCCCTCTTAAAAAACACAAACACTCAGAATAGGAACACAGAGAACTGAAACAGCTTCACCAAGAAGTTTTGTTTCTCTAAAAACCCTACATAGGAAACCTTGGCCTTTTCACTCCCTCAGTATTTGCTGTATTTATTTCTTTTTCTCCTCTCCAGATTGAGAGCACTTTCTGCCAAACAGAGAAGGGCTTTGTGAGATGAGGGACAGATCAGACTTATGCAGCTTGTAGAGTATGTGCTGCCTCCTTCTGAGGGCTGAAGGCTGATCTCTTCATCTGCTGCCCTTCCTTCCCTAAAAAGCATCTCTTTTTTGTACTATCCCCCTTCTTACCTTTATTTTTTTGGAAAAAGGCTCTTAACTGCTCTTGGCAGAACAGAGCAGACATCCTGCTGCTGGTTTTTCTTCAAAGGGGAGCGGAGGAAAAAAAAGCAGAACTGAGGTTTCAAAGGAAATTGGCTGCCAAAGCTGAGGAGCAAATGATAGAAGCGGTGGATATTTCCCCCAAACAGGGATTCTCCCCTCCCTCTTCCCCCGGCGTGACTCACGTGCGGGCTGGTGCTGTCCCTGTCCGAGGCCATCCCTGTGCCCCAGGTCTCTCTGTCTCGCTGTGCGGCCGCAGCGGGAGCGGAGCGCTCAGTGCTCCCGGAGGCGCTCAGCGCTGGGCCGGGACGCGGCTGCTGGAACAGACCCGCTATTCATGTGCCTGCCTTGGCATCGCCTGGGGGGCGAGAGAGGGGGTGGCAGCCGATTCTTCATTGTCCAGGCAGCCATGGAACAAGCGCCCCTCTTAGACTTTCCATGACACTCGCTGCTCGTCTGCGCTACCTCTGCGAGCCCAGCTGAGCCCCATGAGCTCACTTGGGCAGGGACCTGCTGATGCAGCCAGTGTACCAAGAGGTTCCTGGCGCGGGCTGTGCCGCCACACCAGCCATCCCAATCTCTTCCCTCCCTCCCCAGCACACTGCAGGATGGACAGATGAAAAACGAAGAATCGAGGTGCACGAAGTTGTGCCTGCTAGTTGCTGCTCAGATAGTGTTACACCTCGGAGAATATTCGCATTTTACTCTTTTTACGGTCCCTTCTTGTTTTCCTCCCCAGCCAAAATGTCCTTCCTTTCCCCTCCCCAACACTTTTTTTTTTTTTTTTTGGGTTGAATTTGATATGTCTGGTCTTAGTGAAATGAAAACTTGCTTTTTGCTGAAGTTAAAAACAACTGTGAATGACACAGGAATGGAAATGTGTGCAGCCGGAATCAAGTCACGGAGTAGAAAAACATGTTGTTATTATTATTATTATTAGGTGGGTTCCTCAGGCAGAAATATCAGCAAAAATTCTCAAGATTTTAGAGAAAGTGCTACTTTGTGCTACTTGCAAATCAGGTAGGCATGTTTGATTTTTGAGGGAGAATTTCTGTAATTACAGTAACACAGAAAATTTATGGTAAGGAATATATTCTGTTTAAACAGCTCAGCCAAATGTGTATTCTAGTACTCCAGCGTGCCTAAAAGCGCTGACAAGTCTGTCAGTAGAGGATCCTGTTGCATTGATGCTTCCCAGCAAAAGGCCTCATTTTGCAGTGAAAATACTAGTGCTTAGTACTGCAAGTTCATTTCAAAGTGCTGATGAATTTAACCTCTCTGCATTCCTCTTAAACAGCTTTGCTTTTTTTTTTTTTTTTTTTTTTTTTTTAAACACACGGATGTATGAGCTGAAGCAGTGAGATTTATTTAGGGACTGGGCTAGTATCACACAGGAAAACAGGGCTAGGGTACAGCTCATTTCATCCTTAGGATTTGGCCTGAGGCTGAAAGCCCATCAGGAGCTATGAGGCTGATTCCAAAATCAAAAGTCACCACCAATGTTCCTACTTTTGAATGAAAATTGAGGTGCCTGCTTCTTGTTATTACTGAAATGATTGTTTGAATTGTGCAGGGAAGTGGAGGTGAGGGGAAAGAGGTTTCTCATTGCTGCTCTCCAGCACCTGTTGGCTTTTGCTTTTTTTTTTCTCTATGGTATAAAGAGCATTTAACCCCAAATGCAGCCATCTGCTGCCATTGTTGACTTGCTGGCCTGATAAGAACCTGTATGTTAACTAAAATTCTCTGTGGATATACTATTGCACAGATGCTAATATAGATAATTACCTGCTTTGATTTACTTTTTTTACTGTAGTCTATAGAAAGATGTTATGGTTGATCAAGTTATAAATATATGTTGCTAATTAATAGATAATGTACCCTGGGTGGATGCCAACAGTATTCATTAAGGCATTTCTGGGAGTTAAAAGGACTTCATCTTGTACAGGTCCTTTGTGAACAGGCTTCCAGCAAACAGCCCATGAAAGCTGGCCAAAGTTATTTGATTTTCTGTATGTGGCATAAGCATAAAACCAACTACAAAATACTTTCTAGTGGTCAGACAGGAATGAAGTATCTATGATTTCATTTAGTAGATGAACAAATATTACCAGTGTACAAATTTCAGGCAGGACTGCATGATATACAGCAATGTGTCTTTTTAAAACTGTTTTTTTCTGAATATATCTAAATGCCATGCTAGGAACTTTTTCTTTTAACACACTCTCCAGAGAGGTATTGCAAAGAGTAGGAATCTTGTACTATAGCCTCAGAGTAACTACAGAAATCAGCCAAAACTTGTGGCAACCCCTGTGTCCTTGTGAGTCCTTCAAGCAAACCAGGTCCTCATCACCCTCTCCCAGGAAATGGTTTGTCAATGTCATTAAAAACAAAGCTCAGAGCCAAAAAATGTGAGAAGAGAGTGCAGTGGGTTTATTTTTAAGTGGGTTGTAATAGCTGCCCAAGAAAGGAGCACCTCAATGAACACAGTTATTTAGATATACTTGTTTCTAAATGTGATTACAAAAAAACCACATTTTCCAAAATATCGTCCCAGCAACTGTTAATTATGATGCAAGAATGCACCACTGTAATGGTCCAGAGACTCAGGCACAGAAAATGCAGCCCAGCTTTTAGAAGGGATTGTGTGACATGAGTAGGAGCACTCACCTGTTTTAAACTAAGCAGCCCCTGAACTGCCTTCTTCTGCGTAAGACAAGTGGGACGCCTTGGAAACCTGGCTGTTCTAATGGCTGTTGATTGATTGATTGATTGATTGGTTGGTTGGTTGGTTGGTTGGTTGATTGATTGAAGAGTCTGGTACAGCATGCAATGGGATTGGGGAAGGGCAGTGTTCCTTGAAAGGAGGGTGGGGAGTATCTGGGGCATGAGGAAAACAAGTCAGTGATTTTCCTTGTGAGACCAAGAGCAGAGGGGAAGCTCTGTGCATCAGCCCCATTCACTCGGGAGCAGCGCACATGGCAGAGCTGCTTATTTCCACCCCTATGGTCTTCCCTCCCTTATGCCACCCCAAGTGTTTGTGCAGTCACCCAAGAAATCAGATGGAACAACTTCCAGCTGGAAGGAAAAATAAATACTTCAGAAAGTATCCAAGATGGCAACAGTTTGTGTAGGAGAACTGCACTTCTAACAGGGCAACCTCAATTCTCAACTCTTCCAAGGCCCTCATCATATATTACAACAGAAGGTTTGGTTTGGTTTTGTTTTGGGACACTCTTCCTCCACCCTGTAATTTTGGGTGATGTCAGCTCTAACTCAGGAGAGCAGTGCTGATCTACTATGGGTGCATTCACCTGACTCCCTGAGAAGATAAGAATACAGGCTGAGCTATTTAACCTCACAGAATGAAAATCAAGAGCAATCCTGATGCCATCTACTGAACTGCGAAACTCTAGCGAGAGTAAGATGCAGCAATAGCACAGGAACTAATTAATAAACTGGCCAAGAAAAAATGCTGGGTTAGAGAGTAGAGGAAGGTTCTCAGCTGCCTAAATGCTGATGTTCTGAAGAAGCCAGCCAGTGAGAGTAGCAAGGGCAAGCAAGTGAACCAGACTGGGGATGGAGTTTGCTGAGTTTGCCACAAAGACCTGCTACAGCTGCCTGTGACAGCCAGGGACTGCCCCTGCTAACCATTCTTGCCCCAGGCCCTATTTTCTGTGTTTCACTGGTGAAACAGCAAAGCTCAGCAAAGCTGTCGTGCATGCTACTGCAGAAGTGAAGGCAAGTGACTATGGGCAAAGGCCCATTTTCTGTGGTTTCTTTAGGAATATTAGTCCTTTCAGTTATTGGTAGGATTTTAGCTCCTGGATGGCTAGACTAGCTTCACCTGTTATAGGAGAGAGCCACAGAGAACAGCCTTATGTTTAGAAGAGCAATAATCTCCAGGAAGGCTCTGGAGGCAAGGAACAACGCACGTGCAAGCAGTACTTCTGAAATTCTCCCAGAGGGTGAGAAATGAACACATACTTCTCCAGTGAATCATTAAATTTTATGAAAGTAAGGCTAGAAAAGATATTAAATAGTCACCCATTTCTCCTCCAGCTCTGAGAGCACAGCATGTCGGTGGTACCTGCCCTGTTAACACAGATGTTGATCCAGGCTACTTTGAAAGTGCTCCAGATATGTTGATTTCCAACCTATCCCAGTGCTTCAGTAACACCATTCTAGCTGGTTTTGCTGATGCTATTTTTTTTTTTAATCCCCGATGCAATTTTAGCCTGTTACTTTTATCCGTTCCACGTGGGAGAGAAGAGATTATTTCCTTCCTCTTTGCTACAGTTGTTTACATTTTTGAGGACTGTTATCATGTCTGTTCAGTCTTCTCGGTAGTTAAGAAAACAAAAATTCTTTTGCCTTCTCCTCATAGGCTATATTTCATGGGTCTCTGAGTGCTGTTGTTGCTATCTCATCTCTTTCCTGTTAAAATATCAGAGAGTTTTGGGCTGTTGGAGTCTGCATTAACACAGGTGAAAATTGTCATGGGGTGCAAGTGGGAGAAATAATAGAGGTATAATCGGTATATTTGGATTGATAATGGGAGTCTGAGGCAGAGACTGTAATTTTTGTGGGGTCTGACTGAGTAGTAGTTTTCTGTTTGTCCTTGAGAGAAAATTACTATTTTCCTCCAGAAGGCCACATCAGATTCTTGACAATAAAGATTCTTTTAGCACTCTTCAACTTTTTAAAATGTTGTGGTAAACCACAATAAGAGTAAGAATACAGGTGGATCAGGTTGTAAGGAGTACAAGGTCACCTCCTGAAGCTCACATAACTGATTATTGATGATTCTCAGAAATCCTAGCAGCCCAGACTTGCTTTGTCTGACAAAATAAGGATGTGTCCCATTTGGAGAACAGTTTCTCAAGCTTCAGTGTTCTTTCCTGGTTGCTAGACTATTTGATATTTTTCTCCCTTAGTCAAAAATTTGCACTTGAAATGTAGATTAACAATATTAATTAACGCAGAAGATATCACTCCAGAAACAGGGAGTTTAGTTTGACTACAGCCTGACTGGCAGTTTCTTGAGCTCTCTGGGAGCTTAAGTGGACAAATAACTCCCATGTCACCCCTTATCTTCAACAGGGGAAGGTGTGAGAGGTTAGAAAAGGGTTATGTGAATTCCAGCACACACCCCCTCTCTTTGGCAGCTCAGCCACAGCCTACAGAAATTACAGGTTGCTTCATCCTGTCTTTTTGTCTCCTTAGCTTGAGACAGACTGATACTTGAAACTTTTTCAATACAGTGGGTCAGGAGGCACACACATGTGTGCCCCATTCCACAAAGCCCTCATTCCATGATCACTGTTAACACTGCATGGGCTTTTAGTGAGCCATACTACTGACTTTTCTTCTGAATTCTCATTTGATTACCAAAACATTTTCCATTTTACTTCTAAACCTGAAACCTGCTGACATCTAAACTTCCTTGTGGATATTGCTACTGACTCCAGTGCTTATGGCCTTGGTCCATATCTGAGTTTAGCTTCAGCAGTTTCCCAGGCTTGCTGGGAAAGGCATTTTCCAGGACAAATTTTGGAAAACTCATCTAATTATGAGTTCCTCTGACAAGTTCCTTAAACTTTTCTTCTGCAAGTCTCTGAATCTGGCCTTTGGGAACTGGGCAAAATAAGACTCTTCCTCTCTTCCCTCTTTTTGCTTGAACCAAGTCTTCCCCGACTCTGACCCTGGCTGCAAATCTTCCCAGGACCCCATTTTGCATGCTGTGAACAGATACTGCCTGGCTCCCTGTGTGGCATTTCACCTGTATGACATTTAACCAAAGACCTAGAATTTGAAACTGGAATAGATCTGGGGTGTTCACACAGATGAATTCCTAGTATTCAGATCACTGTATTGTGCTTCAGCTAGAGTGGAAAGCATTTTGAAAGCAGGAAGGGAATAAATCCTCTACAGTGAACAACTCCCGGATTCCTTCCCTTGCACCCTTCCTCCTTCCAGTGTTCACTCCCATCTCTTCACCTACAGCCAGAGAAAACTGACCCAGCAGTAAGCCAAGGGGTAAATCTGAAAAATGTGTGTTAATGGCATTCCCTTCTGCCACCTTTGTTTATTCCCATCCTGATGCCACACATTAAATATGAAAGAAACCCTCATCCTTGCTTACTCTCTCCCTTCCCCCATCCCTGCCCTCCTGACAAAGTTTCCAAACAAACCTTGAAAGCCACTATCAGTTGTAAAACGTCTAATCAATGAAAGACACCGGAGTCAGTAATATGAAACCCTTTGCCTCAAGATCTCAGAGTTTCTTACTGAACTTCAGTCTTTAAGGTCAGGCATTCTCTCTGCTGTTTGGCTTGATGTTCATTGAATGCAAAGTCAAACAAGGGGCAACCCTGAGTAGGTTATTCCTCTGTTTACAAAGCAAGCAGCTTACTGACTTCTGGCAAAATAGACTTTAAAAGGGCATCCTCACTAGAGGGACATGGAGAAAAATAGGGAGAGATTTTGTACAGCAGGACCTGGAGCATCATTCTCGGTGGGCTGCCTTGTCCTGGCAGTATTGATGAGCCGAAGCAGCAAGGCACTGAACACGTGATTTGCAAATAAGTATTTTAAAAGAAAAGCAGGTGGAAGATAAATAAAGCCAGCCCCTCCTACAAAGCCCCGTTAAATGCACAAAAGGTCCCCTTGACTACACTTAGCTTTATAGCAGCCCTGAAGGGAGACAGAGAGATTCCATCAGTATTTGAAAGAGGAGAGAGGAGGAAAGTTATTTAACAAGGTAAAAATACAAGTACAGTGGGATGAAATAAAACCAGCAGCACCTGAGAATGACAAACGTAGAATTTATTAATGTTTTGGCATCATGTCTCCAGGAAGAGGAAGACCCATGTTTTTACAGTGGTTCTAATTTGATGTGATTTAGCTCTTGAGAAGTGTACAGCAACCAGGCAAAATAACTAGTGGAAGGTGGGATGAGGAAATGCAATGCAGTTACTGGATTTGTGTCTTGAATATACTTTTGGGTTTTTCCTGTGGGTTTCCAAGGGAAAATAGGATTTTTCAGGCTCAAAAGTGGTTCCTATACAGACATTTATGCACATATTTCTCCTCCCTGCTAAGATCACGCTACAACAAATAGGGACTGAGAGGTTTTAAAGTCTGGTGTCTTCAAACAATTTTGTCAACAAGCAGCTGGGATTTGTTTACATTTTAAAGACAGTCTGTTTAGTTAAATTGCCAAGTGTTACAAGTGTTGTGGTTATGGCACTACCTCAGGTATAAATCAGAAATACAAAGTGCAATAACGTATATTATTGAGAAGGTTATGCTATTGAGGACAACCCACCCTGCAGTCAGGGGGAAGACTTTCTCTGTCTTTCAAGCTCTTAAGAGCAAACAGGTACTGATGCAGTAACCACCTGCAAAACATATATTTATTTGCAGTCAAACTCCATTTTTTGTGCTGCAAATTGCAAGTCAAATACTTGTATTTAATCTGGTTTGATGGGTATTTTGCATTACTTGGTGCAGACACAAGAGCTACTAAAGCCTTTCTGCTGTACTTTGTCACTTCCTCAGCATTTGTGATATTTGTGAGAAGCTCTTTTAAAGATATTTTGCAGCAATTTTTCCCATTGGAATGGAAGAATTTCAGGCCTGACAGTGAAAATCACTGGTCTGTACAGTTTTGATCCTGAATCAGACACAAGTATTTCACTGGGGTGGTTCCAAAGGCCTTGCTGGAATCCCTCTGATTTACACCCATATGAGATCAGCATTAGGCCCCAGTGTTTTCATTTTTCATTTGTTATTCTTGGCCCTAGTGTCCTTTTACCACTGTTGAATACAATGTTCCTAAAACACCAGATGTGCTGGTGAGATGAGGGAATGTGGCAAAAAAATAGATTACTGCGATTCACTAAACAACACGTGATCTTCTTTTGCCCTGAAGTCTGAACTCTGGGCTTTTACACCACTATAAGTGCATTTATTTCTACAGGACTGTTTCTGATTTTCATTGGGAAATGAAGTTGTAAATCCTTCCTGGCCTAAGGACTTAACAGGATCATTGCATTATGCTCAGTATTAGCTTGTACAATGACTGACACTTAGTATTATTTTGTAAAAATTCTGGATTTCAAATCACTCTCATAGTATTTCAGTCACTATATCACTGACTGGTTTCAAAGTATTATGGGCTTTACTGCTCTTTCACTACTTGCTTAGTGCTCATATTAGGTGCTTGGAGATCTTAAGTAGTGTAGTTATAACACATAGTTCAGTTCCCAGTTATCACATAGTTTATACCAGTTAAAACTGGTGGGAGATCTAAATCTGGCCCAGTATCCAGATTCCTTTGGTGTGGTAGGAAGAACAGGTTCAAATCTGCAGTGTGCTGCCCACTCCAATCTTAGATAGCAAAGCATTATTAAACAAAGTGCTGAGCTTTAGCTGAATCAGTAATGTGACCAAGCAACCCATCTGCTCCTCAAGCCCTGGGAGCACAAGGAAGCTGGGGCTGCCTGGGATCACCTGCTTTATTTTGTGCTTCAATATGAGATTTGGCTGCTGCAGCCAGCTACTCACAAAGTCTGCTTCAAAGATCTGAGGCATCCTCACTGATCATGGAAGTTAGAGAAAATTGTTTTCTCATGCAGGCAGCAGCAGTAAATTTCATGCTTTAGAGTAATGTTTTATTCTCAGTCAAATATATGCAATGTATTTGGAGCAGGGCACTTGATGTCAGAAACTCACCTCAAATTAATGCTGGTAAAAAAGATGCCAGCATCTTCTCCAGTGAGTCTCCTGCTGCGCCCACTAAATCACACTGAAATCTAGCAATGGGAGAGAGATCAAAACTTTCCCTCTGTGTGCATGAATAAAAGTGTTGGTGTGTCTAAGTGTGTCCATCCTAGCTGAGCCATGAAGCACAGGCTGCCAAGACAGAAGAGAGAAGGAAGAGGTGCTGTGCTTGATACCAGCCTTGATTGCCAGGGATCCATCATTGACTCATCCTCTGGCAAAAAGCAGAGCCCTTGTGGTAGACACCAGCTAGTGGGATTACATCTGTACAGTCATCCATTATGTCTGTTTCTCTGGCACAAGTTCTTCTTACAAGGCACTCAAAATACAGACAAGGGTCAGTCCTTTTTCTCCTAAAAAATACTAGAAAATAGTGTTGGCAGCATTTTCCCCTGAGCCAGTCTCCAACATGTTATTTAGCAAGCAATGTTTTATATGGAGCTTCTTTAAGCTCTGAAGTAAAAATAGGGATTTAACTGTGTCAGTAAAAATTCTGCATCACTTTCTTTGTAAATCTCTTCATTTATCTCCATCCAAAACTCCCCCTTAGTTTTATTAAGAACATGATATTCAGTACTTTATGCTTAGATTCCTTGTGTAATACTTGCTCTCTGTCTAAAACACTGTCTGTCATCCCAGGGGTGGCTGAATTGCAATGATGAGCAAAGTGCTCTCTGTGTCTACAGTAAATAATCAGGTGGTGAACATTAGGTGCTTGGAGATCTTTGACCAGAGGCTACAGTATAAAGTCAGTTGTTCCTTGGCAAGAGTACCTGGGGGCTCTGGATAAAGGATAAAGTGAGGCCAGGTGTGTTGACAATCTAAAAATATAAACTGAAGATTTACAGTGACCCACCTTCTCTTTTCTCTTCTCTTCTCTTCTCTTCTCTTCTCTTCTCTTCTCTTCTCTTCTCTTCTCTTCTCTTCTCTTCTCTTCTCTTCTCTTCTCTTCTCTTCTCTTCTCTTCTCTCTTCTCTTTTCTCTTCTCTTCTCTTCTCTTCTCTTCTCTTCTCTTCTCTTCTCTTCTCTTCTCTTCTCTTCTCTTCTCTTCTCTTCTCTTCTCTTCTCTTCTCTTCTCTTCTCTTCTCTTCTCTTCTCTTCTCTTCTCTCTTCTCTTTTCTCTTCTCTTCTCTTTCCATAGTCAATTTTGCAGGGTCACAAAAGAAATTACATTACTACATACCCTTGCATAAGTTAATGGTGTCAAAGGCATTAAAAAAATAATCTCTGTGGATTTAAAAATATTTCCTGTTTTCACTGTCTTACCCGGTGCATTTCACCTGTGATCTGAGGGGATTGTTCAAGGAACAAGAGACCACATCATACCTATGTTCACGTTTTAAAAACCCTACTACTGTGAGGGTTCTGAGACACAGACTGTGTTGACAGGTGACCAAATAGCTGTCCTTCAGACAAGTGCTAAGGGGTTGATCAAAACACACTGAAAGTAATGGAAACAATTACTGTAAGGTAGCCCCAGAACCTGGCTTATGCAATTTCAAATATCTGTTCTTTATGCTTTAAATCCTCCATTCAAGCAGGTTAATTACAGATCAGTATTCAGTATTCCTTTATGAAGTGATGCTCCTCAAAGTAGTAAGGCAAAGGAAAAATAAATATGTGTTATTTTTCAGTCCACCATCCCATGCTTAGTTCTAAGTGAATTTCATATCTGGAAAAGTGTCAGGTTGATGGCCCAGGCGCAGGCATTCTCCTTTCATCTATAAACACTTACTCTAGCAACAGAACAAAAGCCTTCTCCACACTCATCCCTGACAGCACATCTTCAAACTGCAGAGGCTTCAAATGGCAGGCCCTTTAAGTCCTTGATCTGTCTGGCAGCCTCTGTAATAAAGGGGCAAATCTGTGATAGGGCTCTTTATGGCACGCATCTCAAGCAGAAAGTCGACTGGGAGTCTCAAATTGTCTCAGAGATCAGTGCTGCCTAATATTATTATGCACTGCTGTTCTAAAAATAGTTCTGATTAGATTATGATAGATAAAAACCCACAGAAATGTCTTAGAAGGCTAACAGAATTTATTTTGGAATAAACAGAATTTTTTTCCTAGTGAAACCTGTAATTATGCTAGAAAAAAATGCCTCCCACAGGATTTTTTTTCCGTGACCATTAACTAATATGAAGAGTGGTTTAGTTTGTTATAATATTAAAAAATGCAGTAGAAGCCAATAAATATAATAACAAAAGCATTTCTCGCAAACTTCTCCAGTCTTGTGTAAATGCTGACCAAGATACCCAGTTATACCAGGCATCTGTGGCTGCCCATCGTGTAGGAATTACAAGCTTACCTCGATCTAAGGCAAAAGAGAATCACAGTCTTTCCCAATATATAATCCATAGAAAATTGAAAGAATACTGGGGATTATGAGTCAGCCTGAAAATGCAACCACCTTGCTTTTGGATGCCTGAAACAGGATTCCAAAATCAACCATTTATAAATAACTAACTTCATCCTGACTCATTCAGGCTTTTTTCTTCTCATTATAGTAGAATTACTATTTGAAGAGTAGTTCTTCTAAAACTGGTATAGAAAGGAATTTTCCTGTCAGACAGCACCTGCCACCTGAATGAAAACAGCATTCTTGGAAGCTGGTATTTTATCTAGGTCACCTCCAGACAGAGGCTCTGAGCCTTCACTGCCCTGCTTTGGAACTTTACCACCAGATGCTTTCCCTTGCCACTGAGGGCTGCATCCCTCATCCAGGAAGGTGAAAATGTCGGGCAGAAAGCAGAATAGCTTTACAAGCAGCTTGGATGGAAAGATGCTGATAGAGGGAAGTTCCTGTTCTTTGCCATCACAGGACAGTCTTGCCTCCTGCCAGCTTGTAATAATGAGCCCCACGGGCACTCACTTCAGAGCATCTCAGTTTAAGACTTTTTCCCCCGTAATGAATCAAAGGTAAGGAGCAATTCAAGCCACCAAATAGGAAAAATCCCCGTCGAGCTTCTTCCAGGCAGACTGAGCCATTTGGATACCCTAGGGAATGGGCTGCCTTTGTGTTGGACTGTGTCTATGTCCATCCCCCTCTGTGCACCGCACCTCCTCGCTCCTATTTGCATCTCTCATCTGGGACCCATGCCCTTGGGCAAATTCCCAGCACCTGTGCTCTTGTCATTATGGAGCTGCACCAGCTGCTTCTGCCAGCTTCTGAGAGGGTCAGCATGCCCTGCTTCCAGCAGCAGCCAGGGAAAAAGGACAGAGTGTCCTTCTGCCGTCTAAACCTTCACCTTTCAATTGTCCCAAAGCAGACAAGGGTGGGGACTTTGTACCCAGAGAGGGATGGTGCCCCCCGCAGCACTGGGACATGGAGCATCTTTGTTGGTATGAGCAGCCTGCTGTGTGCTGGCTCACGTGTGCTGACAGCAGTTAGCTTTCCCTTGGAAGCAATGGGAAGAAGAGGAATTCGACCCACATCACAAGATTTTATTTTCAGGGGTTCTTTGTCCGTGCATTACTGTATCTGTCTGAGGTGCTTCTGTGTTCTAGCAAAACAGAGATCCAAAGGATAATAAAAACAATGAGAAAACGGAACCACAGAAATGTAGGGAAACAATATAGAGCGCAACTAAAACAACAAATCCTGTTTTCACTTACAAATTCCTTCTCAGACAATCAGCTAGCCGGGAGACTTTCAAGGAATAGGCAGAAAAAAAATTAAATTAATTGCCATGACCCACAAGTACACATCATGTTGTAATTTATATGTGACTAAAAACTGGCAAACAGCACAAGGACAGCCTAATTTTCCAAGGAAACTATATAGTAGTCAGGCCTTTGATTTTGAAAATGCTTTTTATGAGTTCTCTGCCCAGTGAGCTGCATGGATTTACTTCAGAGGATTACACAAGCCTGAAAGCGTTTGAGCTTTGGACTGTCTGTACCAGAGTTCTGAAAACTTCTGATTGTTTCAAAGATCCATTTTGTTTGAAATGTCTTGTATATTTTAACTGGTTCATACCTCTATAAAATTTCTACTCCTTCCTCAGTTCTTCCAGTACAGTTTAAGAGCAACTCCACAGAAGTCAGTGATGCTTGTTGTAAAACCTGCCTCACTGAAACGCTGTTTTTTTTTTTAATTGTTTTTCCAGCAGCATTGGTATTTCCTCCTCCTCCCCAAACCACCTCACCTTTTTCCAGTCATCTATTCTTTCAACTATTATTTTAAGTACACCAGTAACAATATTGATGTAAGTTCAGTCCAAAGCCCTTAAAATAATAGAAAACCACAGGCAAACACTTTGGCTTCTTCTTTGTGCTCAGTGTGGAACTGTTAGCACAAAAGTTGATAGCTGATAATGAGCAACCCTATGGAGAAGGATGCTGGAACACTGAGCTGTTTTTGTGGGCTGATCCAAAGTATAAGGAAGTTAATGGATGGCTTTATACTTCGGGCTCCAAGATGATGGGCTTGTATCAGGTTTTAAGAGGATGGATAATACGCTAATTGTTCTGAACAGATAACAGCAATTTGCAGCTGGATGAGTATAATGGGGCATTCATTCTAGAGTGTTTTTACATGCAGTAAAGCAATTATTTTTTTTTTACTCTTTATAGTGCTATTTACAAAGAAATTTAATACAGGAGAAAATTAATAATTTTGAAAGAGCTGAATTTCCTAACTGGGATATCCTACCTGCACACCTGACAGTGAATTCATTGGCTGATTGAAAGAGTAGTTATACTCCAAATGGTTCCAGGATGTACTGTGGAGCGTTGTGTGCTGCCTGCATTATCCACAGAATTACCTACAAAGACAAATACAAATTTAATCAGAATGACGAAAGACCCCTATTTTAATAAGAAGTATCTATGGCTGTTGTATTTGTATAATATAGAATAACTGAAAATTAGGGTAATTTGATAACCTTATGGAAATAAGAGGCTCAGATACTTTAGTCATTTCTGAAGCCAAAATGGCAAGCCTGAGCCCTGGCACTGGCTGCAACCTGTGCTCCCCTGCAGGCAGCCAAAAGGGGATCTTCAGCTGCAAGCCCAAGAGTCCAAGATAACAATCTCTTGGAAATGTTTGTGCCAAGAAGTGTGGCTCCATTACTGCTCTCCCACTAATGCAAAGGATAATAGAATCAGAAAGAAGCAGGTCTGGAATGGGCCTCAGTAAGTCCTTTAATTGGTTTCCTGCCCGAAGGCAGAAGGAACTGTACTTGTGCTATTTCTGGTAAATGTGACTCTAACCTGTTCTCAAAGGTCTCCTCTGATGGAGGCTTTGCAGGCTCAGAGCAGAGGGCAGGTGGTGATGACACCCAAGGTGGGAGGAAAGGATAGAAAGGCAGACAGAGGTGGAGAACCAGTTAACCAGACCGAGGAGCTAGGCGCAAGAGCAAGGGAATGTGGTAAAAAGAAGCAAGAAAGGGAAAAATCTCAGCTACAATATCTATAAGAAAAATCTAAAGAATGTGGAACATAGGACACACAAGCCAGAGCAAGGCTGTTTGTCAGGAACTAATTGAGGAAACCTGGAGTTCATACAAGAGGAAATTAGGTAAGAGGAGGAAGACTTGTACAGCAGGAAAAGTGGAATCCTCACACATTTCATTATTTGATTTTTAAAATAACAATTATTCTTGTTACTTAACCAATGATCCTATGAACATTCATGCAATTGTTGCCTTGAATTTGCTGCAGATACCCAGAGCACACTTCATGAATTGCTGTGATCTAGAGGTAGTTATTGTGTCTGCTATATCCTTTAATAAAGGTCTCATTGTCAGCACTAAAGTGTTTCCACATAAAGGTGACAGCACATTTTAGTCAAGTGTGAAAACCTATCTAGAGACATAAAGTTCTTTCCTGAACATCTGTCAAATAATGCTGCCGCTGGGAAACTGCTAGACCATTAGGGGCAGCTTCTTTCTAAGATAAAATATTTGCCATATACATTTTTACAAGCAATTTGCATCTGAAAATGGTAGACCAGAACTGCATGAAAAGAGGAATGTAGAGAGAGGAGGAGAAAATGGAGGCCAAGCACTTCTCTTGGTATACATTAGATTGCTGTCTATACTAGATGACTTGACATCCTCCATGCCAGGTTGGAAACAAGTTGCAGAGGGGCATCCTCAGGACCTTGTTTGGGTGCTGAATACCTCTACAGTTCTAATGTGGTTCAGCCAGTGAGGCTTATCACATTTAGGAGAGGAGAACAAGTGTTGTTCTACAGCAGAGGTTAAACAGGGTGTCTAGTCAGGCTGTGGTGAGGATCCCTTTTGGTCTTTAAGGCCATGTATCCCAGAAGTGTCCACAACCAGTGGGTGACCCCATTCTCAGCCTATATCTGAAATGGAAATTTCCTCAGAAAAGCAAGTGCCTTTTCAGACACTTGCATCCCACCTGAGCAGCTCATAAGTGGCTCTGAAGAGCCATATGGCCTTTGGTAGAACAGGAGGCAGATGGAATTGAGAGGAGATTAAAGCTCCATAAAAGAATTGAAGTTACAGCACACAGTGTGTGGCTATTCATTATCACCAGACATATTGTCTTGACACTGATCGCATACAGGGGTGAAAATGTCTACAAAGTGGGATAAATTAAACAGGTTTTACTTGGTAATATGCTTTTCAAACACACGTCAGCAGAAAGAGAGAAGCTACATTTTAGAGAAACCTCCTCTAGGTCCCTTGTCTTAAAGGGACTGCGGCATTAACTGTGCAGAGCTGTGAAGCATTAGAGGTACCCCAGGTGAGACAGCAATGACAGAAGCTTGATAATAATGCTTATCTTACTTCCAAGTAAAGAACAGTACCATACTACATCATCAGCTCTAGGCCAAATCCCAGATTCCTTCATGATGGAATGCTTGAGCTTGGAACGACACTGAGGAGCCCCGGGTAAGAAAGGAGGCTGTGTAATATCTCTGTGCAGCACTGGCTGTGCCACACATAAGGGGCTGTAACAGAGCTGTGCTCTGCATAGACAGGATAATACTAGTGCCTTTGTGCAGGTGGATTATGCTATAGAAAGTCAACATCTGGCTCAGGTGTCAGGTGTTGAATAGATTATATGAATGCAACAAAATTACATGATTACTCAGGAGAAAATCCCTGAAATGATAAAAAGCTTCAGCAATGAGGCAGGAACTCTAATAAGTCTGGTGGAAGTATTGCTTTTCTGCCTCTTCTTCATGCAACTCTGAAATGTCACAGCATGTTGGCCAGCAGGCAGCTACACCACCACAGTTCAAGACCTTCTGTCCCTGTCCTTCCTAGAAAGTTTTAAATTAATCAGCTGAAGAGTATAATGCTGGATTCTCGTTGCATGAAAACAGAGTAAGTGGTCATTCTGGCCACCACAGTCAAGGGGGTACTTGTTTACAGAGCAGCCCAGGCAAACCTGCAGTCTCTGCTGGTGAAACCCTGCCTGGATTCCACCCACATGACTTCACTTGTGAGACAACTAATGGATGCATGTATTGCTCCAAGGCCAAGTTTGAGGCAAGAGATTCCTTCTGTGCCTCCAGTGTTATTTTGGTATATTTTATTTGGCCCAGAATCTGGGAAAACAAAGGGGAGGTTTTCCATGGGGAGTGGAACAAGGAGGCAGGAAGGGCTACCATATTTCTCCAGACGGAAACTCCTACAGTGTTTGAGTCCAGCACTGCTGCAAGTGTCAACAGATCAAATGTGATACAGAAGGCCCTCTGCCAACTCTTTGCTACTGCAGCAGCAAACTAGGAAGAAAGCAGGAACTAATATCCAGTACCACTGAGCAAGGTTCAGTCTCTGCTGCATAAGGATGGAGCAGGAAGAAATTAGTAAGCACCTTCTCCTTTCCAGTGTGACAGTGGCTTGCCCAGAGCCCCATCAGGACAGAGCTGGCACAGAGAGGCTCACAGCCAGCCTCTTCAGGCCATCTGCTGAGTCAGGCATGGTGGCAGCAGTTTCTGTGATAGGATACTAATATGTGCAGTTCTTGTCCCAGTTGCTGCCTCCCAAGGAAGACCCCCAAAATGAAAGTGCCTCCAGAGCACCACAGCACAAAGAGTGCCCCTTGGTGCCAGTGGGTGTGATTCAGACCAATAGCTGCTGAGGGCAACAGATTGAGCAGTAATTAGCTGCTGTTAGTCATCCTCTTCCCAAGTACGGAGTGGGATAGCATTTGATTATTTCAACACAGTTGGATGTGGGAGGGAAGGTAGGCTTGGGAACATTTTACTGACAGCATACTTCTCAGCTCTTTTAAAACACCTCTCATGCTGACACTCAGCACAGCATTTCAAATAAAATGCTATTTCCTCTTGTAGAGCAGCAAGGAAAAAATGCTGTCACAGGTTTTATAACAAACATTAGGTAAGCAGCAATCATCCCCATTGTGCAATCTGGGATTCAGGTAGGAAAACAATCCATAGATGGCTAAGAGAGAAGTACTGTGTGTCTCAATAATCTGAATAAGGAGTGAACTACTTAAGGACCACAGAGAAAGGACAGAGTTGAATGGGTTAGTGGGACAACTTCACACAGCTAAGTGTGAAGAACAAAAAGGCATAATTTTGAGACTGGAAGTTGAAAACTGAGGAAAATGTGAGTTGTGTTCAGCTAAGCTCTTCTTTCTCTCTCACCACATCACAAAATGTGCTGTGGTCTGCCTCCAGCAATTGCCTGTCCTTCTAACAAGTCTGATCCAGCATGTAGTGTCACTGGTGATGTCTATTTGTACTATAAAAAACCAAAGACCTTATGAATGGGCTTGTAACTTTTTTTTTTCCTACCTGCTGTCTCAGTACTTCCTTTTCTCCCTGGATTCACAACATGCCAGAAATCTGAGAGCTGCATTTCTCCTACTTTGCTCTTGGGCAGACATATCAGAACTTCCTACTTAATTGTATCTCTCTCTGAAGGGCTTTGTGCTGGTCCTCCCAAAACCCTGCATGTACAGAACTCCCTTTGGAGGGAAGCGTTTAGTGATCCTGAGCAAGTGTAAGGTTCTTAAAATCCACAGAGTAAATCTCAGAGTGGTAACAGAAGATTTGACAAGGAAAGCTTCCATATACAATTTTTGGCTTACTTTGGGAGGTCTTAATGGTACTCAAACAAAAAGTAATTAGGATTGTATTAGAATTCTAGCATTCCTAATATCATGTCCAGATTAAGAGTGTTCCCTGAACAAGTAGAGCCTGTATTATGTACTACAGGTAAATAAATACAGATAAATGCTCTCTGCCTGCCTATGATCAGCTTTTTAAAGGCAAAAATATTTCTTTCTTACCAAGCAAACTCGAAAGAAAAAGGAATCAAAGCAGTAAGCTAAACATGCACTCTGAAATTGCTTAGTCCAACATTTAGAGCATGTTGTTGTCAGCTTGCATTTTTAAAAACTCTGAACCAGCCAGCTGAGTTAGCTGAGCTGCTAACAGGCAGGTCAGAAACCACACCACAGTGGTGGTTACTATTCTTCCCTGCACAGAGATCTCAACAGCATTGATAAAATGATATGAACAGTTTAATATCCTGGCATGGTGTACAGGTGCTACCAGTTTTACAGGCACTGAAGAGGGTGTATGTCTTGGTTTTGAAACAGGAGGGGTAGATAACCAAGAAAATGTCTAAATTCAGGGTGGATATTTTTTTCTCAGCCAAGTGTTTCCAATGATGCATTTTACTGACAATCATGAACTCATTACTCTTAAAATCAGGGTGATGAGTTCTGTTTATAGCAGTTTGCATATGTAATCAGTTTCATGTTCTAATGCATCTTTCATTTTGCATGTTTTAACAGAGTAGATTTTGAATGCTCTTCATGGATTGTCACTGAAACAATGTCAAGTAATAGAGTATCAGCTTTGTCTTATCGGGACATTATTTCACATTCAAATATATTCAGACTTGTTCATTTTTCCATCCAACAATTCACCCCAGTAGTTCTAATGTTACTTTCCTGTGTTACATTAACTTTCTCTGGGGTTTAAAGCTTTAAATATTTATAGACTGTTGTAATGCCCAAATAATCACATTTCTCGTCCTCAATACCTCCTGCATGGTAATAACATCTACATTATAACAGAAATTAGGCCTTTTAAATTAATGTAAATAAATTAACAGAAATTAGTCCCTTAAGGAAGGTAAATCACAGTATAGTGATTGGCCTTCTTTTTGTTGGTTTTTGTTGGTTTTAATTGACATGATCTGTCATATGGAGTGTTACTTATCTGGTAGAGGGAGGGGATGCAAAGGATTCAGATCCAAGGAACAATAATAATTTTTCTGATGTGTCTAATAGCATCATTGATGTTTGAATTTTGGACAAAGAAACAAACATGCACCACAATTTTTGTACTGTTAGGAAGAAAGCTCATGCAGATGTAGAGCACAGAATTTACACAATCTCAGGCATTTGTGTGATTTGTGCCTCATGCTATCTTGGGCTGCTGCCAAAAGTGTAAGCTGCTCAGAGACTGTTTGTTTCCCCTGAGATTGAATATTCCCTGTAATGCAAGACGTTTTTAAAAAGTAATTTACTCACTGCGATATTAGAAGTCCTAATGAGTGGATCTGTATTTCTTTCTGGGTCTTTTCTGCTGGAAAACCCTGGCAAACCTTGTAATAACTGTTGCATAGTCTCTGTCACTTGTTTGTCAATCTAATTTTAGGTGTTTGATTTGGGGGACTTTTACTACTTTAAAATAGACCCAAATTATTTGCCTTTCTATGACCAGCATTGTTTTGAAGCTGAAGTGATGTACCTGTAAATCACATAATCACCAAGAGCCTGAACCTCCAGACACTTATTGCTGTGTGCAATGTAAAATCTCAATGTTCCTAGGAGTAAGTACTGCTTCCCAGCTGTAGTGTTTGCAGATTTGGGTGACAACAGTGCACGTTTGTGTGCCTGTCTGCAGCACACTGGAGAGGCTACTGATGGGGAGGGAGGAGGTGCTGGGAGTAAACAGCTTGTGATTCAGGTTCCAGGCACCCAGGGAAGTTAAGCACTGCATCCCAAAGTGGATGAACTACAGGGATTTATTCTGATTCATCCTAAAGTTTTAATAATTTGCCCTTTATATGGGCAGCACTCTAGAAAATCTGTCTACCTTATATTAGTGTAGCTGCAAGTTTTGCAGCCATGACTGCATCTAAACATACATGTTTCCTGAGGCTTTGTCCTACCTGCCTAAGGCAGTCAAAGGAGCTATCTGAGCAGAAAGACATTGCTCCTACTGTATCTCATAGTTTGTGATGTAAAACACACTTTCTTGTGTCTCCAGAAGGCAATATCTTTGCTTTTCAGCTATCAGTGGCAGTTCATAGCTCATGGACAAGAAGGGGAAGTTATTTTCAGAAAATAAGAATATTAAACAGAAATATTTTAAAAGACTGATGTTTCAGGATCAAAACAGAACAGTGATCGAAGCAGAACAGTGTTGGTATCAGAGGGAGATAAATTGAGCAAGCTGTTTTTCAGAGAAAGACATTAAAATTGAGGTGTCTCATATCCACCTCATATACACACACACATGTAATTGAAATACTTTTGAAAACATTTTGTCATATCTTAAAGGTAGTTGAACCATTAATTTCCATTCTGCTGTATTTGAGGCTACTTGGTGAGTTCTTATGTATCTCAGTTTGGAGAGGCTGATGTTTTGGGATGGATTCAGTCATTAACTGTTTGTGACATTAATTATTTGTAACTATTTGGACATGGCTGCCTACATTTGGGTAATACCACAGGCATGAAAAGCAAACAAAGAGCTTTTCCAGTTATTAAATACACTCAGATCACCTCTCCCTTCTCACCTGGAACCTTAGGATGCTCATCAACCTTCCAAGGTCCCTGAGAAACATGAATTAGATTCCTTGGGGAGTTTCACTTAAGACTGAGCACAGCAGAAGAGCTAGTGCTATCTGCAAGGCAGCTGCAGGTCCCTGATTCTCTTTCCAGCCTTGGACACAGATTTGAGCAACATGAGAGCTGCTGTGACCTGTGTCATCTGGCAGTGGCCCCCAAGAGCTTGTTTACCCTGGATAGTTTTTCATCGGATTATAATTACACCACTGAAACTACATGAGTGGGAAAACTTTGCAAGTGTGGAGCAGGGATCATTCAGGTACAGAACTTTGCCAGTTTTAATACCAGCGGTGCTTATGTTGTCAGTAAAGCCTTTCACTCCTGACAAAGCACTACAGTAGGCCATGCCTCAGCTGTGGGTTGCCAGCATGTGTTAAGTTCCAGTTCCAGCTTTGTGCCTCTGCTCCTGGTCCTGGCAGGCTGCAAGAGGAGCCAGCTGCCCAAGCTGGAAGTGAACAGCTCTGTAACATGTACAACTTGCCAATCACTCCACATACTGACTATTTGGCAGCGAGATAAGTGGTCTGAGGAGGTTATTCCAGGTTTTATTGCTCCTTTCAGCCAAATGATCACATGTTCCTTTGTCCCTTCAGGAATCCTGCCTTGCCAGGGGCTCCATTCTGCAAGGTGTTGAGCCGCACCTTGAGGGGTGAGTGCTCTCACTTTCCCCAGTGTCAATGGCCACAGAAAACACTCATCATCCTTCGGGAATATCCAACACCTTTCAGAAATGGCAAGCACCTTCCAGTACTGGATATGGCAGAAATGGCACCAGAGCAGACTAATGTTTTGCATTTGGACTAGACTATGCTTTTGAAGGACATGAGGAAGTTCATTATGCTGGATATGAGCCTGCTCCTGCTTTGACTTAAGTGAGTAGTATTTTATTTTTGTGCTTTGATGTAGGGATGAGCAGGACTGGACCTGCTGTGAGAGTGATTGATTTTCATCAGTTTGTGAGTGGTGAGCAGAGAGCAGGTCAGGCTGACTGCTGCACATCAGTCAGTCAGCTTGCAGGTTTGATGCTGCAAACCTAGCATCACCATCTTTTCCACACTTCCCTCCACCCACCTCCATCAAACAGCTCCTCTTCATTAAAGCAGTGCCCCTGCTTCTGTGCTTGCTTTAGAAGTGTTATGACACTGCTGTGAAGCACAGAATTCCCTAAAGCCTCAGAGAAATAAAAGATGAAGCATCCTGAGCAATTGACTAAAGACACAAAAAGGAAGAACATGACGCTGATTTCAGCAAATATCTCTGCTTCCACAACACTTACTCACTGTTTGACTACTCCATAAACTAGTTATATAAGGAAACATCACAAGAATGGCCATGAAGATGAAGAAGAAAGAAGTGAGCCATGTTTTTCCTCTGCTCCCAGTAGGACAGACATTGAATTTGGTCACAGCATCTGCTATTATGGCTACATATAGTTTGAAATACACACGAGCATGAACAATAACTGAATCTCATCTCTGATAAAATTCAGCATTTGAGTTATTTTAAATGTTATTCTATCATGTTCTTGTTGTTCAAATTTATCTGAATGGATTATGTCTGGAGAATGTACATAGATAAATATGGTAATAATAAATACAATGATTGATTAGCTACCATCAACAGGGAGCCAGCAGCACAGCCTACAATGAAATCTAGACTAAAATTGGTTTGCTAATATAGTGGAAAGTTGTGCTTTGTTCCTTCAAAAGCACAGGTAACTGACCAGTGATACATCCCTCTGCTGGTTCTCTCACTGGTTTACTTTCTCATGCTTGGAATCAATTTGTTAATGTAGCTCAAGAGACTAACGAAAAAAAAAAAGAAAGAAAAACAGTTGTGTTTTCTATTCTAGTAGCTAGAATGGGGGTGGATGGGTGGGTGAAAGGGAAACGTGTGTTTCAATCTGATGAAGAAGCACATGCTCTGCTCCAGTTTTATGGTGCAGGGTTCTTGATATTTTCTCAGGCGATAAATAAGAAATGTCACGTAATTCATCGTTCCTGGATTCTTCTTATACAGTCTCTGCCTCTTTCACTAGTCCTTCAGCTACAGCTTAGGCTTTTCTCAGGTATTTTGGCTGTAGTGTGGGCCTGTCTTCCTGCAGAACTTGCAGACTCTGTAAGCCAGGACAGCATAAAGAGGGTTGTTTGGTTTAAAGTCCTGTAAGACTTGTAGCTCTTCCTCTTTCCAATTCCCATGATTCCTGCTTGTGGAGAGAGCACCCAGGTTCAGAGTTTGGGCAAGACTCACCATCCAACCCCATCTGATGGACCACCTACTACACAGCCTGAAGAGTTAAACTGCCTATAGGTCCTAGAGATGGTTACAGTGATTTCTTAGCCAGCCCAACTTCCAGAGCTACTGGCAAGTACAAAACCTCACTTAAAGTAAAAGAAATGAAAGGTTTTAGTTTAAGTTTCCAATTAACTTTGACTTGCTAGGGGAAAAAAACAAAGCAAAACAGAGTATCTGGCAAGTTAAACTGTCTCATTTCTCAAGCATGAGGTCTTGAAATATTTTATTTCACTTACTTTCAGCTTTAAGAAACGAGTGAACACTGTGGCAGAGGCCTAGATTTAAGAAATGTCAAGGAAAAAGAAGAAACTGTGGTAGAAAATCTTGTATTGTTGCTGCTTTAATATGGCACTGTAGCTGCAATCTAGTAATGGGCAATAAAACTGAGATGAGGAGTTTGCTTTGAAGAGCAGTTAGGTTATGGAATAAAATCACATGCATCAAAATTATGGCATAGTCTTCTGTATTGCATAATGTATTGCATAAGAGAAAATAGAGAATGGCTGCTTCCCATTAAGACTGTCACATGGACAGGTCATGGATGCCAACAATGGATGAAATTTCACCGGAGAAAGCAAAACTGAAAAAAAAAAAAATATTCAGTCAACTTCAAAATCACACTTCATTCAAAGTAATTTTCTAAACTATTATTGTTCCAACCCAGATGATTGTAACTATAAAAGGCTTGAAAGAAAGATATTTTTACGATGTCAAGTGTAATCCCTTTGGATTCAATCAAAAGATTGTTTTAGTCTCTTTGCCTGTAATTTCTCAAGTGTAGTCGGGCTCCTTCTTTCTGTGGATTTTTCTTACAGCAAAAGGTAAAAATATATTTTTAATTGGTTGAGGAGCTCTGGCACTGAAACTGTTTTAATTAATTGTTTCTAAACATAGAATACATATAGAATTTACTTCAGGCTTATTAAATCTTGCTGCAACACTGAAATTTTCCATTTAGCCTAAACAGAGTTGCAAAGATTAAAAGAAATAAAATTGAAGGGAAAGCAAGCCCACACTCTTTATTACATTCATCTTTTTTTAGAATGACAAAATTAAATCAACACCCACATAAAATATAATTGCCAATATCATACCACTTCTTTTTTCAGAGCCAAAGAAGACAAAAATCCATCATTCCCACCTCCAGGTCAGCTGCTTGGCTCTTTTTTCCTGCCAAGATGATTGCTCTGCCTACCTCTGCCCAGAAGAGGAGCCAGTGAGAGGAGCCGGGTGTTCAACCTCCCTGAATTTCAAGTGCGCCTAGGAATGTGCTGGATCAGACACCGGGGAGGTGCCTTTTTACATAATTACCACAGTTTTTTAGTCGAAGACCGCCTCGGGCCCCCTGTGGCTATGCTGCAGTCTCTTTTGCAAAGCTTCTTCTTAATTAACCGAGGGAAAATATATTTAAGGAGAATGGGAGAAGGGGCTGCGGGAGAGGTCTGCTGTGCGCCCCGTTGGCAGCTCCTGCTGGACCCTGCTACTGTGTCCTACCGCTCTTAACAGTATAAACAGCATGGATACACCTGCTGCTGCTGCTACAAATGAATTGTCTTCCTGCTGCCCAGAGACATCCACAAATACTTGCAGTCACGCTGAGCGCTGCTCGCCATCAGCGGAGCTGCTGGTCCTGGCAGTGCAGCAGGGATGAGGCAGATTGAATTATGAGTTAATCAGTTTCCATCCAGCCACTCCGCTGCTAATCAAATTAGCCTGTTCAGCTCAGCATTGGTTTGGAGCGTGTCTACTCTTGGTGCCAATGCAGTTCAAGGGGCACCCTGACGAATACACAAACTAAATCCATGTTTTCAGTGAAGGCAAGCCCTAGAAGACTTAAGCCAAGCAGAAATGTTTACCGTAGAATTGTACAACAAAACACTTGTTTCTTTGTGAAGATCATACCATTATTTTGTTTGTTGTTACAAAAGCTAAAATGTAAGACAGAAGGATGAATGGAAAACAGCAGTATGCTGATTACCGTGTCAAATTTTATTTGTGAGGAACACAAACATGTGAGAATTGCCCAGGTTGATGATTTGTGTCTGGGAGCTGTGGAGCTCTGAAAGAGCTACTTGTGCTACTTTTTGCAGAAGGAGTTAAGGCCTCACATCAGCACAACTTCCTCTAAACTGCTGGTTTAAAAGTAACTTTAATAACAGTATTTAAGACAACAGTGTGTTTTCTGGGAAGATATTACTTGATCAGGGAATTTTCTCAATTTTCTTTTTCTTCCTCAATGAAATTTTTGCTTCGTAGTTGCCTGAAAGTCATGGTACAGAATCATTTACTCCTTCTTCAGTACATTCCCGTTGACTTCAAAAGACTGCTGTCGTAAGAAGGAAAGTGCTTGGTTTTGGTTTATTGATACAAAAGAGGAACATGATATAAATAATTTAGATGACTCGTCTCTGCCAAAGCCTTGTTAACCTGAAAGTTCCCAAATCATGTCAGGGTTCACGTGGGCTCTGACTGCTCTACAGCCTGGGTTCAGCTTCAGCAGCCACAACCATGACTGAAGTGTCCACAAGATAACACTCGTGTTAAGGGCAGAGGCTGCAAATTCTCTTTCTTTTGATTAATGACATTTATAGAGCAGTTAATTACATTTCCGATTGCTTGGCCACTTAGTGCCTCTTCAAATGGCCTAAATGGAGGAAAAACCCAAACCACCACTTGTTCATACAGTACTCAGCTACACGGAGCCATTGTTGCCCATGATTTTAAATAATTTTAGAGGCTGTTTAAAAACATGACCTCATTGCTGTCTACAATTTCTTCACGAGGGGAAGAGAAGCGGCAGGCACTGATCTCTATCTGGTGACCTGTGACAGGATTTGAGGGAATGGCCTGGAGTGGGGGAAATTTAGGTTGGATATCAGGAAAAGGTTTTTCCCCCAGAGAGTGGTTGGGCACTGGAACAGAGCTCAGGAAGTGTTCGGAGAGCACTCTCGAGCACACGATGTGACTCTTGGGGTGTCCTGTGCAGGGCCAGGAGCTGGACTCGATGATCCCTGGGGGTCTTTTCCAGCTCAGGATATTCTGTGAAATATATTTATCAACTTATAGACAGTATCTAAATAAATACATGCATTCCAAATATTTAACGCGTGGGTATAACACAGGACTTGAAAAAAGGAGCACTGCAAACCTTTTGACTGGCCGGGCGGGTGGAGGGAGGCCGCGCGGGACGAGCATCCCCACAGCACATGGGTCCCCTGACCCTGGGCGCACTCCGGGATCCTCCTTCGTCGCTCTCTTCCCTCCCTTCCTCCCATTCCGGGGGAATTCATGGGACGGGTGGCACCCCGGTGCGACTCGGCCGCCGGAAACTACCGCTCCCATGGTGCCCCGCGCGCGCCGGGAGCGGCCACCGCCCATCGGCGGCGGGGGGGAGGGGACGATGCGCGGCCCGGGCTCGGGCGGGGCGTGGCCGGCGGCACGGCCCCTCCTTCCCCCCCCCCCCCCCCCGGACCGTGTGTCGGTTCGGGCTCCCGCCGTCGCCATTTAGCGCCGAGGCGTCGCCGGGCGGCCGCGCTCGGTCCTGGCCGCCGGGCGCCACCCGGACGCGCCTTGGCGGTGGCCCGGGGGAGCAGCGGCTGTGGGCCGAGGGAGCAGTAGCAGGAGAAGAAGAAGAAGAGGAGGGTTTCCGGCTCCGCGCGAGGCGGCCGCGGCTGTTGGAGAGAGCGCGGCCCGGCCGCGCGGGCGGTGGCTACGCCTGCCGGGCGGTGGAGAGGCCGCGGCCGCCATGGGCGCCCCGGTGAGGCGGGGCTGAGCCCCCCGGACCCCTTTCCCTGCCCTGGGCCTGCCCGGGCCTCTGCTGCTCGGAGCGAGTGACTGAGCGCAGCGGCTTTCTTGGCGTGCGGGCCTGCGCTCCGCTCCCTCCTCGCGTCCCGGCCCCTTCCCTTCCCCTCCCCGGCCCGGCCCCGCTCGCTCTCTATCGCCGGCAGTAACTGCAGCGGCGAAGCAACGGCGTCTCCCCGCTCGGGGGCCTCCCTGGTCCTCGGGCTTTCTCTTCTCTCGCTGTGCCCCACTCCGAGTCGGCGCTCCCGGTGCTCCATGTCGGCCCCGCTGCCCGGCTCCCCGCTGCAGGATGGATGCAGACGCTGACCGGGGATCCACCCCGCCGGCCCAGCCTCCCAGCTCCGCCGCGAGGAGCCCTTGGGACCCTCCTCTGTTGCAGCTGCAACGGCAGCCGCGGCCGAGCGCGCTCCCCGCTCAGTGACCGGCCCTTCTCTCGCCTCCCGCCGCCGCCTCGCCACAGCCGCGCTCCCCCGCGTCACCATGTCGGGGGACGCCGCCGGCAGCGGCCCCCCGAGCCCGCGCTTCCTGGTGCCGCCTCCGCCGCCGCCCAAGAATGGTTCCAGCTCGGACAGCTCCGTCGGGGATAAGCTGGGAGCCGCCGAGCACGGAGCCTCGGGCGCCGGTGGAGCGGGCGGCGGACCGGGGAACGGAGGCCGCAGTGAGGAGTACCGGCGCCGGCGCCACACCATGGACAAGGACAGCCGAGGGGCGGCAGCCACTGAGCACCGCTTCTTCCGCCGGAGCGTAATCTGCGACTCCAACGCCACGGCCTTGGAACTGCCCAGCTTACAGCCTGCAGCGCCCTCGGCCCCTGTCTCGGGAGGCAGCGCGGCTCCCTCGGTGTTCCCTCCCGAGGGTGCCGGCCGGACCCCTTACGCTCCTGTCACCGTCGTCGAGGCCGACTCGCGGCCGCCGCCGTCCGCCCCGCTCCCCCTGGAAGGACAGACGGCTGAGGAGCCCCCAGCCGCCAAGGATGCCGCCCCGCTGCTGCCCAAGGAGGAGGAGGGAGATGAGGCAACTGCGCTACCCCCTACCAGTGCCGCTGGCAGCCTGTCAGCTGCCAGCCGAGAATTTGAGGAGCGGAGAACGCAGCAGGAAGACATCGAAGAGCTTGAGACCAAGGCAGTGGGCATCTCCCCGGATGGCCGCTTCCTGAAGTTTGACATCGAGATTGGAAGAGGCTCTTTCAAAACTGTATATAAAGGACTGGATACTGAAACCACTGTGGAAGTTGCCTGGTGCGAGCTGCAGGTAAAATAAATAAATAAAAAATGTGAATTATCACAGCACAGTCACTCTCCCAGGTGCTAGTCATTGTGCTTGAAGGGGGTAAAACCCATCAGCTCGAGGTCTGCTTAATTCGTAAGGAACTGCAGACCTTACCTGAGGCAGTCCTTTGGAAGAAGGGTGCATCCTTTCTGTGGAGTCGGTTTTCCTTTTAATTATTTTAAATACTGTGCTTTCTGAAGAGTCTTTTAGCTTTATCATCACAAAACGTGCTACAGTTCTGTTCTGTATAATGTCTTGCCTCCAAAAGGTAGCTTGGAGGATTGTAAAATCGCTTGTGTGCAGCTTCAGAGAGGGTGAGGAAAGGTGTGTAAGTGAATGTCGACTTGAGCTACCCTTAACGTTTCAGAATTTGTTTAGGTGTTTTTTCTTAGGAAAAAGTGTGAAAACGTTATTTTCACAGACATTTCATAGGTAGTGGCAGTGTATTCTTGTGGGATAGATAACTCTAGAATATACATAAATCATGTAGTGTATCACACCGTTTAGTTCTGCAAAGCTGTATTTTTCATTCCAACTTCCAGGGTTCATACTTGTTAACAGGGACAGGGAAAGAAATTTATTTTCTTTCTGGAGCTTTAGAAAACGACCTAAAGTTTAGCCTTTCTAGATGACTGGTGGATTAAACTGGACTAAAACGCTGCTCTTCTGACAAGTTTCTAGGCCGAGTAGAGTCGGAGTTCTGTAGGACCCCAGTGTAAGGATGGCAAGAACACCCTTAGTTCGGTGTGAGTCAGAGCTTGTATAACAGACAAAAGTTGCTGTGCAACAACCTGAAAAGAAGTGGGAAGAGCTTGGAGTACCAGGAACAAATACCTGGTGTGCTGGATTGTTTTCAAAAGCCTCAGAGTTAAGTTAAAAATTTTAGTGTTTGTTTTTTAGTGTTGGGTTTTGGTGTAATTCGTAGAAGGGCTCATGTAGTATGTCTTTATTATTGTTTGTGTTCCCATCCAGTTTAGGGCAGACAAAAGAGCTTTGGGTGAAAATCCCAAAACTCTTTGTAGGGTTTTTAAGCAGTTAGTGGCTCACTAATGATTGATTGCAGTGACTGCACCAGAACTTTCTGAAAAGCCCTTGTATATCTGTTCCAGTCAAGCTGAGGGAATTCTTTAAAAGATTCCTCTGTTTGTATCCATATTTGCTTTTGGGTGGTTGCTCAAGCATTCTACCAGTATCTTGGTTCATTATGTTATTGCCATTATTCTTTCTGTGCTTACTAACTGTGGAAGAAAGCTTCCAGTTTTCTTTGTGGTCCTTCAGCATGCTGTGCTTCTCTAAGCTAGCTACATGCTGTGGTTGTCTGTTTCAGCATTGATTTTAAATTAAAAGTGAAATGATCAAGTGTTGAGCTCTGCTGATGCTTTACTTGTTCAATTTGAACTGTGAGGAGATTAATAACCACTCAAAATGATACGACTTTTATTTGAAAATTTTATTCTTTTCAATTTTTGAGTTCTGTGACTTTAATCTCTGAAGACAGTTTTAATCTTCACACTTGTTGATCAGAAGCTAATGTCTGCTTGGCATCAGTTGCTTTTCACTAATGTTGCTTCTTGAAGTGTCTTCATCATCTTCAGTACCACGTGGACATACTGTCTGAGGAAGCACCACCTTCGAAGGAATTTAATAAAGCAGCTCATTTTTAAAGGGCGTGTTGCTGGCCTTTCAGTTGATTGGTGAATTTCATGAGTAGTATTAAAATTTACCAGTTGCAAAAAGCATAAATGAAAATATTTGCAAGGGGGAAGTACTTGATGTATTGCTCAGAGGGGAACTGCATTGCAGGAGTGCCTTGTGGGTGAAGTTAAACCTCATTCCAAAGGCTATTTTTCCTCTCAGTAGACAGTACAAAGTGACAAGTTTGAAACAGGACTGTATGTTTTATAGCTGTTGAAAATATTTGCTGTTGGAGCTAGAGTCTCCAGCTAGTAGAATATTTTAAGATTAAGTCCTGTTGTTCATGATGAGAAAGAAAAGAACTTGGTATTTATTGGGATGGTGGGTATATCCTCATATACAAGAAAATGTAATTGCTGATGGGTTGATATTTGTTATGAATGATTGGTGAACCTTCAAAGCATAATTATTTTATTAGGGAACTGTGAATGATTTTTTTTTCCATGCTGTGTTACAGTAACCATAACTAACTGACTGTTACTTTTAATTATCTTGAAATAATGTTCCTGAGCAATAGCAGTTTTTCCTCTAGCAAGTGTAGACATCTGAAGTGTCCCACCTCCCTAGAGTCGTCTAAACACCAATACTGGGGATTTTGTCTTGGTGTCTGGCAGAATGACTTTTTAATTTTGAATAATGCAACTATGCCTAATTTTTATGTATGTGCTCTGTATCAGTGAAGATCAGAACCTGAGACTATGACTATGCTTCCTTTCAAAGGAAGTTTAGATGCTGTTTATGAAATGCAGCTTGTGTTTCCAAGTTAGTGAAACTGCGGAGGATATTGCTCACCTCCTCAAGGCTCTTGAATTGCCTTGTAATTAAATTGCCCCTTCTGCTTGATAAATTGAACTGTGGAGGAAGTAGACAAGGGAAGAGCTGAAATTCACTGGGTGAGCTACTGATATTCTTAGTATCTCCAGCAAGCTAAGGTCCTGGCCAAGACTTTTTTTTTTTTCTGGATCTGTGGAAGATGAGTCAAATTTGTTGAATGTAATAAAAACCCAACACAAGTGTGACTGATGGACTATCCTAGTTTGACCTAGTTTGACTTTTTGACCATATGAAGCAAATTGTAACTGAACCTACTTTAAAATATTATGTACGGGTGTTTAAATGTGAAATACCTGCCCCACTGTGAATGTAGTGGAGCTGTGAAGAGCTCAGCACCTATTGCTTCTAGCTAGTGCTCAGCTTCAGTTGCTGCAAGGAAATCGTTAGTGTAGTGTTGGCCTTCAAACACTTTTATTCCCTTTGTATTCATCTCGGCTCTAGTTATACTGAGTCAAGTGTGCCTCCTGCTGTTGTCATTAGCACATCTCATAAATGGACTGAAATACTAGTTAGGGTTACTAATTAAAGGGTTTTTAAGTAGGTAGATGTTGACAAAAGTGGTCTTTCTAAATTATGTTTGAGCAGTGAGTTTGTCACCTCTGTACAGTTCAGGTAAAGTTGTGGCTAAAGTGTGATCCCTTCTCTTGATGCTTCAAGTTTTCAAAGTAGTACTCATATGCCAGCAGTAGCAAGTCACTTAGTTGGCTACAAAAGCCAAATCTTAGTGCTATTGTGTCATCACTCTGAATCTCTGTGTGAGTGGTTTTAAATCAGGACTGTAATTTAACAGCTGATTTACAGAACAGTACAGATTGGTGCCATCACTTGCTGGACTGCAAAATCTTCTATCTACAATTATTGCTCTGGGTTATTCAAATTAGTAACTTTTCAAATAGGAACGTGCTTGATGATGTGGAGGTAACTTGGACTCTTTTGAACTCTGAGGCATTTGAAGACTTCATTTGGGCAGGATGTTGTCTTAAAGGAAGCATGATCTATGAACTGTTATTATGAAGGTATTTGCATTGGCTGCAAACACACTCCTGGTAAACGGTGTGCACTGGAGAACAGCACTGCATGTCTGGTGTGAGCTGTATCCCTCCTGTCCCCTGTGTTCTCTTGACAGAAAGGGTGGCTGAGCAGTCAGCACCCACAATTCATGAATGCACCTTCTTGCTGGTAAATTGCTTTGCCATTCTTACTCTGGCTTCAGTGTGGTGTCAGGTTATTCTGCTTAACACAGAGCTGCTGAAGGATTAAAAAGGAACTGGAGGGCTCTCTCCAAGCAACATGGAGTCTCCAGGGGTAAGAAATGAGTTGGACAGGTGGAAGTGCTGCATGAAGTTTGTTGTACTCATTAGTGCTTTGAGGGAAAGCTGACTGTGAATTTGGTTACCTTGAGTTATAAATCATCTGAGTAATAAATTGGTGTAGGTTACACATGTACAGTTCTCTAGCAGATGTCTAACTACAAACCAAGTGTAGTGTACAAATATTCCAGCTTACAAATGGATTTTTCTTACATAGGAAATAGCAATGAAAAGCCAGCTGGGAACAAGCATAATGCCGAACTGGATGTGAACCATGAGATTCACAGTGCACTTTGGTAAAAGTGATAATGCAACTGACACTTTGTAGCAGGAAACAGTGAGCTACTTAATAATATTTCCATCTGTCAGAATTTTTCTGATTCTAGTAATGTTAAAACTCACAGTGCAGGAAGTAGCTTGGATGTGATGTATGGCTTCACTTCTAGTGACACTTCAGATTTAAGGATGCCTATCTTTATCTTGTAATCTTAAAGCTGTATTTAGTGGTGATTTTTAGGTCAACAGACAACAATGGAATGCAGTTTCTGTACTCTGGAGTATGGACTCCACTGCAGACTTACCATGATAAATATCAGCTTGCTGAAGTCAATGTATAATTCTTTAAATCCTCTATTCTTTCTGGACTGGCAGATCTGAGAATGTTTCAGAAGTTGCACATGCAAGTCTAACAACCAAAAAAGGTCTTATATAACTGTGGCATCCTGTAGTGTTTTTTTTTTTTTTTTTTTTTTTTCCCGAAAAGCTGGTTGCATATTGCTCACTAGGAGTCCTGACTGCAAAGATACTGGCTCTGATGCACGATCATGTAGCTACATTAAAACAAAATGGAAAACCAGATCTAGACCTTTCTGCAGTGAGAGGAAGCTGGGGAGTGTGGACCTGGAATTAATCTGTCAAGCACTGTTGGAAAATGATTACGTTCGTTAGTTCTGGAGAAATAGTCAATATCCTGGAACAAATATGCATCTTTGAAAGCTCTGACTGTGGTTTAGTTGTGATTATTTAAAAATACATTTTATGAAACTTTTACTGTAAGATCAAGTCCAAGTCTAATGCAATATGCTGGCTCCCATGCCTATCCTGTACCTCTCATCAGTGTTTATAATGCTTTACTAGTTTGTGAGCACACTTATGTGGCTGCAGCAGCAGTGTGCCTCCTGTTTGTGACTGCTTCTGGGCCAGCTGCCTCCTTGTCACAAACGTAGATTAATCAAGGTATGTGACAATCTGTCAACATCATGGTGTTCTTATTATCTCTTCTGTTTTCAGCCTTACAAGTTCCAAACTACCAAAAGTAAAATCTCTAAAGCTGTAAGTGTACAATGGGCTTATGGCACTTTCAGGATGCTGGATTTCCAAATATGCACATGCAGGGAACTTTAAATTTTGTGTAGTAAAGTCTAAATTTTTGCTGATTTTTCTGTGTCATAAGGCAGAACAAATTGCTGGTGCTCACTGGCTTCAGATCTCTGTGAAAGCTTCGTTTTTAGCTAAAGATGAAAACCCAGCCATATTCTTGAGTGTTTGTCCTGTAATTGATACAATTGACAACTTGATAAATGACATGGGAAAGGAGCCAGACTAATTACCTGCAGAAGTATAAACAGTGATCAGGCTCAATCAGACTTGACAAAGGTGACCCTGAGAGGAGGGAGCTTTTGAAGTACATTCTGAAGCTGCAGCTGTTAGGAGACCTCTGCTTAGGAAAATAATCTTACCTCAAAGGGATATCACTTCTGGAGATAGCTGTGGTTCAATTTGTGACTGGCTAGTTGTGAGGCAATGAATATAATCTCATAAGTACATTCTGAAAATGCACCATTTCTTAGGGAAATAAACAGGTTCTTGTTTGTCAGTAGTGTGGGTTTGAGAGATGCAGAATTAAATCTCTTAAATGAGATTTGTTTTGCGCTGTTGTGGTTTAAAACACTTAGCTTTATAACAAAACTTCTGATGGCTGAGGAAAAGTACTAGGTCTATAATATTTCTTTGTAAGGGAAAAAAACCCCACCTGATAAAAGCTCCCTGGAGACATTCTGTATAGAGTCCTTTGAGAGCTGTCAAGCAGAGTAATAAATAAAACAAGCAGTAATAGATCTGTGGTAGTCTCCATGGATGCAGTGCATGGTACAGTGCAGTTTTCAATACCCTTTGGTTAGCAACATCCCTCTGGGCCACATGTTCTTCTTGTTTTGTCTGTTGGTTTTGTTTCATGGAGAAGCTTGTTAAACACCACAGCTCTGACTGATACCCAGGTTCTCCGTGCTGGATGTGACAAAGCTGATGCTAAGCAGTGGCAGTCTTGATGCTTCCTGTCATGCATTTCCTGTAAAGATTGCCAACCTTTTTTTTTTGATATTACTAATTGGTTCTTTCAAATTGTGGTTGAGTTGAAATAAAAGTTGAGTGTTTTTCTGCTTAGCTTGTCAGTCTACATGATGGATGTAACATTTAAATGATAAGAAAGATAATAAATATCATGTAAATTTGCAGTGCTCCTGCAGCTGGGCATAGGACTTTCTGTTGACTTAGCATGTGTTTGTGGGTTTTGTTGTTGCTGGTATTAATTTTTAATAGCAGATGGTAGGAAGTTACTGATTTTGACTCTTAAATCTTCAGATAATACTGTGGTTTTAACTAGATCATGATGTGTATACACACACTTGGAAAAGTGTTCTTCCAGTACACTTGGAGGAGTTTGTATTCTAAATAGCAGGATTTGTCATGCTGAAAATTGATTTCTTGGAGTAGTTGAAGGCTTTTATCTAACATGAACCATCTGCATTTATTTTAAAATCTTCTATTTAAATTCTTGTCCAAATTAACAAGACTCAGTTTTTATATTGGCTTCGTAAGTATTTTTGTGGAAGCTGCTTACATTCTCTAAGATTGTCTTGTAGGTAATTTTGAGAATCATTTAGGGCGTGTATTGAGCCTTAAACAGCATTAAAATGTTTCTGGTCAAGGTACTACAGATATTAGTCTTTCTGCTCTATTTCCATTTCCTCAGTATATTTGCAAATTGTCATACTAACACGTCTCAATGTGTTTGGTTTTGGTTGCGCTTATTCCCTTTGGGAGACCTGGGGAAGGTGGAGAGGTGATTAGGATTGGATCTGTGACTCTTTCGAGGTTGTGCTTGAGAGAGGGAGCTGGCTCATGTCTTGTCTTGTTGGCACAACCTGCAGAATATCCCTTAACTCCATTCTGCAGAGGATAAAATTTGTGTTGATAATGTTTTGTGCTATGCTGTCCTCTTAACCCAAAAGGAGATCCATGCAGCAAGTTCATCACAGGTGTTGGCAAAACTTTTATTCTAAAGTCTGAATAAAGTAATGGCTGGAATGCAGTGACCAATATTCAGATTCAGTTCTTAGGCATAATTCTGAACTTCATCCCATGTGTCATTTTCACCTGGTGTTGGCAGGTACTGTGCATATATATATATGTATCCAGATTATTCTGAAGTTCTTCAAGATTTGCCTGGGGAATTCCAAACTGCACTGCTTTACTTTGCCTGGCTCACAAATAATTTAACATGCTCTCAGGTGATTTTTTTTTGGCAGAGGAAATGGCAGCCTGATAAAAATTGGACTGGTAGTGTTATGTTGTTATATCATAGCCTTCCAGAAGCTATGTGAGTATTATACATATCTAAAGCAGTAAGCAGTTTTTACAAGGATAGCTCATTCTTAGTCACAGAGAGACATGCTGCTACATTAGAATTTGTCATTTTAGGTCTAAGCAGAATCTTTGGGAATGCTGTCTATACACTTAAGACTCTAGAAATCCCTTAGAAAGGAGGTTGTATACTTGATGGCCTTTTAACTAAAATATCTATGAGCTTTCAAAGGGATCTGGCATTGACAGAATAAATGTGTTTAAGTGGAGGTGGTGCCTTTTTTTTTCATGATCTGTGTGCCCCAGAACATGGCTCTGAAGTCACCTGGTTCATCTATTGGGAATCTATGGGCGGCTGTTCTCTGGAGTCTCTGTTCTCAGGACAGGATCACTGTGGTGCATTTGGAGTCTTCTAATTTTGCAAGCGAGTATCAGGGCTCCTCAGATGTTGCCAGTAAGATTAGAGCAAAGAGGAAGCTTTGGAGACTGATAGTATCCACATAACAAGTTGTTTTTGGAGCCATAGCCCAGAGTGGTTCTGATCCTGTTGCCTTTGTTAGACAAGCAGTCCCTGATAGAACGTTTCAGTAGGTCCCTGTTGAGCTGCTCTTGTCCTGCTATAGGAGGATAGTAGTGTGGAAAATAAGCTTTGTTAGACCACTTATATGAGGTAGGTATTGTTTTGATTTAGCTGTTCTGGATCATCCCTTTCATCTGCATGTTTCAGCCATTTCTAGTTTCATTGCATCAGGAGTTGAAGATAGTGGGTTCTGATAGCAGGTTTGGGGCTGGCAGCAGAAAGGTCAAGCTGGAAAAACCCAATTACGCAATCGTGAATTTAATGCCACTGTTTAGTAGAATTTGAAAAGAATAGGAATACCAATCTCTTTGTATGTAACTGGTGCAAATCTGAAACAGCTTTGCTGAGCTAAGTGGAAGATTGTATGGAGCTGATACCAACAGCCATGTTGTCTGGTTTTGGCCAGGTAATGTAGTCTCATAGTAGTTTAAAACTATGCAGTTGGTGGAGTTACCCAGCTTTCCTTGGACATTTTCCTCTCTTAGGGTAACCTGTGATTTGCTTCTCCTATGCTGATTGCTGGTGGCAAGTTTGTGACCCCAGTCTGAATTTGTTTTGACTGCTTCTATCCTGGGATAGACTAATGACATGCAAACAATAGTCCCCAAATATTACTGTTAAAAGCTTCAGCAATCCAGGCTGATTATCTTAAGGATCTGCAAATCTATGTGAGTGTATGTAATATGCATATCTTAATGGCAATTTCTGAACTGGTACCAGGTTTTCCTTAAATGTTGCAAAATGTTACCATATCTGTTGTCGAATTTGCCTCTTTTAAAAGAGACCTCTATTCTAGCCAATATTTTCCAACATAGAACTACTTTTGGTTCGTCTTGATCTTTATTCAGCTGCTTATGGTATGCTTTCATTTGGGAAATGTAGGTTATCTATCTATGTAAAAATGCAAGATGCTAAGTTAATGTGGTTTGTTATAGCTAATTTGAACGCAGTCTACGAGTCCTCTTGAAATTGAAAATGTCATTATGAGGCTAAACTTACTTGAGTTAGAGAGTTCTTGAAGCAGTCCATTCAGATAAATATCCTGCTGTAAGAAATACTGTCTGAGAAGTGATTGATTTTTTTTTTTTTTTTTTTTTTTTTTTTTTTTAATATTGCCACCTATGGATATAGACAAGTAGAGATTGACAGTATGTAGAATGGCTTTGAGTGCAGGCTTTTTATTAGTATTTATCATTATTTGAGTCTTAGTCATTTGGTTTGCCAGGAAGAGTATGCTGAAAAGGGAGAAACAACAGAAGTGTCTGATACAAAAATAAGACTTGAAGTTTAGTTTTAGATTTTTTTTTCTTCCTGTGGCTTTCTTTACTTCCTTTATGTGCAGCTTGAGCTTCTTTCTGCAGACTCAAAAGCAGAAATGTGTTTTAGGTTATTTATGCCTGGAGGGGCGGTGAGTTACTCAGGTTGCTTGAATTTGAGATGTTTTGCCTCTTGATGGCAACTGTGAGCCAGTTAAGGTGATAGTATGACTTCTTTTGCTGATCTCTTTATACAAGCCTCAACATATCTGAGAGGTTCAGTATTTACCCTCAGGAACCAAAAAAAACCAATCAAACAAAAAAAAAAAATAAAAAATGAAGCGCTCAAGGTTGCTGCTGAGGACTTAAATGCTGTAACACCCCAGTGTATTGGGTGTGTTCTATACCTGAAGATGTGTCATGAATTGTCTTTAATACTCAGGTTTCCTTCCAGCATTTCAGTGCAACTGAACATGACTAACTGTGCATGATAACACTTAAGATAGGAAAAATAGCCAGGTGCCTTGATTTTTATCTTGGGACTATGGTTCAAAAAAAGCAGTGTTATTCCTGCCATCCAGCATGGAATCTTGCTTCTGAAAGTTGGGTGAATCACAGAAAACCTAACAGAACTTAAGTTTGATTTATTGGTGTTGGAGAATCTGAAATCTGTTTTTAGTGTTAAGTGATTTTTATTTTTTTCAACACACTTCGAGAGTTATAAAGCATTTACAAGACAAAGGTGAGGAACAGCAAAAAACCTTGTTTCTCAGGATATGCATGACATTTCAAAGTTTTATGCAAGTTAAAACTATGAATTGATTCTGAGAGTTCCTATTGCTATGAATGGCTAGTTTATGAGAGTATTGTTTTAATACTTGTACTGAAGTTTGTAGATTTCTTGCCTACTTTTTCCCAATGTGCTTCCCTTTATAATCTCAGTAAGAGATGACTAAATCGAAGTAAGCTACATACTGTGGATATGCATCAGTCTGTGTTTTCTTTATGGATTAAATATTTGTGTAACTTTCATGAACAGGTAAAATCACTTTATGGATGCATTCAGGCTTTGAGCTCCATAATGCAGCCTGTAAGGTTAAGCATTTTGTTGCTATTTCTTGTGGATTTTTTGGTATTTTGTAGTAGATTGTGAATGTGCACATTTCATCTTTGAAAAACTTTTTGACCATAATTTAAGTGTTTAAAAGAATTTTTTTTGGAACTGGAGAGACATTTATCCCTAACCAGCATCTGTGGCCTAGTTAGTGGGTAGATGACTAACTGCTCTGGAAGGTTTTCTGGGTCAGTTTTCTCAGCTACATAGCTGAATTGGTCTGAAGTGTCAAGTTGAACAAGAGTGAGAAACTTTATAGTCTTGCTGCTCCAAATGTAGAGATTTTGTGAAAATTCACAGTGTATCCAAGCTATAAATGGTTTCTGCTTGATATACCTGTACTGTAAAAATCCATTATTTCTAGGCCTCTGGGAGAAGGCATCCTTAGATTTTAAACCATATGAGTGATTCGTTTTTTTACGGAATTGGAGGTGGGTTTGGAATACAGGACAACTAACACTAGTGCAAACAGTGATTCTGGTGAAGCAAAGAAATGGTTCAGTTTTGTGAAGAAAGCTTAAGTAGCTTTAGATTAGGTTGGGCTAACCAAAGGAAGGAAGCTGGGATCAGCTGTGCTAAAGCAGCTGGCTGTACTTTCAACATCAGCAAAATAATTCCCAAAATTCTTTTGTGGATGGCTCTATTATTTACTATTACTGCAAATTGCTGGTTTGTGTTCTGAATTGTTCAGCTGAAGGTTTGCTTTGCTGCAGTTCTGCAGTGGTTTGACCTCTGTCAGAAAACAGTTGTGGCTTCTAATGTGGCAGCTTATAAGATAATACCGAATTTCTGAAGTATGCTTGTGATGTGTGATTGTGCTGTTGTAGCTTGTCCAAAACTCTGTATTGCTCAACTTCTGGTCTTGATAACTTTTTGCAACAAACCACATGGTTTGGGTAACTGTAAAATTTGAAGGAGTGCAACTACCTTAAATAAAGAGCTGATAACTACCAGGTAATGACGCAACTGATAAGCATTAACTAAGTCGGTATGGATGACTGCAGTTAAAAAGCATCAGGCTGTGAATGTAGGGATGTTTTAAGTATAATTTGTCACTTAAGAGGGATATGAAATCTGAGTAAGTTGGCATTGGAATTTAGAATGGAAAGAATGAGTTGGTTGATGATGTACAGCTATTTTCCACTTTCCCTTTGACTTCTGTCCTTATCTTCCCTGGCAGTAATATTCAGGGAAATGGTATCTTTTGTTTCTCTTGTTCCTGTGTGGGAATGGTAATTGTTCTTGCTTCTTACCTGTTCAGGAAATATCCTCATTCTTCCCCCCTCCAGCAGAACACTGTATCAGTCATTGCCAATGTAATTTTTTGCTTTATTTTCTAACCTTGGCCTTCCTGAATCCTCCTGTGGTCCCAGTATAAACCATCTGGCAAAACAAGGATTTTATTTTCTCCCCCTGCCCCCTCTTGTACACTGGAATAAAGTGGATTTTGTTATCTAAGTTCAGCTACCCTATGTAAAAGAATGAGCATGTTTAAAACCTGCATCTAAGCTTTGACTCCTGAAGCTCCCTCATCCAAACTTAGATTTTCCAGCTGGTAAGTCAATCTTATCCATGGAAATGTGCTTACTGTTCTCTTGGGAATTTGCTTTATACTCTTGCCTTCTCCCTTCCCCTTTCCCAAGCCAGATTTCTTTCCAGGAAGGGAAAAAAAATCCATGGACTAGATTGAGCTTCAGCTGAATAGAGTGTCTCATTTCAGATATACTTTCTGCAGCTACTCAAATGACCAAAACATAAGTGACAGCTGAGATGTCTGTTTGTCATGGGTCAAGGGCAGTCTAGCTCAGCAGTTTCCCTTTCCTCTTCCCTGAGTTTTGTTTGGAAGCAGTAGTGATTTGCCATTTTATATAGTCATCCTTTTGTCATAAAGACCAGATGGCAATACATCAGTTGTTTACTGTCTAAATATTCAATCTTACAGCTGTGAGTTTATCAGGAGTCACTGGGATCACAAGTTGGTGACCAAATTGTGTGTTTAGATGACCATGAGCATTACTCCAACTTGAAATAAAGCTGTCCCATGAAAATGTTAGAAATAGTCCAAGACCCAATTCAAGAAGAAAGAATGAAAGTGAACCATTTACATGCAAAATTCTTTTTTTTTTTTTTTTTTTTTTTTTTTTCAGATGAAGCTATAATTTTTTTCTAGGGTATTATGGAAGTCTTCCTAGGCTGGTGAAAATGTTTCATCCGCTGATCCTGCATTCTACTGATGCTGTTTCTAAAGTAATTAAAGGATTGCTCTGAATTCTAAGTCTCCTTTCCTTTTGTAGTTTTACTAGGTAAGAACATTTATCCAGAATATCACCCCTGGTCTTTTGGCCAGTTGATAATTCTCAGTCTGTGTTTTAATACTTATTTCTGGCAGAAACGCTGAGGTACCTGTGTGATGATGGCTAGCAATGAATTGAGTGTAATGAAAGTTGTAATAAATCTACTTGACACAGATTATTAAGGGGGTTAACTTGATTTTTCAGGTTGCAGAGGGTTTTTTGTTCAAATAAGGCTATTTGTTCCAATAATATTGAGAAAGGGAGGGGTGGGGAAATCTGCCAATGGTCATTGGCTATTTGGTTACAAAATGTCATGTGCTGCATGGGCTGCTGAGCATAATGTGAAACAAAGTGCCATAAAAAAATGTTGAGTGCTAAGTCCATGACTGAAAAAACACTTTAATGGGAGAATGGCCATGGTCATTAACTTAAAATAGCTTCTCTGCAGAAAATTATTTGAAAGCAAGATTGTAGTTCTTGACTAATGAAGACTGCAGTGCATGGGACTGAAACTGAATTAGAAAGGAAACAAAAATTTGCAGTCACTACAGACTATTAAGAACCATAAACAAATGGAGAAATTGACCACAATTTAGTGAAACCACCTGTTTCTCAAACCTTGAGAGGAATTGTGCCTGTTGCTCTGAAAAGCCTTTTTCATCTCTATGCTTTTAGACAACAGAACAATAAATGCAATGGACTGCACTTCTAGCTCCTAGTCTCTGCAGGGCTTCAAGAAATAACCCCTTGAAACACCCCCCACTCCCTTCCCCTCCCCAAGAAAAAAAAAAAGGGAAAGAAAAGAAAAGCCCAAAAGATTGTCTGGTTGAGTTGCTGCATAGATCTCACTTTTGATTCCCAGTACATTGTGTTTCAGAAATGGTTTCCAGCTGGAACTCACTAATGCAGTGCCTCTGCAATAGAAGCCCAATAGAATGCAGCCACTCTAAAACAAGTGACTGCAGCTGTACAGGTTTGGGGACTTAGTAGTGGGAGTTAAGGAGGCTGAAGCTGTGCTGGAGTCTTTTAATGAGGATTTTTGTGGCCTTTGAAGTGCATGCCTTCTTCAGTGGAAAACTCATCCTGCATTTGAATCCATGCAGTTGGCCTAGATGCTGGGAGCATGCTTTCCTTTGACAGATCGGTGGTGTTTGTGGAGATACATCCAGTTTTTTTAAAAAGTATGGACCTCTGCCTCAAAATCATGAGTGACTTCAGTTTTCCCTGTTCTCTGACTTTCTAGTAAATAACTTGTCTCGGATAGTTTATATTCTGATTAAGTGTTAGTGGTTTTTTTCAGCTGTATGCTGGCATGTGATCTCGTGCTTTGGTGACAGCAAGCTAGGAAGTCTCTCATCTGGAGCCTCATGTGAGTGGTCATTTTGTAGTTTTGTGTCAGGTTTGCAGTTTGAGAATCTGAGACTCATCTGTGTATGCTCTCAAAAGCTGCAAGTACAGCCATTGGCCTGACTGTGTTTTACAGGGTTTGAACAGTCTGTTGCCCATACTGGTATAGCAAAATATCTTGAGCCTTGAATCATGACTTGTGTCAAGCAGAGATCAAGGGTCGTGGTGCTGTGCACTTTGGCACATCCTGGGACACATTCATCAAAGATAAGAGGGGTTGACTGTCTTATTGGGGAAACAGAACTGAATTAATTTCCCTTTTTATCAGTTTAGTTTCACTTTATTGTAGGCATCTGTGGCTATTGCATTGTTAAATTTTTAGTTCTTCCTGAATGTTGGTGGCAAAGAGGTTGTTTGTATCCAGCCACATGGCCCACGTTAGCCCAGAGAATCCAATAGGACTGTGACTGGTGATGGTATAACTTGGAGACTCCAAATAATCACACTTTGGTTTTGGTAGGGGCATTTTGTTTTCTATCCTTTTCCTATTGAAATCCTTGTCATGATTTTTGTTTTCTTCTGTGTTCCTAGCAATTCCTGCTGTAGCATCTGTGGAAAAAAAAAGTTTGATTGAATGAAGAATCTTGGTTTATCTGCTTTGTAAATATTTTTCTAATTCAGTGTCTTACTAGCACTAGTGATATTGTGCAAGTTAACTATAGGGAACGAGCTGATTATTCTGTGACAACTGTGCCAGTTTTCCTGGAAAAAGGGATGCAGAATAAACTGAAGGACAGAAGAAGGCTTCCCAGTAGACTTGAGAGGCACTGCAGCCATTTTCTGTAGTTATTACTAATTTGGGACAACATTAGTCTGTTGTGCCTTCTAGGTTGTGGACATAAAGTGTGGTTTTCTTTGATTCTGAGGGTCGAGGAGATGATGTGTGTTATCAAGTCTCCTACCTTGCTGTTTCCTCTTGTCTTCCAAGCAGTGAACCTATCCCTCTGGTTCACTTGTGGATGTAGTTTGGATGTTGCAGCTGTGGAGCTTTGGATAGAAAACATCTTTTGGAGTTACTAAAGGGTATTTGAAAGCACAGAGCTTCATGTACTGTGTTTGGAGTGTTTGGCTTAGAAAAGGCAAATTAAGTGCATCAATAGTTTTCTGTTTTCACTCAGAAAAGATCTGCAAGAGAAGCAATAGTTGCTGTTAGGTCTTTTCAGTAACTTGATTCTAAAAGTGTTAGAGGGGTGTGCAGTCATGCTGAGTAGCTGGAAATCCAAGCACTGGATGCAGTGAGATGAAGCTGCCCAAGGGAAGTTGTTCTGGGGACTTCGTTGGGTGAAGTGATATGAGGAGATACCTTGCTTACTTTTGCAGCCCCTCTGTGTGTTGCTGTCAAAAATCCTGCTACAACAATTTAATATTTGAATGTTCAGTCTGATACTTGGTGACAATGCCTAAAATGTTGGTTAAAGTTATTGATAAGCTTCATATGACTGAATTTCTTTGCATTATCACCCACTAGTTGTCATAATGTGTCTGTTGATACTCAATTTACTCCATATGAAAATTAGCGTATTTTCCTGCTCATTCTGCACTTTAGCTCTATAATGGTCTGTAATTTTACAAGCTGTCTTAGGAAGAAGTGTGTTGGTAATGCTCTATATTTACATAGCAGTCCTCTGCTTTTAAATTCTTTATTGGTACACATGAGAGACTAATACATTAGGCAGCACCACTTCAGATTTGGTCTTGTCACAGGAGTCTGTTCTCAGTTGCCCAGCTGGTGTGTACCTTAACTACCTGGGCTTCACATTTTCAAGCAAAGTGTCTGTCTTGAGCTTAATTGTTTAAGAAGCTTCAGCCAAGCTGTTGCAGGTGCTTTAGAGGAAAACCCTTGCTTTATTGCCTCCATTGGGACCTTAATGTTTTATACTTGAGAGCTATGAAGCAGGGACCTAAAAGCAGTGCTGGAATAGGTGTGTTGTCTCTGTGCTGAGGAAGTATTTCCATGCAGAATTTTCAGATAAAAAAAAAAAACTTTAAAAGAGGTTACATTTCCTAGATTAGACTTACTTGGAAACTACCCTTTTTAAACTCTAAAGACTTGATCTATGCTCTAGCCTGTGAAAAATCTGTCAGCATCTATATGATGCCATATGAAGCAGTTTGTTGAACTTACTCAGTGTGTGTTGGCCTTGTTTCACAAATACATAATTACCTTTTGTACTGCATGTGCCAGTCAAACCCTCAGGATGCGAAATGCAGGGTACAAAGCTGTAAAATGTAGTTCAGTTCACTTGTTTGTGTTGCAACTGTTTAACCTAGGAACTTTTAATATCCTCAGAAATGGCTTGCTTCATGATGTTTTAAGTTTCTCAGGAGAAATAGGAATTGAAGTTTTCAAGCAGAAAGTCTTTTGTGGAACAGCAGCCTCTCTATTTGTGCTAGCAGCAGACTCTGCAGCTGTTAATCTCAGTACTGAGATATGGAGAAGCAGCTTTGGTACCAATATGTTGTAATTTGTCTGAAGGAAGCATCTGTGAAAATACACTGTTCAAATGACTTCAGTTGGAGTAAATTCAGATCTTGAAAGGTGAAATTTTTATTATTTTTAAAAGCAAATGCCCTAGCAAAAATGTCTGCTTTCCCATGGGCTTTGAGGGAAAAGTGGTATAGAAAGAATGGGATATATAATTTGATTTTTACCAGATTTGGTAAAAATCCTTTGTTATCCTTTTTTTGTCTAATGTATTCTAAAATGTAGGAGTTTATATATTTATAGTTAGTTCTTTTAAATACCTTTTGGATTTTTCACATGAAACTATACTCTTGATGTTCAGGATCTAAGTCAAATGGCTATCAGCAAACAGTGTTGTTATGCAGATGGCTGACTTAAAAAATGTTTGTGGTGTGTTTATTTTTTCTTTTTTTTTTATTTTTTCCTCTTTATCTTTTCCTCTTTTTAAATTTTTTTTCCTCTTTTTTATTTGATAGAAATCATGATTGTATAGAAGGAGGGGAAGCTGAAAGTTTAAAGAAATGTATATAAATCAAATAACTGCAAAAAATGTATCAAAAATCTGAACACAGCTGTAATCAGAGTAGTACTTGACTGCATTTAGTTTTGTTTTAGTGTCTAGTGTCTAAAACATTGGATGGGAATTCCTTTTTAATTAGCTCAGTGCCTGGTCTGTGCTATGTCTAATGTTGTTTGTCTTTCCTGAGAAGTGAAAACTTGAAATCGTGTTCTGGAAGGAAGGAGTGGCAGGAGCTCACAATAGGAAAAGGCAGTTATCCCCTGTATTGCCTGAATATTTTTATCTTCAGTTTTAAAAATTCTGGATATAACTTTGATAATTCTGATATGAGGCTACAATTTCTTCTGTGGTCTTAAGATTTCACTGTGTTCTTACAATACCATCCCATTCCACTGACTGTCTTGGAAAAGCATCCTGTTTCCACAAGCCTGATCACTGCCAGTAGATCTCTTGTGAAATCCTTATTTAGGCACAAGCATACTGAAGTCATTGAGATAAGAAGAGTTCATAGTTTCAACATAAATTTCAGTTTCCTCCTCACATACTCACATGTGTGACTAATTCTGAAATGGAGTCATTTGCACTGAGTCAGCAGTTCCGTATGGTGAATGTGCTCAAGCTATCTCAGTTTGGTCTGTATTGAGCATTAATTTGCCCTGCAGACAGAGCCAAATCAAATGGCTGTGGGAACCTTCACCAGAACGTGCCTGGAGTGTGGACCGGGTCTCTCTGAGAGAGTGTGCTTTGAAATAGGAATTACAAGAAGGATCTGTGAGATCCAATGAGTGTTGGAAGCACAGGAGAGATTAAAATTGCATCAAAACCTTCTCAGCCTCTGTAGCCAGAGTGCTCAGGGCAAGAGCAGACGAGGGGGAGAACTGCAGTTCTTTGTTTGCAGTGCAGTCTGGATTTTATTACTTACAAAGTGAAATCACAAGGGGGAATGTCTGCTTCTGATGGACAGATATGTTGCAACTCATTCTGAAGATGCCTGTTCATAAGTTTTTCAGCCTGCTAACAGCTTTGAAGATAGGACTGTAACACTGGGATGGTGATTCATCTATCTAGCTCCTGCTTATTGGATGGTCTGTTGATTTTGTCCCTCTTTCACAATTCTAGGCTGTTAATTATAAATTTTGAGTTTTAACACTCGCTGCTCTGTACTGTAATATTATTTGCTGGCTGCTGAAGCTTCTTTCCAATAATTGAGGTGCTGCAACAGCAGATGCTTTCACTTGGCCCTCATTTTTAGTAAGCAATTAGAGAACAAGGATTGAAGTCCTTGTCTTTCCTCTGTTTCCTTTGAAATAATTCAGTTTCAGGGGCCCAAACTAAGAAACAAGATATAAACAAAAACTTTGTGGTACTAGGAAGAAAACTGTCTTATAAATGTTCTTAAGTTTTGAGGATTTTAAAACTACCTAATGACACTTCTGCCTTTCAATTCCCTATGAAAAGAGGTCTTAGAATTGAGCTCTCAAGAGATTTTCACACAGCTGTCCCTCCAAAGTGCTGAGCTCTGTGTTTGGATCATAGCCATTCTGTGGAAAAATTATTTTATGTTGTAGCGATAGGGTCTTAAGGAGGAAGCAATTACAAAGCTACCTGATAGCCTTTAAAAGGAATTGGTGAGGCTTTCATCAATATCTCTAATAATAGGCATTCAAGCATTAGAATTTTTATTGGAAAGTTTGTTTTGGTACTAGGATTGTTTTGTAGTTAATTGAAGAAAATCTTGAGTAGTAACAGAACTCAAATGAATTAGTTCTCAGGTGCTTCCAGGCTGCTGTTTATGTGGACTTGTCCTGCCTTTATTCACATCCTGTTCACTGGTAGTTGGACAGGAGGCTCTTATTCTGAAAATGAACATGGCTACTCTGTTAGACATCTGTTCAGAGATCTGTGTCCTGTCTCTGCCTGTGAAAAGCAGGCTTGTGTGGCCTTTGTTATCTCAAGACTGGGGAAAGATAATTCTTTACTGAGTCTTTCTAGCAAGAGCAAGCCTGTATACTTGTTAAAGTACTGCTCAGTGGATTTCGGGCTAAAACCAGATCCAAGTGTCTATTTTCTTTATGATACTGTCTCTAGCTTAATTAAAATGGTTTTACTGGGATGTTGTTTGGGGTTGTGTAGCAGTGAGAGGAATTTAAATTAAATAGAAATATTGAATATCTCAAATCCACTTACCCATTCTTATCCCCACAGAAATGTAGTTGTTACCAGTGTTGCAAAGGATGTAGTACCAGAACAGTTTTTCTGACAAACTGCTTTCCTCTGAATTTCAGCTTCAATAGCTTTTAGTGTTTGGATACTTGCTGAACACATTGAGGGTGTTTCAGACAGAGCCATTTTGCTAAGAACACTTACAAATACCTTTTTGGCTAAGGGAACTTGTTCAGTGGTAAACATTATAACTAGTTAGTAGTTTTTGTATATGATGCACAGGATAGCAGACATTTCACTGTATGGATACATTATTTGAATATTTTAAATGCTTTTCTTGGAGGTTTTTTTTTTTTTAATGATGTGCTTTAGTTCACAACCTAGCTGGATTTTGAACTGCATGCAGAATTCTTCAGTGGGACAAAGTAGGAGGTGAATTGAAAACCAAGAAACCTGTTTACAGGTTGTGATGACCCATTTAAGGCAGGCCCCTTGGACCATGACATGCACAGGCATTACAGTTTGTCTTCAAGAAATTCCTTCCAGTGTTCCTGTTCAAACAATTGAAATGAAGTGGCACCAGACCAAGGACAGACAGTATGTGACTAAAGCACAATGTAATGAGAAACAGACTTTTTGGATAAGCTCTAGCTGTTTGAATAGCTGATTCATAGATAATGTGTTGAGTATTTGAGGCCTTCTAGGTCACAGTTGGTCTTCTGGCAGTGTGGGATAATTCCCAGTAGTATTCTTTGAAAAAAAAAAAAAAAAAAAAAAACAAACTTGGATTATACAGGATGGCCTTGCCAGTGGGAATACTATGTATGTAGTTCCTGAGTTCCAAGGGAAAAGAAGTCTTAACTGTTCATCTTAAACTTCCTCTATTGCTTTTTCTTAGTTGTGTGTTTGGTGTCCCTTTGGAGATTACTCTCTTGATACTTTCATCTCATCTCTTTGACAGCACTGCATTTTAGTTGTCAATGGCTTTTCTTGCAGGCCAGTCCAGCACTTAAAAGGGTTTGTGTGGGTTTGGTTTTTTCCCTTTCATCCGCTATAAAAATAGTACTTTTGTGTCCAAGTTGTGCGTGTTATTACTTTGATTTAGAATACAGCAAAACCCTGGCTGTTGTTATGTATTGTATCTTGTGTTGCATTAGATAATAGGAGCTCAGTGGTCCCTTCACGTGCATTTTAATTACACTTTGTTTTCTCTTGTATTTTAATATATTTTAAAATTGTTCGGGATTGAATTGTGAACCCATTAAGATTCTGGATCCAGAGTATGCTTCATCATGCCAGTTGTTAGTTCTTCATCCTACCACTTGTCCACTATTAATATTTTGAGTGTTTTCTCTCTCCTGACTCAACTATATTCAAATTCCTTGCTCTATGAAAGATAATATGCATATTTTAAAATTTTCATATTAGTAAAGTAAAATATTACTGTTTCATTTGGTACTGTCTGAAATATTTGTGACTTTTGAGTAACTTTTTAGATGTAGATCATGTATGGTGTTAGCCAAGAAAGATGTACACAGTGTACTGGTGGAGTTAGTGTCTCTGATGTATATGGTATTATTGTGAAAGTCTATAGTAAACATGCAAGTGATGCAAGAAACTGGTTTCATAAGTCAACCTTTGGGTAAGCATGGAAGGCTTCTTAATGCTTCCGTTCATGGGAACCCTCAGGTGAAGTTGGGCATTCTGTAGATCACAGGAAATTTATACCAGTTATGCTTAAAAAATTTTGAAAGTGCCTCTCCAACGTGTTTCAGGACTTTCATGTTTGTGAAATGCTAGTACTAATACTGGTATTTATGGAAAGTATTTCTGAGTCCTCATCTAGAACACACATTTTGGTCACCCCTTAAAACTCATTGTTTCTGGATCCCTCTAGTCTCTCCCTACAGGAGATCCCTTTATGATTTCTTTTGTCTTGCAATAACATGCAGAACACCTGGCAATCATTTACAATTTTTTCATGGATCCCTGAAGGATCTTTGAATGAGAGATGTCTGGCATGGAGTTCTCTAGTGGTTGTTGTAAGGATTTTCTCTTGGCTACCAGTACTTGGCCTACACTTGGTATGTCATCCTGTCAAAACTGATAGTAATCCACTGTTTTGTAAATCAAATGAAGTACTTTTTTTGGATGTGTTTGCAGGAAAAGAAGAGAAGCTAGGAAGAGTAACTCCTGGAGGGTAACCGGGCTGCAAACACAATGTGTATGCCAGTGTTGAAGCCAATGTGTGCTGTAGGCTGATGTGAGTTTATTTTACAACTGGAGGAGTGTGAGGGGCAGGGAAAGCTGATGTGATACTTGTCTCTAAGCTTTATGCTGAGGTCTTTGCATGGGAGCTGCTCAGAGGCACAAGAGCATTTCTAGTTCTTCTGAACCCTTACTGTGCTCATTAATAGTGAATCCTTGCAGTCATCTTGAAACTCCTGTGTGTTTTCCAGCCAACATATTGATGCAACTTTCCAGCTTGATGGAAAGTGGCTGTAGCTATCTTTTCCTGTTTGCCATTAGCTTTGTGAAGAATTGTAATATGTGTTTGACTTTCTAAATTGGTTTGCCTTTATCAGAATCAGTTAAGGGTTTACCCTAATGTTCTAGACATGCAGCTACTCATAAAAGGTCTCTGAGCTATACAGAAATACATGAAACAAAAAGCTGCAGTTGCACTTCTAATGCATTGAATCAATAAATCTCTGAGGTTACCAGAATGGATTGTGGGGAAGGCTTTTTTCCTGAAGTATTGTCATCACTGAGTGGAGAACTGGGTTTTCATAGTAAAATAAAACTGAGGTGATTGGCTGTACCTTCCCTCTCACTGACAAAACCATCAGTTAAATGCAAAATGGCAACTGACGTGCACCTCAAAACTTTTAATGAGGCGTCTGAGCCAAGTGACAAGATGGCCCAGGTGGTTAATAGCTCATCAAGAATTTAGTTCAGTCAACACTTCAATTCTCTAATAAGCTGTATGTAATAAACACAAGCCTTTTGGAGAACTGCTGTCAGAAAGCAAACTTATCCATTTATCTTCCGTGGATCAAATAACAATTTAAAAAGTGAAAATAAATAGATGAGCTCTGTTATTTTACTGATTATTTTTGTATAGCCCAGCATTTTTAAGGGATTTTTTAAAAAGGGATTACTGTCCCTTAATGTTCAACCTCTCAGGATGGATAAAAAGAATAAAACTTCTAGCCATTTTTTTCTTTCCCCTGGTGACTTCCACGTAAGGAAACACAAATGCTGCCTAGAGCAACCCTAGAATAGAAATGACTGAAGCCTAAACAGTTGCTTGCCATTCTTAGTCCAGATTTCTGATGACTTGGAAGATTCCAGAGGAGGTCATGTCTAAGCTTTAGGTTTCATATCTACTGTTTAAGATTTTTTGCTTGCTGGTTTTGTGGAGAACAAAGGAAAATATGTAGTTGATTTAGTAAAGTATGAGTTTGGTATTTAATGTACTGTGATTAGATGATGTACAGCTCAGTCAATGATTTTTTTGGAAGGGGCATTTGGCTCAGGTTTGAGTTCAGCTTACTTGCTTTGCCCATGGATGTTGCTGCTGCTGTGAGAGACTGAGGGAGAAGAGTAGTAAGATGTGTATTAATGTGTATATTCACGTTACACAGCTCTGGAAAGCAAGCACCCACTCACTAGTGACTTTGCTTGTACAGATTATTAATGCTTCTTTAAATTTTAGTGGTGAACAAAAATCTATGCTCGCTGAATTTTTTGGAAATGATGTGCTTGCACTTCTCTGTCTCTGGTGAGCGCTGGCCATGAACCTTCCATCTAATGTTGCAAACAGTATCCAAATGCAGTATCCCATCAGTGTGGTCACCTTTGGCATTGCTGCAAATAAAAATTCCTGCACTGCTACTGTAACCAAAGATAATTTTGTTTTTTGGGAAGTGGGAAGCATACTTTCAAGACTCTCATGACATTATATAAAGAAGAGACATTCTCATCTACTGTTAGTGTTTTTCTGCTGTTGTGTTTGTGGTGGAGGTTGTATTTGCAGCGGTGCCAGAACTTGCTGCAAGTAGGTGGAGATGTCAGTTCTGATACCTTTTCTGTTACTAGGAGACTCTCACTGAGGATGTCCCGTCAAGCATAGCTTGAAAGTCCATGACATTACTGCCACCAGGTGTCTTAAATGCTGCTACTGCTACTGTTGGCACAGGAGCTACTGCAAATGTAAAGGCAGGAAAGTGAGCACATCAGAGAAGCAGAATTCTTGGTGTTCTGCCCCCTTGCCCTGAGATGGTGTGTCACAGCTTCATTAAACGGAGACAATCACAGGATAAAATGGGGAGTGGTGCTGGAATCTTTTGGTCACATATGTGGGCTGTAGTTTGCAGGTATTTCCCATTCAGTGTTGAGACAAAGATGAATTTCTTATTTGCTCAAGTACAAGTTCTTTCAGGATATGTGTAATTGACTTAGACTAAATGGTGGCTGATGAAGATTTGTCCTCCTTTTTTTGATCATTCAGAGTTTCATTTCCCTCCTTTCCTTCCCCCTACCATCAGTTCTGTAAGGTTATGTATAATTTGTTTCTGAATTTGTAACATTTGAGGAGCATAAGTAGTGTGCATTTGCTGCATCATTTAACTGCAGCAATTCTAAGAGAGGACAAGAAGCACTTGTATTTTCTGTGTTTTTAGCAAGTGAACTTCATTTTCCAGTGAATTTTCTATTTAGTTACCATTGTAGTGCATTGAAATGCCAGAAATTAAAACACAGGAGAGAATTATCAAATCAATTACCCACTTCCCTTTGCCTTCCACGTAACCAGTGGTCAAAATTTTTGAAGGCGGGTACTTTTCACCAGGAAACGAAAAGTAATGGGATTAATCCCTCAGTGTTTCACTTAGCTTGACTACTTGTGTACTTTCCTGAAACCTAAAAAAAATTAGTACCTTGTGTAAGGGGAAACCTACAGCAAATATTTACTCTTAATCAGGAACCTTAAAATGAGTAACTGTTTCTAGCCTATTCTTTTCTGTTGTATTAGATGTGTGTTTTATACTTCAGTATTACCTTTCTTAAGGTTATTTGCATGCTTCATGAAGGTTGTCTGTAGCTTATATGAAATTGATTCTTCTTGTGAAGAAGCATTGCTGAGGAGCAATGTGAAATAATTTTTTCAGTAAGCAATCATTCACTTGGCCTTGCATTGTGTTTTGCTACCTGTCAGAACCTTTGTCTTCTGTCTTTAAGATGAGCAGGAAAGTGACTGGAAAGTTCGGGGTCTCTCACTGTGAGGAGAGCACTTAGGTGCTGGAGCATGTCAAATGAGGAGCAGCAAAGCTGGCAATGGGTCCAGAGCACAAGCCTTAGGGGGAGTGTCTGGGGGAGCTGGCATTTTTTAGCTTGGATACATACTTTTGGAACAGCAGCTGTTCAGCTCTATTTAATCAGGTTTTTTTGTGTTCAGTGGTTTGTAGAGTGATGGAAAGATCTGTGCAGATCTTTGATAATTTTTTGTGTCTGTTGCTGCACAGGGATGCATTTTGAACAGTCTCTTTCCTCTCTCTTTTATCTCTCTACCTAGTCTTTAATGTTGGAAAGTATTAAGTGCTTTATGTGTTGACACAGAAAAGTAGATGCACTGCTTGTGCACTGAGACTTCCATTTTTAGGCACTAACTGTGTAACACTGGATGATTTTTAAACTCGGTGGATTCTTTGTTGATATTTTGTTAATCTAGCTCAATGGTTACTGTGCTCTTTTTTTTCCTCTTAACTGCTGGATTTTTTCAGGATGAGAACACTGCAGCCCACAAAGCCTCAGTTCCATTAACAGTGCTGAATATCAGAGCACAGTCTTGCTAGCTTCTCCTCTGATGACCCCTCATTAACCTTGCTTAAAGGCTTGCAAAGCCTTTCTCACATGCTACAGCAATGCGCACAGAAGAACATTTGTCTGTTCTGTATGCTACTTCTTCCTCCAAATAATAGGCTGGGAGCTGCAATGTCTTCACTCAAATTTTCAGACATTTGCATGCGTAATAAAATGCTGCTAAGTGTAACCTCAGCAAAGATGGATAATTTACCTTGGTTGTGATTCAGACTATCTATAATTCAACAGCACTTTGAAGTCTCTCATGGCTGTACATTTACAGATCACATCACTTGACAGTTCATTGCTGCTAATTTTTCTAGTGCATGTCTGGATGAAAACTACATACTATTGCTGTAGTCTAGTTAACCCTCCCTGCAAAACAACCCAGTAACTGTCCCTGCACTATAGGTGTGTATCATTTCTCGGTCTAGTGGTATGATATGCAGAAAGCTAGCAAAATCTATCTGTAGTATATGAAGTGTCCAGTCTATCTCTGTTTCCTCTTTACTGCTTACTTTGCCTATATAGTAGAAGATGGAAGAGCTCTAAATTGTGTAGCACCTCATACAGCGAGTGTTTTTTTAAAAAAAAGAAAACCCAAACAGTTTAAATTTGACCTGTATTGCTTAAGAGTCTACTTATTTGTAGATGGAGATCAAGGGAAATTTTGTGAGTGTGGTTTGTTCTGCTCTGCATGAAGGTTCCTTGGCACTTCAGTGATGTAAATTGTACTTGATGTTAAGGAAGTGAAAATCACCTTGGAGGATGTATAGCAGGAGTGGCAAATGTTGTTCCTTCCATGTAGAGTATTTCTCTTGGTGTCCTGCAGTATGTTAATCTAGGTTTGAGGGTGAGGTGCACTGTGCTGCCACTGCAAATCTGTCCCTTTATTGCTGGGTGAATTGCCCCAGACTTCAGCTCAGGCCTTTTGGGAGGCTTGGATGAGCTTGGGCTGGCTGAAGGGCAGACTCAAGTGATGTGAGCAGAGAGTGGTGCCTTGCCAGCAGGGCTCCCCTGCTGCCTCTGCTGTCTGGGCACTGGGATGTGTTCTGCAGATGTGTGATTGCTTGTTCTGACGTGAACAGGACCGAACTCAGAAGGACTGTGGACGTGAGAAATTTCTCAGTAGGCTCAGTGACTATGGGAGTCTCACAGCTGAGATTTAAGATTAATTCAGGTGCCAGAAATGTATTTTCTTTCTTCATTAATGATGCTGAGTAGATAGTAGTCTTGGCTGAAACAAATCACCAGAGGAATACAGGCATTTTTGCTGATGAGCTTTGATTTTTGTGGCTTGTTACAATAGCTAATCTTGAAGGGGGACGGGAGTTGTTTTGTTTTTGGGTTGGTTTTTCATTTATATTAATACTTGTAGATACAGGGGTAGAAAGAAGGTAGTAACAATGCTGCATGTAATTCATGCTGCTGTATGTTAAGGATATTAGTGGAAGAATAAACCTGTACCCAGTTTATCATGAATCCCCGAGACCCATTTTTACCCTGAAAAGTGTAAACACCTCTGATAGCTCTTTCCTGACCAAAACAAATCTGATGGGAAGGACCTGGATAAATGGATACAGCCAAGAAAAAGCTTACTGAATCACTCTGAGCTGAACAATCATTTCATTTGCTTCTTGTCTCCTTTCAGGCCCCTGGCATTGCAGAACCACTAGTCACGTGCTGGGAAGCCTTGCTGTTTGTCCTGGCTTGTCAAAACAATTTAATGTAGGTGGAAAGGAATGAATGAAATGGATGGAGTAGGCTTGACGCATCTGTTCCAGTTTGTTCAAAGGGCAGCCCAGTGACTGGGATGTGACACTTAGGTCCTCCAGGGAAGCTAGCACTTCAGGAAGAACAATGGTGTCCATTTTATAAGGTAGTTAAATCCATTTTAGGAAGCAAGCTCTCCTGTAGTTTGATAGCTTTGTGTATTTTTAAAAATATTGGGGCTATATCTGCTCAGCATGTGCCAGCTGAGCTAGTTCAAGAATGTGATTTGCTAAGTTCTAGATTTAGGACTTTGTCTTGTCTGCCTAAGGTTGCTTATGGTAAAGAAAGACCAGGAAAAGGAGAGAGATGTCCATTTTTAAATTCTATTAGTGGGAATTCCAAAATAATTTGGTCTTTGAAGGATAGGATATCAAGCTGTGTATTATTACTCTTCTTAAAGTTCAGGCTTCTTTATAAAATTGTTCAAGTTTCCTGGGCATATGGAAAACTATATGTGAGTCTTTTTACTTTGTTTAGTTTCTGGCTGATTTAAAAATAAAAGTGAATCAACAAAAACATTAAAATTGTCTAACTAATCTTGTACTTGATGAAACTGGAGTGTTAATGTATGAAACCTCCATTTCTGCTTTCAAATGAAAACAGCAAATGTGTGGAAATGATCCATCTATGTACCTATTTAGACTGCGAGTTATAGAAAAAAGGCTGCAGGGGATAAATCTGCCTATCTGATTCACACTTATAATAATTTTATCAAAAGGAGGGCATCTTTTGAGTGATGGGCCACAGACTTCATTGCATCTTTAGAAGTGGAGATAGAGCTGAGGGTCCTGCAATTCTGCAGACTCCTGCTCAGAGGCCATGGTAGATTCTGAGTGCTGCTCCCAGTAGCTGCCTTGTTGGGAGGATGCATCTGGGCTTGAGAGTCTTCTGGAGTACGCAATTATAACTGGGAAGGGAACAGTTTTCACCATCCTCAAAGTCTTGCTTCAGTTCTCCCTAAGCAATGATGCCTTCTTTCTCTTGGCCACAGCTATGCTGTACAGCCACTTTCTGGATTCCATGTGATACCAGCATACTCTCAGTCCCCTGCTTTTCCTGAGCTATTTATACCTAACATGGCTGGTAACATCTCAGTCTCCCACATGACATATAGTGCTCTATTTTACTTGCTTATTTCAGTAGCCGCAGCTGCTGAAGTTGCATTTTTGTACAAGAACAAGCATGAGGTAAAGTTGTCAGTTTTGCCCATAGCAACAACTCAAAAGATGCCAACATGCATTTTGGATGGGCTCTATTCTAGTCTGGCTATATGCAACCTGGGAGATCTTGCTGTCTAATATTTTTAATTACTCAGGTTTCAGAAGTGGACATGCCATTTTAAATTGTATGTTGGCCTGCAGGCCAGCTGTTTGCAAGTTGCATTAGAATGTAATTCGTACAGCTAAAACCAGTCACTGTGTATACAGACTTTGTTGGTGTAATTGTACAGGAGATCCAGTATTTTCCTGAATATTAGGGTCGTGGGTTGTTTTAAGGTATATTGACAGTCTTCTGTAACCTAACATTAGTGTCCTTTTAGGAGAAGAATATAAAAACCTATTGTGAATGAGGGTGTGGGTTGTGTGTCCAAGGAAATGAGAGTAGTAAAAGGTAGTATGCACTGCTGGGCTTAAGAAACAAGTGGCCTCTCTGTCTTTTTCTTCCAGCTCTGTTTAATGTTCCCTTTTGCTGCTGCAGTTATGTACTGAAGGGTGCAGGGTTTCCTTGGTTGCAAAAACATAGCTGTGTTCCTGGGTGAAAGTTTTTGGCCTGTGCTTTGTCCAAACTTGTCCCAGATCACTGGGGCACTGTGACTTTCAAAGCAGTGTTGTTTTACTTAGTCTACTGCACAGTCTCAGTGGATTTTTAATGCCAGTACTGAAGTGTTGAGTGTCTGCTGAACGTCACAGCTGTGTGCTGTGAACATGATGCTGCCATGGATGTGACCAGAGAGAGAAATGAGTCCAAATGTGGGTGCCCCTTAGGAGTCTGTTCGTTGATAAGAGTGATTAGTACTTGTTAGTTTCTATTTGGGGACAGCAGTACACAGGCAGGGAGAACTGAATAAAGCCCTTAAGAGAGATTGGGTTACATGGTTTAAAATGAGAATGAAATGAAATACCCTTGACTTGATGTGAAATGTAGGTCTAAAACTGATTGACAGTGTGTGTGGTAGATAACTTGTTAGTATGCACACAATAAAAGAAACGTAATCCAAATGTGTATCTAAAATCTTGGGTTTGGACAAAAATGAATGCAGGTGTTCATATTGACTATTTAAAAGTGATAGAAAGGTAATTATTGCAGCCTTTTTTGTATAATATATATTATATATATAATATATAATAGCTGAATTATACAGCTAAATACAATGGTTTTAAAATGTGAATTATATGAGTCAAGTGCAGAGGCTGAGAATATTGCTTTATTTTCCTCTAAGAAGGGTATTGTAATTGTGTTGTTTGAAGCACTGTTGCTTAGAAGTGTGTGTGTATGGTCAGCAGTACCTCTTGCAGCTCACTGCTTTTTTGTCTCACAGCAGTTTGAAGCAGTTAAGATTGAGGTTTGAAACAGAACTTGTGCTGCCTTGTTCATTATAATGAAAAGAGAGCTATTAGATGGGTAAAACAGCTCAAATGGGAGTACTAATTACATGTTAAACCCCCTGCAACACCTAAGCAGACATGAATGCTCAATTGTTGGAGTGTTTCTGCAAATGTTGTATCAAAACTTGTGCAAGTATGCTTAAGAAAGAATGGGAAGAGGTGGTAATGCTGATTTCTGCAGAGTGAAGTAGCTGTAGGATTGAATGCTTTTTAATGGCTGTAGATTAAATTAGTCATACATAAGGGTTTTTGCATTTTCCTAAGAATTGTAGAGGTGAGTGACATTCATAGACACTAGTAGGAAACTGATCCCTGAAGTGATTTCAGACCTGTTTTCAGACTTTTACCTGGGGAAATTTATACTTGTGAAAATGGGAGCTTCATCTGAAAAAGAAGCTTGTCCATGCCTGAAGATACTCCGTGAACCTTTTTCTAAAAGTTGATGATCTTAGTGAATGTAGGGTGTTTTAGGTATTTGTGGCTGAATTGTATTGAGAAAACATAAGACCTGTAAACAAAGGAAGAGGAGTTACTGTCTGGAGGACAATGGGAGTATAAGTAAATCCTTAGGTGTAGTTTTACCTCCTCCTTTTAATAGAAAAGACAATGTGAAATCAAGTGACTTATTACTCAGATGTGACAAACAGGTCTTTGGTTATTGCTAAATAACCAAAACACTGTTAGAAACAGTGCTTCTGAAATTCTTGCCTGTAAGTATATATATGTGTATATATATATATATATATATATATATATTCATTCTGAAATATTTAATGTTTTTTTAATGCAAACTGCATATTTGTGCCAGCCAGTCAGTCTGACTGGTGTGAGCAGGTCATGTTGGCAAACGGAGAACATTACATGGCACAAGGAGATGTCTTCTCTTTGAGCTGTGCTGCTCGTTCAGGTAATAGCTGCTTGGAGTCTTGGTGATAGCTGACAGCCAGCTGTTGGTAGGTAATCCAGCAGAATTGTCCAGGAATGCTTTCTCGTGTTCTCTCTCAGGCCAAAAGATTGCTTTCTATCTCTACTGGGAATTATGGTTTTGGTTTTGTTGATGTGAGATTTCAGGCAGCTTGCTCAATCATGAGGTTCTGCTTTTAATCAAAGAAAATCCAATTCATTCACTTGATGGTCTACAGCTACAGGAACAATACTGTATGTTAACAGAGGTTTGATGCTTAACCCCCTCTATGGGTGGCTAATCCCATCTGTTACCAGTGGTCTGGATAGACATCTGGGAATAATGAAAGGTTGTTGTAATATACAGCATGAGAGGGAGATGCTTTAAATGATCTGGTTTCATTCTCAAACACTGAAGTGTTCAAGACATTATGCCCCCTTTCCACCCCAAGTCAGGCAACAGCTAAATTTATTAAGAGTAAAGCAGGAGGAAGCAGAAGGAAGGAGTTAATCTACAGATTTGTGGTTCTTAACCCTGAGGGCAATATAATTATAAACAACAACACACTATAAAAAGACTGTAATAGAATGTGTTAAAACCAGAATATTTAAAGGTAATTGCAAACCAAATGTAAGACATTTAAGACATTGGCATTTATGACACCTGATTCTTGTGTGTGCCTTTTTTCAAGTTGCTGCCTCTCAATAAGAAAATAAAGCAAAACTTTCTGATGCACCTTTTCTTTTTCATTAGGATCGGAAGCTGTCCAAGTCAGAGCGACAAAGATTTAAAGAGGAAGCTGGAATGCTGAAAGGGCTTCAGCATCCCAATATTGTCAGGTTCTATGATTCCTGGGAGTCTACAGTCAAAGGAAAAAAGTGTATTGTTCTTGTGACGGAACTCATGACGTCTGGAACATTAAAAACGTAAGTAAATTAAGACAAGTCACAGCGTTTTCAATTTCTTTAGCACAACACCAGAGCACTAGAAGTAGGTGATATTTAGATGTGAACAGACCCCTTTTTCTGAGGGAAAACCTGCTGTAGGAACATTGTTGTTCAAGAGGAACGCTACTAGCATTGCAGGCACAGTAAAATATCTTTTAAGTTAGCAAGCTTGTCAGTTCTTACTTGTGATGTCCCAGTAAGCACAAGACTTGAATTTTAAGAGCTCAGGAAAGCAATATGTAGTTTTCAGTTCTCAGGTTTTGGTTTTTTTTTTTTTCCCCCAGCTGCTTTCCATTTAGGATGAGCTGGTTGGTAAAATTCAAAGCTCAAATGAATTCACCTGTCTTGGGAAGTTTTGGGAGGTTTTACCATAATACAAGTAACATGTAAAAAGAAAAAAAAAAATCACTACCTGTTGGTTTATTTGAAACTTGTTGAAGTTTGAGATAAAAATTCTGCAGCTTGGACCTGTGAGGCAGCCAAGTGCACCTTGGGGTGTGCTGAAGGCAGAGTTAAAAGCAGAGCACAGGAGCTGCGGCTGCTGCGAGGGCCTCTAGCGGTGTGTGGGGCTGGCGGGGGCTCCTGCACTCCGCCCTGGCCGGGCGCTGGGAGCGGCGTGGAGCTCCAGCCACCATCCCTCTGCCGGGAATAGCGCTGCCAGCTCTGGAATAAAGGGGCTCTGCATCCCTCACTTGGTTCAGTGCCCGTTTCACTCTCGTTGCTGTCTCTTTGGTTGAAATAGCCTGTGAATGTCTTGTGATTTTTATTATGCATATTGATAGCTACAAATGGACGTTCTTAAGTAGAAAAGTGGCTCATTGCAAGTCTGGGCTGCAGTTACAGTGAAGTGTTTGTCTCTTGAAATAGTACTGAGCAGCTAAGGCTACGACAACATTCTTCAGCCGCATGTGCAGTGCAGGCATTTTTCAGGTTGTTTAATGTATTTCAGATAAAATAGTAGAGTTGCTCCTTCATATGCTATTTTCAGACAAGTTATACGTTAATGATTTTGCAGCCTTTAAATAAAGTTTACCTAATATTCTGCTGAATGTGTAGTGCTAAATTTATTTTTTTCTCCCTTTTTTACTCTTTTACTCCTCTCACAGATTTTAATATTTGGATTGGCACCTTATGTGGTGTCATAAGCAAGATGATGAAGTAATAATAAACAGTTATAAAGTATGGTGCTGGTAGGAAGAAATACCCAGATTTTCTGTCTGTGGAATTGTTTTGTACCTTGAAATAAGAAAGTCTTTTTATTTAATCCAGAAAAAAGTAATAGGCTCTTTAATTGACGATCGTTTAAACTGTGGAGTTCTAGCTAGGGTTTTTCCCCATTCTTGTATAACTGGTGTTATAATTGTGATTCAGTTTTAGTCCATTTCACTTGAGACTTGGCAGGTGAACTATATGGGCAATTTCAGGTATGCCTTAATTGTTTTATGTGGTTGTGACATATTCTTAGATTTATGCTGTACACTTGTGTTTGCATATAATTGACTATTACTTCCATGTCTTTTTTTCAGTATGTTTACCTTAAGTGCATTGGATAAAAGTGTTGCCCTCCTTGTTTTGATATTTGGGACATAGACATTGTTGACACTTGATGTAAAAAACTGACTAGAATATGAGTGTGGCGATATCTTAAAGGCAATTTTATCTCATTTTTTTTAGTAAGGATTCCTACAGCTCCTTGATCTCTGTGTAGCACTAATTACAGAAACTTAGACTGAAAACCTCCTAAGGTCTCTTCAAGCCAAAGTTACTCTATGAGAGTAGGAAAAGTGAAAACCTACTGGCTTGTTTATTTTTATGTATTTATATGTGCTTCCATTTGAAATTTGTTTTCTGTATTAAGTGGCATGTGACTTAATTAAGGACAGTGTTATGGAACAATGACAGCCACACTGCATGATGCTGTGTGATGGTTGGATCCAGGTCCTTCAACTGTGAGAAGCTGGCAGCGGACTAACATATTTGTAATCAAGAATGTAATTAGGGATTCCAGATGCTGAACTGAAGTGCCCCTACCATGTGATCTTTGGAACAGGCTCAAGAGAGATGAATGAGGGTTATGTCAAGAGCAAGAATTCAAGTGGTAGCTGATGGGATTCAGAACCTCCTTCAGTTAGTCTCCTTCCTTGGCTTGGCTTTTCCCCTGCCTTTCTTGACATTCTGAGACCTGATTTCCTCTAGAACTGACTCAATTCCTTTAACAGATTTATTTTCACAGCAGGATCATTGCTAGCAACTTGATTTTCCAGTTCTTTTTTTGAACTGGAGAAATTAAAGTGAAAGGGATTACTACATTGTATTTCTGTGTTGGAGCTGGTTGAAGTGATTTCATCAGACCTGTATCTCCTAATTAAGTGAATCTGTAGAGGAGACTGACCACTGCCATGGAATAATGGAACACAACTTGCTTTTAGTTTTAAGATTGCTGTTGCTAGACTCCATGCTGGTCACAGAATTTACTAGCAGTCTTGCTGTGATGTGAAACTGGTATTTATGTGGGACTCTGACTGAGTAACATTGCCCGAACAAGAATAAAGTTCTTGCTCTACAGAGCATGTTAGGTCCTTTCTCTACATGTAGTCCATTCTATACTTTCTGAGAAGGAACAAAACAGCTCTTCATTTCAAACTGTGTTACACAGAGAGGTTGAGAGAAAATCTTGCTGGAAAGCACTGGAAAACTGTCAGAGGTTATTCACCTTGTGGCATCTCTAATCTGCTGAAGTTAAGTAACAGAGTAAGATCTTAGGTCACGCACATTGAAAAATATTTTTGGTATGAGATTTGACTCTTCTGACGTGGGGTTTCAAGGAGTGGCAAAGCTAGAACAGTTAAGGTTGGGTTACGTTCTACCTGCAGGGGGATGCAGATTTATGTATGAATTCTTCCATCTCAATTATTTGACAGAGCCTTTTTAAAGTTTTCTCTGCTCTGTCTGTATCTGTCCACAGTTTTGAAGTAATGAGTAGTACCAGCTGGATTCAGGTGATCAAACCCTGTTCTGCACCAGGGAGAGGATCTCTTAAGAATTTCTAACTTAGTTGGTAACTCCACAGGTGAATTTGAAGCAGATTTAAAATGTAATGTGGAAGCCTTGAACAGAGTGCTTGGATTACTCTTGTAAACGAGGGGATAATGATTGCAGAGCTCTTGCAGTTTGCCACAGCTCTGTACTTTGTTGGTTTACTAGTGACCCACCTCCCCACCCAGTTACAATTAATCAAGGTAGGGGTTGTAAGTGTTTAAGAAGTTAAATAGATAGACAATAATTCATGAGCTTTGAATTATTTGTCATTGAAATTTAGCAATCCAGCTGTCTAACTACTGTAGAATGATTTTGTATGCAGAGGAGTTAGCAGCTATGTACACCAAGCTTTCACATTTTTGTTTCATCATTGTAGTCTGCTGGCTGGAAGAAAGGGGATAGGCTTTGTAAAGGGGCATCATCCTTAGCTCCTCTGAAGTCCTAAAAACACAGAGGTAGATTTTAAAATAAAAGTTGAAATTTATACATGTCTTTAATTACTGTTTCTTTTTATCCAAGCAGCAAATGGTATGGTTTAATCTACTATTCTACTATTAGCAGAATCTGTTTAACCTATTGTTACTTTTTTTCATTAGGTATTTGAAAAGATTTAAAGTGATGAAAATTAAAGTACTGCGAAGCTGGTGCCGTCAGATACTGAAAGGCTTACAATTTCTACACACACGCACTCCTCCCATCATTCATAGAGACTTAAAATGTGACAACATCTTCATTACTGGCCCCACTGGATCAGTCAAGATTGGAGACCTTGGTCTGGCAACCCTGAAACGAGCTTCTTTTGCCAAAAGTGTGATAGGTAAGCCTCTTCTGTTTTGGAGGCTGCTGAGCCAGTCTACCTCTTTGGATACTTGAGTGTTCTAAGAACTTTCCTAAAAAACATGCTTGAAAGGTACTACACGGTCAAAGTCTGAAAATACGTAGGCTTTATCTCTTGGTTGCCGAGGTCATTCTGTGTTCCTAATGCAGAGACATATTGAAATTTTGGTTGTGCTTTTGATATTTATGTATTAACATTAGCTATTTCTGAATATAGAGTTCTTGTGCTGCCCAACAATCTAGTGCAACATTGTTGATAAAACCACTCTTTGCTACATATAAATCTTACCTTTGATGTAAGGGGCTGCTTCAAGAAATGTAGGAATTGATTTTGGTGACCAAAGAACATTTTGATATTTATTGTAGCATTAGTTCATACAGCCAAATTTTTTTTTTTGCTGTTGTCACCAGGGGTTAATGCTGAATCTCTTGCAGCTTGTGAGTAATCAGAAACTGAGGAATACCAAAGAAATTCAGTGTTATATGTATACGTATTTAAATAATAACAGACTGTGGTATAGCACCTTACTCACGGAATCTGTAGAATGTGGATTTGTGTGAGTCAAGAGGGTGCATTGGGAAATATTGCTTTATTCTGGCTCTGTCCTGGTGTATCCATTCATAACCTTTTTCAGAAATTGGTCTGGTGGAACCTAGTGTAATGTTTCATGTGAATTCTTGAAAGAGTTGGTTTTATCAGCTTTGTTTTTATAGTTGGGTGGATAGACTGCAGGGAATAAAGTTTCTTTTGCTCTCAGTATTTAGAGCTTGCTAAAATTCAGCATTGCTCAACAGTCCTGTGCCAGGTTCCTAGCAGGGATCAATGGTGTATATCTGCAAGTTTTCTTGCAAGCTGTCGCTGAAATATTTCCTGCTTCTTAACCAGGTCAAAGTATTAACAGGGAAGAAAAGAATGGTGTTAAAATCTATAATTTCTTAAGCATATTTGTCATACCTTGAAATTTATCAATGGAAAATTACCATCTGTTACATTATCTGTTAATGATTAGCCTTTGGATAAATGACTGCAATTACATTCTTTTTGGTTTAGCCTGGTGGGAGCGAGCAATGGGATGTAGAATGATCTGTAAATTGTCTGGAATCTGGTGTCTGCAGGAAATAATTCTGTGCTTAAATTTGCAAAAAGCAAACTTTCATCTCTGGCTTAAAGTAAATCTGATCATATAATGCAGACCCTTTGTTTGCAGAGGGGTTCTGTGATGCTTCACTGGGCAATAATTTTCTGCACACTTTTTAAATGGGACTTGTTGAATCTCACGCTCTATGCCTGTAACTCAATCTCTCTGTATTTCTGAGTATTTTTGACTGTAGGATGTCCCTCACTAATGCCTGTATCTGCAGTAGGCCTATAAATATACTGCAGGTGGGAAGGTAAGTATATGAAGAAAAGGGCTCTGGTGAGTGGCCTTTGCAGAAAATTACCTTTTATCCTCTTTTCATGGAGATACATATTTGTAACAATAGAGCTTTTCATTGCAAGGCCTTACCTGAACCATTCTACTTCAGCAAGTAGATGGAGAGCACCAGGTCAGAGACTAGCTGTGGGCTCTTACCAGTACTACTTCTTTTGCAGCAGAGGGCAGTCAGATAATTTATTAAACAAGGTTTAATGTGCCTCTTTTCTTACAGGAAGAAAAGGTAAGTGCCTTAACTCTCCTTAGTATTTGGTTTGCAGCCTATGGCTAGTCTACAGTTTTCCCCTCTGCTTATACCCTCCCCTCCTGTTTGATTTCAGGCTAATCCAGTCTGTTCTGGCATTTGTATCAACTAACATAGCTAAACCAGGAATCGCATCAGATCTCACATGCTATTGTTACTCCATAAAGGCCTTGCAATGGAAGACTCACAAAGTACATTGGTGCAACAGAGTCACTAAAGGTTTCCTCCCTCTTCTTTTTGCCTCCACTTTCTCTTGTCTCACAGGTCTGCCCAGCCGCTTGCCCCTGCGGTGAGTAACGCCAGCAGCCTCTGCTCGCTTTGAGACATTTAGAGTCTGAATCGTTCTTTTAATTTAAGGTACCCCAGAGTTCATGGCCCCCGAGATGTATGAGGAGAAATATGATGAGTCCGTTGATGTATATGCTTTTGGGATGTGTATGCTAGAGATGGCCACGTCTGAATATCCTTATTCCGAGTGCCAAAATGCTGCGCAGATCTACCGTCGAGTGACCAGTGTAAGTCCCTCCTCGCTACTGAGCCTAAAGCTACTGCTGTTAGCAGCAAAGGAGTACAGCTGGGTAGCACCAGTGCTGTGCAAGTTGTGTGTGAGGGGAAAAAAAAAGCTGAAAAGAGATTATTTTGGGAGGAGTGCAAAGTTCCCGGGTGGTTGAACTCACTGAACATCTGTCAGAAGCTTGTAAAATATGTGAATAGAAATAAAATTTTGCATGTGTTCATACTCTTCTTTCAGTATATAAGTTGGTATTAGATAGGGTTTAAAAAAATATGAAGAAACCAAGCCCGCAAACCAAATAACAAAATGCACTAGGATAGTAACAGATTACTTTCTAAGCCACTTGGGGGATGGTGGAAGTAGTTCTGTCTTGAAGACAAGCTGGTAACCTTGTTCTCTGCAATAAAGCTGGATAACAAATTTGAGCACTGGCTTAGCTGCCTGCCAGTTAGCTAGAGTGATTTTAATAGTTTATTGAATTCTGAGAGGCCCCTTAGCTCCTGTGTTTTGGGGGCACTTCTTATAATGATGAAGTGGAAACACTTGATAAATAGCAGGAAGTTATTCCACCCTGGTAGGTACTGAGCAAGTGTAGGTAGTGGCAGAGGTGGATGCATTGTGCGAGAAAACAAACACGGCTGAGAAAGCAATCAAGAGATTAGAGCTGGCCTGTGTGACCAGACTGAGGGGAACATGCAGACCCTGAGTATAGGAAGCAGAACTGCAGTGCTAGAAATGTGCAGTATGGTGTGGCTAGATTTAATCTGTGATGTCTGAGGTGGTGTTGTGAAGACTGTACCAGTGCAGTGAAACAAACATGTTCAACCTTGTGACCTAAGCATTCAGAGAGAATAGTGAGATGGTTGCTTGGGGAAGTGAAAACTCACACTGGATTTCTCAGAATACCTGTGCATGTGTGCAAAAGAGGGAAAAAAAACCACAAAAACCCAGGCTTACCTCTTTGTCCACAGACAAATGAGTTCCTGTTTTTTTTTTTGTTTTTTTTTTTTTTTTTTTTTGTTTGTGCATGTTATCTCAGAGGAGTTGCGGATTTAATAAACAACTCGTCTAGCTTTGGAAAAAGAAAACACTCTTATTCCTGATGCCTCACCCTGTAAAAGGCAGATACAATTCTTGACTTACAGCTAGAGAACAGTCTTCATGTCAGTAGCAATGAATTCTGAAAAGGGGCTTAGTGAAATGAGATTATCCCTTTTTTTCAGGGAAATATTGGAGGGGCACAGAAGAAGAAAAGAAAAGGCATAAGTGGTCACTTCAGTTTTTTGCACAGATGTTAGAATAAGTTTTTACATACATACATGTGTATACATACAGAGGTTGTTTTGTTGGTTTGGTTTTTCCTTGTGTGTTGGCAAACTTACCTGCAACTTTTTGAACAGGGTTTAATAACTAGGCTAAAGTCTATTCCTCACTCTGGGTATACATCATAATCTGACTTGGAAGCAGTTGGGATCGATGAAAGAAAGCTACATATCTTACTGGAACAGTCTCAGTGGTACCTTTTACTGTGCTTATGGATGTGTCTTGGACAGAGTCAAAGCAGCAGAATTTGGATGGACATTGCCTAATGCAACTGTCCTGGCTATTCCTTAAGAAGTGCAAAGAATTGGGTTGTTGGTGAGAATCAGCTGTTGAGATAGTCTCACGCTTGGAAATCCCCAGATCTTACAGACTTGTCTTTTCCCTGATCTTTGAAGTACATAACTGGAAAGCTTTGTAGGGACTTGTAGCAGAACAAGTTACCTAGAGACTTACCAGGGTTCCACTTACCACTTGTTTATTGTGTGTGGTGCTTCTTTCTCCCCACCATTTTTGGCTCATGGTGGAAATTCTGAGTGGATAAGGCGCAATGGCAATTTTTTGGTCTGTCCAACACCACCTCCTATTCTACTCTGCTGATGGTTCACAAATCAAATCTATTGTTGTATTATTTTCCCAACTACTTATTTTACTGCTTGAGACCTCTTAAGATACACTTTGATACAAAATCCAGCAAATCTTGTTTTCTTTCAGAAGGAGCAAAGGACAGGAAGGTAAAGAAAATGGAATGCACATTTGTCTGCTTGGAAAGGCTATATACCTTGGTATATTTGGGCTGGTTTGTTTCAGTGTAGTTGCAGATCAGTTTGTTCAAAACAAAACCAACCAGAAACAAGATGTGAATAATTTTCAAGGAAGGCTTCCAATGAAGGCAAGAAATGTTATCTGGAAATAAAGGACAATCCTATCTTAACTGATAATGGAGGATCTGGTGTTATATAATGTGGAAAGAGACCTGTGTTATGAAAGTGAAATAAAATAGTCCTGGCATTCTCTTTATCACTCCATGAAAACTCTGTGAACAATGTGAAAAAGAGCCAGGTAGTTTTAGATTAAGAAGATTTTAGAGATTTTAGAAATTTAGACCATGTATGCAGGCATACCAAATTCAGTACTTTAAAAGGACTGTGTGTGAACTATCAGTAACAGAGTGGAGGCAGAAAACCCCCTCCTGCAAAGGTGACTGCAGCAGTACTTACCAACATACCTCCTTCTAATGTATGTTGGAAGGTGGGTGTGTTATGTGGAAGATGTTTAGCATATCCATTCCATCTCCTTCACTGCTACCTCCCTGGACATGTTTAGGCGTGTTTTCAGGTAGCAGCTACAGTCCTGCTGTACCTTAAATTGAAAGGATTATTTTATCTAGGTGCATACAGAGAGCAGAAGGAAGGACAATAGCAATGGTCTGCTGTGAAAGTCATGAAAGGTCACACTATGTTGGACCTTAAAAACCACTGAAACCCCAAAGGCAAAAAGATCAAAATATGCAGCCACTCACCGCAGACCATATGTATTTAAATTAATTAATTTCCCTTACCCTCTTTGCAGGAACTCTTAGGCTTGGTAAAAAGCAAAGTTGCTCCATTATCTTAAATCCTTGCTATTTCTTAGGACAGAATCTTGTAAAAGGTGTCTTAATGCCCATGGTGTCCTCTCAGAACCTCTTGGTCATACCAGCTTATGTTCTTTTCTCCCATTTTTGCTGTGCACTATCTCTCTTTCAAGTGGCCTTCAGCTGTGTTGCATTTTGACCTGACATCTTTTCTGATAAGGATGGTTCTAGCTGATGCCCAGATACTGTGGCTTTGCAGTATTGCTCAGGGTACTCGGTTCTGTTCTACCTCTTTGGTTCAGGGTCTTTCCTCATGGTGGAAGCAGTTTTTTGTTAAATAATACATCTTGGTGAGCACAGCTCCAGAATTTGGATCTAAAGGCTGAAGTTCCTCTCACAGATGAGATGTTTTGGCCCAGGCAGTAATTGTTGCTTCACATCTTGGACAATAACATTGCTGCATAAGCCTGCTGTTTCTAAGATGCTCATTTATATTATCTACACCATCTCACTGGGAAGTTCCTGTAATTCCTTAAAACATTCCTAGGGTAAAGTTCTTGAATTTTTTCTGGCCCAAGAAACACAAGTGCAATTAAGTTGTTATTCTGGATCACTTTATCTAGAATATTTCTTTTAACACAGGAATCTGGGTATGTACCTGGCTTAAGAAAAATAACTGTGCAGAATTTGTAGGGCTCAAGGTGTTATGTTGAACTTTGTTTTACCATTCTGGTAAGGAAGTCCGTAGTTTGACACAGAATACTGACCTCTGTTTGTACATGCACCCTTTAGCATACTCACTCCAGACCCCTTCACTAGCAGCTCCTTTAGAAAGGAAAGACATGTGCATGGCTTGTCACTCATGCATAAAGGAATCTAGCCTTGCTCTTTGTTTTCATTAAATCATGGTGTTGCAATTTTGTCTCAAAATCCTGTTTTCTTTATTGAAGCCATCCTCTGCTGTTCTTTGGGGATGGTTCCAAATAAATTAGTAGTCAGTACTTAAAGAAATTGCAGCTCTTTGGATTTTTAACTTCCTGTGGGATGGAGAAATCTGTGAGGCTTAAGCAGTATGTGTCCTTAGCTGAGACTGAGTATGTCCGGTGAGCACTTAGTGATGCCTACTTGGCCTCAGAAAAGAAATAATCTAAGCCTACAATGAATTGATAACAAGCTGCCCTATTGTTAAAGCACTGTTTCCTGCTCCTTTGGTTTATTTTTTCTCCTCTGCGCTCTTGGGCAAGCACAGCTGTCCGTGTAGCGTACTACTAGATTAGGGAATGGATCCCTTTTTTTGTTTGTTTTTTTTTTGCAATTCTGCTCTCTATCCAAGTAATGCAGAGAGTTACAATGCAAAATGAAATCAAGATACATTATTCTCTTATGTACTTGCTTGCATAAAACAAACAAACAAACAAAAAAAGAGTAAGATCTTGGTAATATTCAGGAGGGTTTCCCTGTTTGACTTTGTTCTTCTCAGGAGACTGGTATGTTTTCCTTGTCCTGTTCCATGCATATTGCAATTAAACACTTTGTCACAGAAGATATTTAAAATGGGCTACATGTGCATTTAAATGGAAAAAGAGATATTTATAGAACAGGCATCTTAAGTATGATTTCTTAATTTAGTCTGTTTGAGAATCAATGCAGTGAAGGCATAACTAACTCCAGTAACTTCAGCTGCTTTGTCTCAGCCTCTGGTATGACCACGGAAACCTAAGCTGTTTCCTCAAAATCTAGATTTCTAATACTTGGATGTCCCAAGGCTTAAATTTGCTAGGTGATTGACTAGCCCCAGGACTAGTAAAAAGACAATATGTTTATTTTGCAGATTTTTCTTGCATGTCTACCACTAACATAAAAATCCAAATATGTTCATTACAAAAAAGTTAATGAAACCATCCTCAGTTTCAAATGTACTAATCATCTGAGTATGAGCAGAAAGCTCCCTTTTCTTTCCTCCCCCCTCCCATCATATAAACTTACCTTTTAAGTTTTCCTTATGGACTCGTGCTCTGTACTTGATTTTCTCCACGCTTACTCTAACAAAGTGAAGTTTTGCATTTGTCCTTTCTTTCACCAGAAGTCCAGTCTCTTCTCTCTAAACAAATGTCTGTTGTGCGAGCTGGCCTTAGGACAAGAAGGGGGGAATAAAAAAAGTTTTGCATTTTGACTTTAAAAAAAACCGGTTGTCCTGTACTGAAATGTTCCACAGCGGGCATAACATTTTTCTTCTTGGTTCTCCAGAGCTTAAAAAAGGGCCTAAGGGAGCAAGGCACATAATGAGTAACGTGACCAGGCAGTATCTAACTGGTTTTAAACTCCTTAATCTCCCTAACTGGTGGGAACTGGAACTCACTGGTCAGAGTGAAGGTCATTCTCTTTGCCAGAAACAAGGCAGTTACAAAGTACTGTAATTCAGTCAGTTGAGACAAAATGAGTCTTTTCTTTAGAGTCTTAAAAGTTAGGCATCATTAACTGTCCAGACCAGCCAGCTGCTTCATTTTTACTAGAGATGCACTGGGCAAAGTATTCCAGCTCTTACTTTCTTCTTCTTCCTGAGGGGTCTAAAGTAGCAAATAAAAAATGCTAAACCTTTAGACATATGATTAATTTTACTTGCAGTGCTTAATGAGTGATGATTCATTTCCTCTTCTACTTCCTGGAAACAATATCTAGCATTTTTTAGGCATGAATAAAACTGTTTTCTTTACCTTGGATGACTTGGTTTCTTGACCTGGTTTAAATAGATACAGAGATATCTTTGCTATCAACTTTTCTAGTGAAAAAAGCATTGGAAAAAAAAATCAGTGGAAAAGGAGGGGAGGAAAATCTCCAACAGAGAAGGTGATCTTTTGTGAAAATGGGTAGTGAAAGGCCACAAACCTTCACCCAAGCACAGGAAACAGTTTAATTGTAAGAAAGGGTAAATTCTTGTATTCCTTCAAAGAGGAAACTTCTGGCAGTGAAGTGTGAAATGTAAAAAAAAAAAAAAAAAAAAAAAATTCATGTCACATGCAATTCCCTTGCCTCACGTTGACTGAACTAAAGAATGCTTGCATTTCTCTCACTTGCTCCTTGTAGCCCTTCAACTCAGTCACAAGCATTTTGCTGTAACAGTTTTAAGAGTGCAGAATCTTCCTGTGTGAGGATTTACTCACTGACTCATCAATTCAGAAATATAGAGCCTTAGAAATGGAAGGTGGGAATTCAGAGATTTGAAGCATTAATATCTTAAGCAAAAGGTCTCCTTAACAAGTTACAATGATCCTGGTAAGGAAAAGCAGTGATCAGCTTGAGCCTGTAAGTCAGGCAACAAAGCTGATGGAGGAACATCTCTCTTACCAGGACAGGCTCAGGGAGCTGGGCCTGCTCAGCCTTGGGAAGAGTGAGAGGACCTTATCAATGTCTGAATATCTGAAGGGAGGGTGTCAGAGGATGGAGCCGGGTTTTTTGGTGGTACCAGGCAATAGGACAGAGGCAATGGGCAGAAACCAATGCACAGAAGTCCCTTCTTTCCTGTGCAGTGACCATGCACTGGGACAGATTGTCCAGAGAGGGTATGGAGTCTCCCTCACTGGGGATATTCCAGAACCTTCTGGAGGCTATCCTGTGCCATGTGCTCCAGGATGGCCCTGCTCAAGCAGGAAACTGGGAGTGGATGACCCACTGTGGTCCTTTTCAGTCTCACCCAGTCTGATTTTGTGTGGTTTGCACAGCTAAGTGAGTTGATGCCTGAATTATTTTCTAAAAGTAGCTCACTGTTCAGCATCAGAAGCTTTAAGTTTACAGTTAAGACTTTTTTTTGGTCAATATTGATGTGAAACAAACTTAGCTTGAAGTAAAGGGAGCTATTTCTTTCTTACGTGGCTCACTGATGAGCCTGGGTTGTTTTTTGTCAGTTTTGAACAGGATGTGATTTTTAGGATCAGGAATTAAAAGGAGTGGAGGATTATGAGCATTGGTTGAGTTGCATAAAATCAAGTGTGATTTAAGTTCTGAAATGTAGTAGTAATGCAGAGTTCCTAAATGTGTTTTTAGAAAGCTAAGAAAGTTCACAGAATATGGGCTAAACAATGTATCTTTTAAAAATTTGAAGAGTTTTAAAAGTATCTTTTAAGGATCAGGTCTCTTAAAATGATGATTCTAGTGTTTAACATTCTATCCTGTACTAACATCCATTTAGTTCTTACATTAACTGAGTTTAATTTAACAGGAGATGGGAAGGTGGCTCTTAGGAGCAGGGAGGTGGTAAGTGCTTTTAAAATGCCTGGCTCTGCATTGTGTTGAGGACCATTATAATTCTATGATTGGTGAATCACTGAAGCATTCCTGTGGGGAGACTGATGGTTCAATGTTATTTGTCATAGAGTGCCACTAGTTAAAAATACTGACACTTAGAATGCATAGGCTACTATTTCTTATCCTGCCAGCTGTACTGCTTTAGTTGCAAGGGGTAGGAATGGGATAACTCCAGGAAAGTCTTCACTCCTATTAGAATAAGTCTGAAAATAAAAGGCATGGTGACTTTTGGTGCATTGTTGGAATTGTGCACTATTTTTGGTGTTTGCAATGCTACCTTAGGCCTTGTAAGTAGATAATCCTTTCTAAAGGCTAGTTCTGGTACTGAATGGGTCTTGTGGCGCATGTTACTTTTTTTTTTTTTTTTAATTTGAAATTTAGTACAAAGTCCAGTGGAGCTAATCTGTGGCTTTTGAGTTACTGTACATGATGTTTAAAATGAGTGCAGAACGATGATTTTCTACCAGAATGGGAGCTGATTAAAGTAGAGAGTGCAACTAATACAATTTTACTTTTCAGAAACATGTTTTCCATACTGAAAATAGAAGACAGACATGTCTAGTATTGTGGCATTTCTAAATATATATAACTGAAATGTGTGTCTAGGCATGTCTGGTTTTGGGGGGTTTTTTGAAAGCCATTTGCAAGCTGAAGTCCCAATAAAGCAAAGGGTCATTGAGCTAGCTCAAGGTGTTCACATTATAGAGGCAGCATCCCTGCTTATATGGGTGAGATTAAAGAACTGTGCATGATAGAGGCAACTGATCTTACCTTTATGCTTTTGTGCAAGAGTAAAGCAGTAAATACCTGATCTACTTGTCCAATCATACTTTACTGTTACAGAAGAACTTTTGTCCTCATACTGTCTGTTTCTGAATAAGGCTCTTCACTGTTCTGTGCAGCAATATGCTAATTGTTTGCCAGCTGTGCACTAAGAAACAAAATTTCCTGTTCCGGAGCTTGATTAATTTCTTCTATACATTAGAATTGCTGCAATTACAGTAGCTGTTGTGATTAATTTTTTTTTAACTGAATCAATATTCTTAGCTTCAGATTCTTTGGACTTCTGAAATAAATACTTTATTTACCTGGTGGTTCTGAAGAGTAGTGGACTTCTGTGTCTTAACTAAAATCTTAAAATAACATTTTTACTGAACTTAATCACTTGTTGGTGGGGTAGGTCTGAGCCATAGTATATATTCTGCAATAGTGCATAACATTTCAATATTATCACAAATACAGCGGGTTTTGACTTTAGTTACTGAGCTTTACTTGAGAGTGCTGGAAAGGATTGCAGCCAGTGATTTCTAAGAAGAGTTATGACTAGTTCCTGTTCAAAATTAAATGTGTGGGAGTTAAGTGACAGAACTATAGCCTCCTATAGCAGTCTTTTAAGGCTTTGAATGCTGTAAAATCTGTGGCTTTAGTAGATAAAAGTACAGGATTGAGACACTGAGAGACAAGTTGTTTGACTAGGCAGTGTCAGTGTTCTCCAGCTTTTTGGCTTGTGGATCACCTGTAGGATATGTATGTGAAGGTGATAGTGAGTAATGATTGCTGACTGAATGAGGAGTCTGTTTTATTCTGTTCACCAAAATTTCTCTCATACAAATTTAACTTTAGGAAGAAGCAATTAGTTTGAGTGTGTTAGTCAAGATACAGATATATCTTGTGTGTATAACAACATGAATTCTGTGCATCTGGCAATTTGTTGTTGTGATTGACCTCTACTTTTTTTATTAATGACTCAAAATATATTTGAGGTTAGGTGGCAAATTGAAGAGGAAGAATTTCTGAATTGTGATCAATGAGGCTGCAGCCAGCAGGCCTGTAAAAATTCTACATCACTGCCATTGTCTTCACAGTGTGATTCTGAACTCTGGGCGCACATGCTTACCCGTTGGTTTGGAAAAAGTTAAGGGTCATGTGATTTAAATAACTTATACACTTTTAGACACTCTGCACTGCAGAGGGTGAAGGCCAGTTGGTTCAAGTGTTTCAGTGGCATAGAGCTCTCAAATAGTTGAGATGGGAAATTTTGATGTGGCAGATGGTAGATCTGTCAAGTTCAAAATGTGCAGTCGTTGCTTTTGATCAGAAGGGAAGACAGAGGCCTTCCTGCCTGAACAGTGCCTCATGAGCTGGCTCTGTCTCACTCAAGCTTTCATCTGCTTCCACTGCTTGTATTGCAATAATACTGTTTACTCTGCTAGGATACTGATCTGGTACAGAGCTTATGCTGCAGGATTTACCAATTTAATTCTTGGCAGAATTATCAATTGTCCAGAATTAATTGCCATGAAAATACTGACATCAGTGAAGCTAAATTTTTACTTCTGTTTAGTATGTTGCATTTCTATTAAAAAAAAAACCCAAAAATAGTCTAATTTGCTCTTTTACCAGAACAAGAAAATCAGTCCTCTAGGCAAAACATGTGTCTCTTGAACTGAGCAAATCTTAAGATGAAGTCTTTCTTATCATAGTATGTATTCAGTTGAACTGGGTTGAGAATTATCAAAATATTTTCAGGAGTATCCTTTGTGAAATAAGGAAAAAACTAAGTCTGTAAGACTGAGATAAGGAAAAAACTAAATCTGAAAGGTTGTTCTTAGAACAGTTAGCAAGATTAATCTGAAGAATTACAGGTGGTGAAATGGTTAAAAACACAGGTTTTGAGGGCTAGGTAAGTAACTAATTGCAGGTAGTGAAATTTAGGAGATCACGGGGTAAACCAGTTTAAATGCTATATATACACCATTGCCTGAGGGCATCTCTGGGGCTGAGGGAAAGAGGTCGGATCTTTTTTCCAGTGCAATCATACACTCTCTAAATTCTTGAATTAATGGTTTGTGGAAGCCTGGGACTGGCTCAAACTAGAATGGTAACAACTTAGCAGAAGGGAAATATAGACACTTTCATGACTTTGTTTGTGTGATTTGACTTTGCTGCTGGTGCTATTAGCTTCTGGACTGCAATGTTAGAACATTTTGTTTGAGGAGATTAATAAGTTACTGTAGAATTCTTTTCAGGCTCTTAGAGTTACAGCATCTTTGAAAAGAGTCAAGCAAGAGTTGTGGTTAGACTGGGACAGGTAGACTCGGCTTGGAGAAAATTGGAATGTTGAATGTTCTTTGCAGGTCATGCTGTGCATGACAAGTTTAGCCTTAATTAAGTGTGTGGAGTGTTGCTTTTGCAGCACTGATGGTGTATACTCTAAAAACACTACTGGTATAACTGTGGTATGCTTGAGGAACTGAGTATGTTATTTTGGGGTGAAAAGTGATCTTGATAATTCTAAATTGAATTTTATCACAGTTCATCACCACTAGCTTGACAAAATGAGTTTGTTAACTTCATCTCTAAAACAGTGTATGTGAACTTTCTTAGCATTGTTCCTTAACGTCCTTATGATAAAAATCCCCCAAACCCTGAAGCTATGGCCAGCTGATTTGATTAATAAACAGATTTGACGGTGGTTGCTTGGAGCTAGATATCAGAAGAAAAATAAAAAAAAATCAAACTTCAGGTTGAGGTCTGAAGCCTAGTGAGGGGTACTAGAAAATATAACTCTGGATTGCTGTGAGCATATGGTGTAAACCAAGCAACAATGCAGCTTTCTAATGTTGTCCAGCAGTTCAAAAATCACCTTCAAATCTCTGCACCCTCACATTAAGGAAAAGGAGGTTAGATGGTGTTGTCACTGGTAGCCAAATGCATTATACTATCTTAGTGGTGACTTGTGTTTAGTTAGAGTGAATGGCAGTGAGCTGTGTGTGATCTGTAGCTCTGTGGAAAGGAAAGGAGAAGCAGCAAGTGCTTTCATTCCACTGCACAGCACACTGAGTGACCTGCTTGCCCTGGTCCAACAGGTACTTTTGCAGCAGCAGGGGGGTACTGTGTGATGATCACACAGCCTTAAACTCTTGCAGAAAACCTGGGTGGAGAGTAGGCAGAGCAGCCGAGTGGGAGGGCGGGGACATGCAGAGGAAGTAAAGGATCCCTCTGCTGTCACTTCTTCCTGCTCTTGGGAGGCAGGGCAGGCAGAAGGGGATGCGCTTACCTCTTGCTTATACTGATCCTTTTTATTCAGTATTAGAGTGACAAAAGCAGATATTGAGCTCAGATCTCTGCAGCCTCATGTACTGGACTTGGAAAATAACAAGAAGTGTCAAAGAGAAAACAATGCTCCCTTCTAGTCTTGATGTCTGCTTTCCTTCTGCTGTGCGTTAAGTCCACAGCCCAGTGGAGTCCCGTCGGAGAATAGCACCTTGCTAACTCTGGTGTGTGTGCCTCTCTTTTCCTGATGGATTTCACAAAAAGAGAGATCTGTCCCATATTTGTAATTGTTACCTCCCACTGTTGCTGCTCTCACAAGGATTGTGCTAAAGAGGTAAGAATTTCAGCTTCGACAAGTGTGTGTAGCACAGGAAAGTATTTTGGAGGTGAATTAGAGTTCTCTACAAATCTTTTTAACTGCTTTGCATTTGCGTAGCTTGGTTCTCTAGCTTTTAAACTTGACTTTTTCCCCTGTAGTTTTTTTTAAATGTAAATTAAAATCCTGACCATCAAGGCTGGAACATTTATTTATTCTGCTATTTTCCACCTATGGTTTTGGTCCAAATCTAAGTATTTTTTCTTAAATTTAGAATGTCTGAGAGTATGTAACTCTTCATCTGCCTTCATTTTGATTTGTTATAGAAGTTATATAGCACTGATTGTACCGTCTCTAATGAAGTAGATTGTTTTGAATATTTCTTGCATTAGAACCAGGTGTTAAACTACTGACTCTGTAATCTTGTGATTAACCAATGCAAAATATTACATGTTTCTAGGCAAAAATTGTTAAGAGTTCTGAATAGCTTATACTTTGGGGTTTAAAAGTTTCCTGGAAATTTAGTGTTTTTGAGAATACCTATCTTGCCTTCAGTTGATCAAATAACCCTATATGTTGAATTTTGGAACATGTTTTTCCCCCCTGATTAAAATCTGATAAAATCACAAACTATCACAACTAAGTTAAGTGAAATATGAAATCTTTCTTATGCTTAACATGCAAACTATGAGTTTTTAGTTTTGTATCTGTGGCTACCTACATAAATATCCATATTTTAGAGGTTTACTCAAAATGTAAGTGTTCAGTGATTTTTATTGTTAAGTTGGTGCTCCTTTCAAAATAAACAGTTCTACCCTGACTGTCCTTCTGTAAACCCGAGAGCTTGAGCAACAGTGTAGGGAACTTCTGCTCACTGGAAGCTGCTGCAGCCTTTTTTGGTTGGATTTGTTTCAAGTCTAATACATGCTGTGATTTGGTTCATTTACAACTGTATAAATGTATTTGCTGGCAAAAGAAAGGAAATTACATGGGTGTGGAAATGGGAAATGGAGAAAAAGAGGCTGTTGATTTCAGCAGCACTGCCAGTTTGTGTGATTTTAGAGCAATAGATTGAGAAAATGTTGATTTTCATGTGTGCCTATTGTACCTGTCCATGTTTGTTTTTTTCTCTGTGAGAACTCTTCCTGCTGTTTCTCAGCAAACTTGGAAATAATGCTAGTGGGATTTGGCTGTTTAGTTCTTAACAAGCTGCCACTGGGAAATAATACTAATACATTAGGATTTGAGTTGTCCTGTGGTTCTTCTAAGGAGTTTGAGGACCAGGAGCAGCACATAGGAATGTGACCATTTTAAATGTGGTAAAACCAGAAAACACTGGCATAACATTTCCTTGAGTGCCTTTGGGTTCAGAAACTGCTGAAGGTGTGCTTGGCTGCCCACTCCTAAGACCACATCAAGGTTATGCGAACTTCAGGGCCTGGCCTCCCTTGGGTTTTTGTGTGATGGCAGATTAAGGTGTATAGGCAGCTCTGGGTAGAAAAGATTTCACAGATTTATTGGTTTTTAATCTTTTTTTAGTACCCCCCTCTTGTTTTATAAAATAGTTCAACACTTCTGTTAGTGCTTGCAGGAGGGAACAAAAGGGTTTGAAAAGCTGATGAAGTTCAGTATCTGGGGAGTGCTTGTCCAGAGCTGGAGAGGAGGCTTAGGCAGCTCTTATGGACTGTGGACCAAAGTGAGAAATAGGGAGCTGCTTGAACACGGAATCCAGTGTCAATTTTAGGCCCTAGTGTGATGTTTTCCCGGATTTTCTGGGGAGCAGTTGGAACATGGAAGCTCTGCTGGAGGAGGCAGGCAGGAGCTTCACTTTTTAACTAAACTCTTGGTTTGGAATTCATATAATGGGGTATTGTAAAATGGCCCTCATTGAAGGATTTTGGACAAATGTTTAATTTCTTTTAGCAGTAAGAAATGCAGGGTAGCAGACTGAATTACTGATTTTAAAAGTCCATGCTTACCTTTAACTTTTCAGGCTCTGTGCAAGAGCGGAGCATGTGGTACAATAATTAACAAGAAAATTCATATTCATGGCTTCATTATGCTGATATTTTTTTGTAGCAGTTGTCTTCCTCATGTTAGCTTTTAGTTTTCTGAAATGAGGTTGTCACAGATGTGACATCATCCTTCTGCTGCCACAGTGTAAATTAATGTCAGTACATGCTGCTATGCCTGAGGCTTGAGTTATTTAGGAGACTTGGATATGTTGAACTTGGGCAAATTTAGATGGGAATATGTGCAATGAAGATTGAATAGTTGTTGCGTAGTTTATATATGTTATACAGGAGAGCATTTAGTCATACATAGAAATATCTATACTTTATATATAAAGCTGAACTTCCGGGACCATTTAAAATGTGGTCATAATGAAAGGTGGGCATCTTTGACAAGTCAACTATTTGAGCAGAGTTTTATAAATCCCTTGAGAGTGGAGAGCTCTCTCTCCTTCTTGGAAGCTGGAGGCTTATGATAAAGGCCTGGTTATAGTCTGAAACTTACCCATCCAAACTTGGGTCTGATCTTTTACCTGGGGCATTGATTTTTCTTAAGGCTCAATAGTCAGCAAAGCTTCTAAAAGCATTCAGCTAATGTTCACTGGCAGCCTGTGTTTCAGTGCTTATTCTAGTCACAGTAATCTGCAGTTCTGTGAATTTCAATTGCTAGAGTTTCACAAAGGTAAATTTTACACCAAAGAAATAGATAACCTTCCTGTTAGAAGAGCATACTGGTTTTTATCAAATAAATTGTTTCTGTTCTGCAGTGTGGGGTTTTTGTGTTTTTCTTTTCCCTTTAAGAGCTCCGAGTACAGGGTCAGTAGTTGCAAAGACTGGGGTTTAGAATCAAACTTTTCTATTTCAAGGCTTGTTTCCTGCTCACAATAGAGGAATGGGGAAGGATCATGTCTTGATGCCACCAGTCTTTTGTAGGATATTGGGAAAAGTACTTTTTGTTTAGGGCACAAATCACAGTCCTTGTACTGTTATTTCATTTATTTCTGTACTTCAGAGCTGTGGTTTTCATTCACTTCATGTTTAGTTGTCATTCAGCAATGACACAGGGTCAAATGTATCAGGTGTATAATTTCAGGATTGTTCAGCTTGAAAACATTTCCAACATTTGAACAGCATGTCTTCATCCTCTCTCACTTCGCTGTCTAAAATATAGAATTTAAAACTAAAGGCTGAATGAAGTAAAATTGAGTGCCACATTTTGTTGTTGTGGACAATTAGCCCCAAAAATGCCACTTTTGGCTGTGATTACATGATGAAGCTTGGCTCTCTGCCTGAAATGTTTTTCAGAATTCCCAGATGGTCACATCTCATGGCATGTTTGTTTTAATGCTTTGGGTGGTTGATCTTACTTAGATTTTGTTTTGCTTTCCCCCTGTGGCTTTAGCATGTATTAGCAAAAGGGTTGTTGTGTATTGTGGAAGGGATTTTGGACGGACCTGTATTGCTAAGCTCATTTCACTGAAATCACAACAGCACTGATGCAGGATGTGGTTTAGGTATATTAGGCCTTTGGGGGAGAGCTAATATACTGAAGGTTTTTGGTGTTTTTTTTTTAACATTGGACAGTCAGATCATCCTGGGTTAAGGTTTTTCCTGTAAAAATAATTACTTCAAATAACGACAGGTTGGAAGCATCTGAATGCTTTGAAGACTGCTAAATTAATCCAGTGGCTTCCTGCATTAATGTTACATAGGAACCATTTCCTTCCATTCTCTGTCCAGCCTGTATACTTCCCTCTAACAGCACAACTGCTATAGACACTAAACAGTTCTCCTATGATAACTTGAGGACCCAAGTGCCAATGCCTTCTGTGTGGAATGTTTGCATAAGTCCCCAATAAATGAGCAGTAGTCTTGGGGTCAGACTTTGCTTTAATTTGCACTAGTTATTTAGGTCTGTTATCTGGAGAATAAAAATAGGTGGTTTGTCAGCAAAATCAAGACTTAAATCAAAAGGGCCTTGCAGTTTCTTAGTTGTCACTTGTGTGTTTCAGGGTGTCAAGCCAGCCAGCTTTGATAAAGTAGCAATCCCTGAAGTGAAGGAGATTATTGAGGGATGCATTCGGCAAAACAAGGGCGAAAGGTAAGTGCTTGCTTTGCAGGTAAAGAAAGGTATTAGCAGCTGTTTGAGTCCTTTAAGTGTGACTATATCAAATCTAGGTAGTTCCTGGGGTCTTCTTTGTTCTGGTGAAAGTTGGGAAGCCAGTATTACTGTTCTTTGGCAGATTCCTATTCAGTGATTGTTTTAGAGAATTAACAGTGTCAGGAAAAGTGCAAATGCCATAGTAACCATCCAGGACAGTTTATTCAGAAATTCTATTGCTTTTATTAAAACTTTTCCCTAGTCAGCAAAATAATCCTTGCAGGTTTCTAGGTGTTTGGATTGGTTGGTTGTTCTGTAATCCTTTCAGATTTTTTGTCCCTTTGATTCTGTTGGTATGATTGATTATTTTGAGGACTCTTAATAAGTTTTAAATTCTTGCTGCTCATTTTAGCCACATTTTCTGCAAGATGGCTTCTACTTCCAATAGCTAATGTATACCATCACAGGAAATCTGTGACTGCTCTGATGGCTTATCTGTGGGATTTGTTTTGTTTTCTTTTTTTACATGGTTGTTGCTTACTCAATGTCTGATTTCAGACTTTAGTCCACCCTCTAGCTGCCCTCTCTTCTGTTCAGAACTAGTTTTGTTCATGGATGTTTATTCATCCCCTCTTACTGACTCTTGAAGTTTTACATCTGATTGTGTTTCTGTGTATTTTTAGTTTGTTTTTCTGGCTTTTAAACAATTTAGTATTTTTTTTCTCATATGAAGTTAATTTTGTTGCTGCACATCAGTTATTTCTTGCCATTTAGTTTAAACTGTTAACTATGATTGTTAATGATGTGCTCGTAAATCTCTTTTGTACCTTCAGGACAAAGCTTCTAATTATGCCAAACAGAATGCACGTGAGGTGGTTTGAAACAACGTTAAACTTACAGAAAAATCAGGGGAGCACCTGGCAAGGTTATTCCCTAATATTTGATGAAATCCTGATAACTGCATGCGCTTTCTACATTCTCTCCCACTATCTAGATATGCTATTAAGGACCTCTTGAATCATGCTTTCTTCCAAGAAGAGACTGGAGTACGGGTAGAGCTTGCAGAGGAAGATGATGGAGAAAAAATTGCCATTAAACTCTGGCTGCGAATTGAAGACATCAAAAAACTCAAGGGCAAATATAAAGATAATGAGGCAATAGAGTTTTCATTTGATTTGGAAAGAGATGTCCCAGAGGATGTAGCACAGGAAATGGTAAGTGCTGGTGGTCTGACAAAGCTGTGGAAGTAGTGCTGTTGTGTGACAGTGAAATGTGATCTGTCAGCCTCTGCTTTTGCTGCTACTGTCTAGAAAGTAAATGGGTTCAGGAGTGTGTGGATGAGAAGTTAGTGCCAGAAAGTGGTAGCTTTGTCATAGTGCTTGGCCAGGGGCTGTCTGTGGCTGTGTGAATTCTGTGAATGTATCCTCCTTCAGGTGGAGTCTGGCTATGTCTGTGAAGGGGATCACAAGACAATGGCGAAGGCTATCAAGGACAGGGTCTCTTTGATTAAGCGCAAGCGAGAGCAGCGCCAGTCGGTGCAAGAAGAGCAGGAGAATATACTTCAGGAAGAAGGTAGTCAGAAGCAGCAGCTGGAGCAACAGCAGCCATCAAGTGCTTCCCATGCAGGGTCAAAGCATCCCCAGTCTGTCACTGGTACTACTTCTGTCCCCACTGCTTCAGCGTCGGTTTCTACACAAGTGGAGCCTGAAGAGCCAGAAGCTGATCAACACCAACAGCTGCAGTTCCAGCAACCCAGTATATCTGTTCTTTGTAAGTGCCTCAGTTGGTTTCTTTAGGAACTCTCACATTACACAGTTCCTCCCATTAGTCTTACACTTTTGGTGGGTGGAGCAGTAGATACCTTAAGATGATGCTGTCTGCCATTGCTGTTGCTGAAGAACAGTAGGCCACTAGAAAGCATAGCAACATAAGATGCATTCATGTGGCTTAGCTGAGGCAAGGCTTGGCACTATTTGCAGCCCAGTGTCTTAGCACAAAACAGTTTCTTTTTGTTTCAAGGCAATATACTGGATGAACTGGGGCACCTAAAGCATCAATAGGTGCCCTTGGTTTTGCTGCCCTCCTACAGGGACAGTATATTGTGGCCCTGCAGACAGCTGTATGCTCCTGCACCCCAGTGCAGATCAGGCTATTAAAACTGCTTATTTGAATCCTTGTTACCTTACTTTTAAAGTGGAAATGAGATTAATCTACTGGTGGTTCAGCTCATAGTTTCCTTTCTGAAAGGTCTTAATTTTGTTTTACATACTGTACATGAAAAGATGAATTAATAATCCTCTTTTCGTCTTCTTCCATGCCAGTGTTTGAATTAGTATTTGAATAATGATGGAAGATGACAACTTCTATATTAGAATGATAAAGTTAAAAAGCAGATTACTGTCTGCTCTGTAGATAACAGGAATTTTGACTATTGTGCCTAGCTTGCTGCTGTGCCTACAAAGTACATCTGCCAGCCAGCACAACGCCCCTATTTTAAATGTCGGTGTAAAGTTAAAGAAAAATAATGATTAATAAACCTTGAAAGATCATTCATAACAATGTGAAATTTAGGTTTCTATTTCTAGTCTAGCCTTTTGTAGGAAATGTAGGTCATTCTTAAATATCTTCCCAAAGAAATCCTGAAATGAGTAATTTTGTCAGGGTTGTAGGGGAAGACATAATGAAGGAAAAAAAAATAATTTTAAAGTCAGCTTAAATATTACAAGAGGTAAAATGCTAATAAAGGTCCACGTGACATGGCACAAAAATCAATTTAATATTTGATCAATTATAGGATCTTGCAAATTTTAATCCAGACCACAGTTCTTGAAACGCAGATTTTTATCCTTAACTTTTGCAGCTGATGGAACTGTTGACAGTGGCCAGGGGTCATCTGTGTACACAGAATCTGTGAGCAGTCAGCAGGCTGTGTCCTATGGTTCCCAGCATGACCAGTCAGTCTCAAACACTGGAGTCCAGGGATACCCAGCTTCAGTTGGCCAAGTGCAGTCCCAGCAGCATGGAGGGTACCAGCCACCTGCAGCGGTAAGCCAGACCTTACGGCACTGCAAATGCATGGAATCACTAGATTTTGTATGCCTGGTGGAAGGCGAGAGGAAAGTCTACCAGGCCATCTTCCACATATGTTTTGTTTTGCATAGGATAGAAATTCTGCTTGGGAGGAATTCAGGGGCTTGCTTTTTTTTTTTTTTTTTTGGTTTTTTTTTTTCCAAAATGACTGATTTTAGAGGGGGAGGGGAAAGTGCAAGAGCATCTTTGTCTTTAAAGCTTTTATTTAATCTTGGCTGCAGTTAAGCAGAATAATTGGTTAGTTGTTTTTGTGAATGGAAGTAACATCCTCAGAACAAGACTACTTTATGAAAATAAGTATTTAATCTTGCTTGGGAAGGTGGTGTATGTATGTGTATATGAAGTTACCAGGGATGAAGCTGCTGGTTTAGTTTGTAGAAGGGATTAGAATAATTGAAGCCACTGTATGAAATTGCTGTGTGTGTTCTGTGAGACTTTGATTACAGATTTTGCAGGTAAGACTTTTTTTAACTGTTTCAGAATGTTGCATGTGACAAGTCCAGACTGAAAAGACCCCACATCCTTCCTCCCAGTTTTATTTCTAGCTTGTGTTGATTTGCTTATCATGCGTATTCCTTTTCCCTGGAAAGTCTGCACTGGGCACAAATACTTTTCCTACTATGTTCATTTGTGTTGCCCTTTTATTTTGGTATGTTTTTTCCTTGGTATGTTTTTAGATCTGAGTAAGAGAGTCTGCAGAAATCTATTCTAACTCTGGAGTAGAACGTCTGCTACTTTTATATTGTGTTCAGTGGTTCCCTTGTCACTTGTTTTTTACACAAATAAAAATCCAAGACTGAGGCAGACATCATGGTATGATGTGGTAATATCATCAAGGAGACACTTAAGAGTGAGGGTCCTCACTTCTGCTGGTACCTGTGGTTGTAGGCTTTATTACAGAGTCATTGGTATAACTAGGATTTTGGCAAACAGGCTGCTGTCACCCACAATCAAAGCATCTCATTCTTTTTCAAAGATACTTAACCTGAGGTAGGTGGTACTATTAGTCCTTGATGATGAGTTCTTAATCCCTCTAAACAAGCTGCTCTTCTGGGTAAGCCGTATTTTGGTGTGTGGGCACATACTGGACCAGAAGCCATGTCACTCTCTTGGGATGGCTGGCTTCCAGGTTGAAAGACCAGAATCTTTAGGGAGGAGGCGGAACAAGCATATGATAGAGGTATAGCTAAGCTGCTTAGTTTGGTGCAAAAATGTGCTCATGCTGTATGATGACAACAGTGGTGCCAGGAGGCTGACAGACTATAGGGACTACTAACCCTTTGTTGGGAAGGGGCTGACAGGTCGAAATTATATTGACGACTGAAGAAATGGCCTTGAAAAGACTCACAGAATGCAGTTTGATCAGGACAAGAACAAGGTTTGTGCTTGAACTGGAATAATCAGATGCACAAGTACATAATGAGTAAACACTGGCTAGGCAGCTGTTTTCCAAAATAAATTTTTTAAAAGTCAGGGATTCTATTGGACCACAAACTGGACATGGTCAAAAACATCATGCTGTCATAAAAAAGGCAAACATCCCATTATATGAAATAGTAGTTTCTTCTCTTGACTATTGGTAAGTCTATCCTAGATACCTTGGTTGAATGAATTGGAGGGTGGCTTGGGAGAAAATCCAGAGGAGAGTGTTTAAAAAAACCCCAGGAGAAGTACAAAAAAAGTGGTTTATGTGGGAAGACTGAAATAATTGAGTCTATACAAGACAAGCCTGAGGAGAGAGAAAGCTGTAAAAGGCTGCTATGAAGTAAGAGGAGGCTAATCAGATCACAACATTGTTGTTAGAATAAGGAGTGATAAGCCTAAATTGCAGCATAGAATTATTGTTTGGGAAGGTGGCTTTTGTAATACTCGGCAAAAATAGACAAATATCCACATCATATCAGTGGAGATGTTCCTGAACTAAATTAGAGTCAGAATGATGTATAACCACTCCTGCCTTGGAATAGATGAAGATGTATTTAGTTAACCATTTGAGTTCTTTTCTATCTCTCTCCCAGATTTTTAATCAGTCTAGCAAGATTTCTCACAACAGAAATCTTGAAATCAAATCTCCCCTGAATATCTTGCTGTTTTCTCTCGGGAGGCCTGTATTTGATTTTAATTAGTTGCCTCCAAAAAAAGCGTGTACTGCCTCTTTAAAAACATCATGTTTCCATTCACTTAACCCACAGCAAAACACAATGCAACATGAAAAAAAATAAAAGCGGTAACAAACACCCCTCAAACCAAAAAATGCAAATCCCACCTCAAAACTTTATTCTGTTTCTTCTGATTTGATTGGATTTTGACCTGTGGCCTTCTGGATTGTGGTAAGATTACAAAATCCAAATGCTTTTATTGGCCCAGCATCTGGAAGATACTTGTCTAAGACTGATTTCACAGAATTTTCCACAGATTAAACTGAGTTTTTTCCACAACTTGTGTTGCAGAGGGTGTAAGGTTTAAATTTTTATGGCAATGTTTCAGTTAATAAAGAGCCAGCTGCATACATTTAGTTCTCATAATTCCAGCAAAGGGACTGCCCCAGTAGAGGAACTAGGTGATAGCTGTAAGCACGCATTCATGCTAAAAACTAATGAATGTTTGAAAGCTCATTAGTATCTAAGTTTTTATTTGTCAGACTACCAGATGCTTTGAGTACACACGCTATGGGCTGTGTCTGTGGCCCCAGAGAAAACATTCTCTGTCTGATCTGTCTTCCATGTGTTTCTCATAAGGGTACCAGGGAGATTTCCACACTGCTCAGTTATCTAAGGCAAACTGGGCTCCTCAGAGGTGCACACAGCCTGTTCCCAGTGTGTCTTGGCATTCATTCAGCATTATCATATCTTGTGATATCACATTATTCAATATTGGGCCTTCCATTGTGTGTCTTCATTTCCTTTCTACCTCATTATAGTTTTTGCTGGTTTTGTTATTACTTTTTTTTAAATGTTCAATTCTTAACTTTTGTTTTCCTCCTTTAGCTTCAACGTGGTCGTAGCATGTCAGTTTGTGTCCCCCACCTTCCTGCTCTTCCCTGTATGTCCTGCATCCCTCTCAGTGCTCCTTGCACCCCACCACCAGTGCTGTCTGCACCTCTTTCTCCTTTCTACCTTCGGACTGTCCCTGAAGAAACCTTTGCAGAAAAGCTTTCTAAAGCCCTGGAAAGTGTCCTGCCCATGCACTCTGCCTCTCCACGCAAGCATCGACGCTCCAGCCTGCCCTCCCTCTCTGTCAGTCCTGTATGTGTTACCATTTGCCTCCTGGCACAGTAAGATAAGTTATCATTAAATACATCCTGGGCTCTGGGCATTTTTAAAGGGAGAAATTGAAGAGTCAATTCCTTATGCTGTGCTGCTGGAATGTTGATTTTTCTTTTAAATTTATTTCTATGACGCAGTACACGTAAACATTATCAAACAGTGGCTGACTGCTTGTTTCTTGTCTTTTAGGCTAGTATAAATGTAAATTACCCAGTTGTACCACAGAAGGTAAAGGGAAGACTAGTTCTTATAACCTAGTCAGAAGACCTATTTTTCAACTTCTAAGTAAACAATGAGTACTAATTAAGCCCTGCACAAAACAACCACCTTTACAAGCCTGATTGCTGTGGCTGCTTATTGTTAAAGCTTTGGTAGCTGTGATACTAGATATTAAGAGTATGAACACTTTTGAGGCTTTTTTTGTAAATTCTTATCAGAAATGCCACTTCAACTGCTTCTTAATGGGAAGAAACAGTAGTTTCATGTTTCTTAGAAAGACAGATGCAAAGATAACGTGCAATAGAAGAGGTAGTTGCTTTTCCATTTTGAGCTTCAGTTTACACAAAATAAGTTTTGAGAAGCATTTTTGTGTAAATGAAGTAAGTGGAACTAGGTTTAGAACATAGGAAAGGTACTTCATCTGTAGGACCTTCTCATTACTGTCGGTCAATATGGAAATTTGCTGCTGCTTTTCCGGACAAAAGAGGCTGGGGAGAAAGTAAAGAATGTGGAAACAGCAACTTGAAAAAGTCATAAGTGCCATTTGTCTTGGACAGTATGTTTACTACTGACTCCTGCAAGGTTTTTTTCCATTAGGGAAGAGAATACATTGTCTCTGAGCATACTGCAGGCAGACATGAAAAGATGCAAAATTACTAAATTGTTTGATATTCTTACATAGAACTCTGTTTAGTGAAATATTCCCTACAGCTCTTAAATAAGATGAGCCTCATCTGAAGTGGTACCTCAGAGTGGATTATCTGAGGACTCTGCTGTTATGAAACGTGTGAATGTTTTATTATCCAGGCAAGGGTTAATTTTATTTCAATGAGTGCTAATTTTATATATGAAAAGATGTGATCATAAGTGATTAAATGGTCAATTTTGTCTTATAAAAGGTTTCTTTTTAGCTTTTGGGGTAGCATATAGGACACACTAGCACTGTGGTTTGTGTATTGGAAAGTACTAACATTGAATGTCATCTAAGTGGAAATTGGAGGCTCTGCATTGTTGCTGCTCTCAAGTTCTGAATTTCATATTCCACATATGGCAGTGACTTCAGGTAGTTGATTGGATTTCAAGCTCTGATCACAATGGATAGGCCATGACAATAAGTCTCATTCCATTGTCAGGAGCAAAATTGATTTCTTTTGGTGAACTATTGGAATTGAACTGGAAAAGCAGCTCTAACCACCAGCAAATGTTCCCAAATGTAGCTATGCCTGCCATGGATGTATTTAATGGCTATTTACAACTCACCTAAATTTCCTAAGTACTGTATGTTTTTGACCATGAATTGATTATGAATTCTATAAAGTAACTTCACAAAACTGCCTAGTGAACTGTGCATGTTGATGTGCTTTCACTTTTAATGTATGAATTACCTGTCTTGTTCATGTCAATACAGCCTCAGCATCCTCGTGGGGGAACACCACCGTTCCCAGATTCACAGATATTTTTCCCAAACGTTCATGAACGGCCGGTATCTTTCTCACCACCACCTGTCTGCCCGCCGAAGGTGGCAATTGCTCAGCGGCGCAAGAGCACTTCATTTTTGGAAGCCCAAACTTGCCACTTCCAGCCATTGCTGAAGACTGGCCAGAGTTTAGTTCCACCTGGTGGTAGTCCCACCAATTGGACTCCAGAGGCATTTGTTATGCTGGGCACAGCAGCTCAGAGAGTCGCTGGAGAGCCTCTGCATGTGCAAGTTAATCCTGTGTTTGAGCAAGCTCCTGTGCACAGTGACTATAGATCTGGACCAACACCTCCAGAGGATGCTCACTACAGAATGCATCCAGAAGCTGTATATTTGGTGGGCATGCACTATCCATCACAGGTATCGGAGCAGTATGATCGAGTAGCTTATACCTCTCACGCGACTGAACAGCATTTGAAGCAGGTCTCTGAGTCAAACCATGGGCAAGGTGGTCCTCCACAAAGCTCTGTGTTCGACTTTCAATCGGGGCAAACATACCTGGCAAGACACGTTCAGAACCTGAGGCTGGATTCTGGGGTGGGTCCCCTTTCTCCATTATCCAGTGTTTCAGCTCCCTTGAGTGCAGAGCCAGCTCAGATGACGTTCCACCAGGTATTTGTTCCACACTCAGCCCCGGCTGTGCTCTCTCACAGTGCCGATGGCAGAGCCAGCTGTGTCTTTGAGTTCCATGTGCACACACAGAGCTCTGCTCCGGCAGAAGGGGCAGCTTTACCCCCACGGGCCTACAGAAGTCGCCGGGGCTCTATGGAGAGCAGCCAAGAGGAGTCCAGCCAAGGCATAGGGTCGCATGGTCGGCTTCAGCCTGTGACAGAGGAGCAGTGTAACTATCTTGGTGCTGGGGTAGCGGGTCCCAGAGAGGGCTCTGCCAGGCGCAGCTGGCCAGAAGGAAGCCCAGAATACTCCAGTGATTCCTCACAGCTGAATTCCTCTGACACTGGTGATTTCCAGTCTCCTCCCCCTACAGGGGGATCATCTTCTGCTTTTGGTTCAGACTTCTCATTGCCCATTGTTCAGCTGCCTCAGAAGGTGTTGCAAGAGTCGCAGCTCTTCATCTGCTTCCCCCAGGGAGCCTCAACTCAGCAGGCCTTGTCCACCTCGCTTTCATCAGGACCACCTGCATCCTATCCTCAGGTTACAGGAGCAAACCCTTCCAAAATTTCACTGCTTTTTATAAGTCATACTAAAGGGGAAACCTTGCTTTTAGACCTGCTCCATGTGGTTCTAAGAATTAGCGTTCATGGGGGTGTCTTTCCACCGAGTCTATACCAGGATCTCTTTAGCAGGTTGCTATGAAATAATGAGGCATTAGCAACCATTTGGTCTCTGTTCATATTTGGCTGAAATATTGGTAGGGCTTTTGTGTTAAAAGTAAAAAAATGGTCAGTATTCCTCCTGGGACTGGCTGTTCTTTTAGTGAGAGATTGTGGGAGTTCCAAACTGACTTTTAAACAGTGGTTTAAATGAAATGTATCTTCTCCACAGTTAGAATCAGCAGTGGTAGTATTACTTGCTTTGTCTTGCTGTTGCTGCTCTTTAGCCATTTTAATGTGTTTATTTAAGGTTGACATTTCATACTAATAATGTTTCATTAAGACAACAAGGTTATTTTGGTGACTGTCCAAAATGCAAGAGCTTTTTCTAGACTTGAGGAAAGAAAGTGGGAAGAGAGGAATAGAAGGAGCTGTGTTATGTATGTGTACATGGATTTAGAAATGTGTTTGTTGAAGAAATATTTGAAGAAGCTGAGCAGTCTGAGTAGTTAATTAACGGCACAAAAAAATGTTGCTAGTTGGTATTGCCACCGTATAAGCCTTATGTGGTGTCCTTTTAAACAGCAAAATTTGAGGCCCGAAGCTTAGTTCGGAGATATGTGTTTTATCAGCATATGTGGTATTTGCATTTGTAATGGTCACTTTTCTGTACACTGTGAGGTGTGTGTCTATATACATTGTGTCTGCACTCCTAGTCTGAAGTCTCATAACTTTGTGTGAAAAGAGAGGAATTTACTTTAAGTAGACTTCTCTCTTGCCTCTTTTATCCTTAGAATTGGAGGCTTTGACATTTTAGTTACTGAGTATTAGCAACTTCGGGATTTGTGTCAAGGAGAATAATGTTCCTGTCTCTGTTAAGATCAAGAGCTAAGTATTTAAGGTTTTCTGCAAGGGATATTAAAGGTGTTTTAGTAAAGGTGGAACAGCTTTCATCACTAGTCTAATAGGTAGCAATTACTGTGCTGTAGAGATTGTAGAATGAATCTCCTACTCAAGAACTTTGAAAACTACATGGAGATTTTTTTTCTCCATACACCTTTGTTAAACTCAGGAGGTGAATTTTGATGGATATCAAATACATCTTGGAAACAAAAAGAAGAGGTCACTTTTTGGGTAGAATATAAGTTCTGGAAAGTTTTACCTAATTCATTAGAAGATTAGAATTTGAAACCCTAACTGAGTCAATGTCAGCACGTTGCAGCATGTTACAGGAGTGGGATGTAGCACATGTGTAGATCCTAGCAAGGAAGGGCCTGAAGCTTCTAAAACAGCAAAGAAAAAAATGGTTCTCTTCATTGGCAGTCTCCTTTCCCCAAAGTTTCCATAATTAGAAAAGTATGGAATTTTAACAGACTTATTCCTAATGAGCTTCTGCAAGCTGAATGATCACAACATTAAGGAATTTTCATAGATATTTCTGGTATGATACATATGCACCAGATATGCTTTTTACAAAGGCAGTTCACCCAAGTGGTACATGCTCAGGGAACTCATCCTGAGGTCTTTGTCTACTCTCCCTGGAGTTGACAAAGAAATACAGTTGTCACAGAAACAATAATGCAGATCCTGGGATCTGATAAAAAAATTTCAGCCACAGAAATAATAATGATAGTCCATTCCGTTTTCCTCTGCATCTTCCACATTCATTTGTATGCCACTCATCCATTTTTTTCATTGCTTACTCAAAAATTCTGTCTTAGCTAGAATGTGAACCCTCGTTATTCCTCCATGTCCGATTCTTGGTAGCCTTTGAATGGTAGTGAGTCTGGAAATTATTATTAGCCTGTGTTTCGACATGCCTCTCAAAGGAAAGTCATTGCGTTTATGTGTACTGGGTACTTTGGAATTGGTCTAGAATTCTCTATGTCTTCATGCTTGGGTTTTTTAATGGATAGTTTTATTTCCATGTAGCCTCCTTTTATTGCCCCACCTGGCCATATTTAGAGCACATGTAAAGGTAAAACTTAATGCATCTATTTCCAGTTACCATACCAAGGCATCCTGCTCTTAAAGCATCACCAGTGGAAGAAGAAGCTGGTAGGCTGATCTGTCTCATGTTGAGGGGCATGTGGGTTGCAGAGTCATTCTGTATTGCTTATTTTGGAAGACTGAAAATGACATTCAGAACTCCTCCAGATCACACTGCTCTGTTCTGGTTCTCATAATGAAATTTGGCCAGAAGGACTGCTTGTCCAAAAGGACAAGCTAGAAACCTATTCCAGGCAGAAATAGTTTGAACTGCCTGTAGCAATAAACGAGAGTTTTTCTCAGCTGATTCTGTTTTTGTTTCCCTTCAGACACAGGTGCAAGGCCAGCCAGCCTCAAACAATGCATCGGTGCCATCCCAGCCTACTCAACACGCTCAGCAGGTAAGATCACAGTTCCTAAACTCAGGACCAAAGTATTCGTATAGAATTTTGATGATTCTCTTAAATGCAATTGACTACCTCTGTCGCCATTTGACCCATACTTTACCAGCAATGCAGTCCTCTGGTTCTCACCCAGTCTAACATGCTATGAGATACACATTGACTTTGAGATTTATTTTAAAAATCACATTAATGCTTGTGTTCCCATGCCTGTCTTTCTCAACTTCCACCTGAGCTTGCAGTGGTGGTCCTGTTCAAGGGAAGACATGTGAGGATTTGCAGATTAGACTGTCTAGACAGTCAGACTCGATTCTTACGATTTCTTCTAACTGGAAATCTGATCTGCAGCATTTTCTTAACTGCCTTGTCTTCCTTTATAGAATCTTCATTCTTGGTTTCACAGGTGAGAGAATTCTGTTGCAGGATTATGTGTCAATTGTGGAACTTATTAGTAATATTAATAAGTAACTGCTAAAGCTTAACTGACTTCGCATATTCTGAGGAAGCACTGATATCACTTAGGAGAGAATAAAAATCAGAATTTAAGTGGGATTTGCTTTAGAAAACTGTGTTGGGGGGGTAATACAGCTTCTTCCTCTTTTTCATGTTGCAGAGTGCACAGCAGCCAGCCTCTTCCCAGCAGCCTGGGCAATACCAGCTGCAGCAGCCCTCAGTTTCTGCCAGCGCCACTCCTGCACAAACTGTCTCTCAAACTCAAACTTCACAGGTCATGCCAATGCCTCAGGCAGCAGCTGGGACACAGGTAAACAAAATTCTTTCTAGCAGATTTTTTTTTTCTTCTTCACAGCTGGTAGATTCAATATGCTGCTGCTTTCACTTTTGTCATCTTTCCTAATGGTTTCAAAACATCCATCCAAACAAGAGTATTCTTACTATACTATACAAGAGTATTATACTATACCTGTCAGTTTTGTTGGAAAATGTGTTGGAAACCCTTTTACACGTGGCAGTCGTGAGTAATTTGCGGGAAGGAGAGTGCTTCCATGCATAAAGATCTTTAAATTGTCAAAAATATCAGGAGGCATATTGATGAATGGTGTATTGTGGACCAATGTTCAGGAACTTGTAATTTCTCTGTTTCCCATCCACTGTCTATCTTCTGCACCATTACATGTGTAAAACATACTCATTTACTTAGGTAGTGAGCTACAGGACTTCTTTCTTCATTCTGTCATCTTTCTTACTCCGCTCTTCTCCTTTACTTCCTGATCAAGAAGCTTCTGTTACTGAATATTGCTTCATTTTGGCTCATATCTCTGTCGAATGTGTGAGCCGCAGTTTTGTTTTTAAAATTGTTTTGTTGCTTGTTATTCTAAACTGCCTTTCCAGTTGCATCATTTGCTGGCTTTAATTGACATATTCCCTGCCATTCTCTGAATGCTGGCACAGTGGATTTTGATTCTTCTTTGCTTTAGTCCCCATGCTCAAAGCTGACAGATATGTTGTAAGATTTGCACTTCTTTGCTGTAAGAAGGCAGGCTTGAGTCTGGGGACAGAGTTGAGGAGAATTTGATTCTGTTTATGCACAAATCAGTGCTTCAGGATATTCAAATGTTGCTCTTTCACCCTCTGTGGGTGTCTGTTTCATGAGCCTGTTGCATTCTTCAAGGGAAATGTTGCAAAGTGAGGACTGTTTTGAACTCCAGCCGGCTTCCCAGCCACTCTGCCAACTGTGCTCCCCAGCCACTTTAACAGAGTGCTGTAACTTGAATAATGCTTTCTTTGACTAATGTGTAAAACTCTGCTTTCTGCAACCCTGCTTGAAAAAAAAAAAATCTGTCTCTATTTTCTTTACCTCCCCAGCTTCCTGTTTCCCAAGCAGTGTCGATCATCCAAGGCGAGCCTCAATTACCTGTTGCAGCATCTTCTCTCCCTCAGCCTTCAGTTGCCCCATCAGTCCCCATTGGCTCTCATTTTCTACCCGTGGGACAGGCCTTGCCAACTTCCGTGGTTCCCCAGTTCCCAGTGTCTCAGTTGCCTGTAGCAGCTCCTCACGTGACAGTGGCTCAGCCAGGTTTCCAGTCACTGTCCATTTCAATGGCAGCTGGCATGAATCAGCCGCTGCTCACACTGGCCACGTCTGCTGCGGCAGCTGCTGTTCCTGTAGGACCAAGCCTTGTCCCTAGCCAGCTTCCCACACTGATGCAGCCTGTGGCTCAGCTGCCCAGCCAGGTTCTCCCGCAGCTCCTGCAGCCGACTGTCCAGGCCGTGGGATTGCCAGTCAGCATTGGACAAGCTGCTGAAGCTTCACTTCCTGCTGGAGATGCTCTTTACCAGGTATTGTTGCACGCCAGCAGACCTCTTCTCCACATTTTTGCCCGTTTCTCTAAGGTACCAGGTCTGAGCTGTGTACCCTGGCCAGCTCACTTCTCATATGAGAGCCATTAAGCCACTAGGATAAATCCTGTTGTGTGTTAAAGAACCATTTTAAGGAGGAGAGAATCAAAAAACTCCTTGGACAACCAGGCGTTTTGAGTTTTTCATATTTGGCACTGGAATTTGTCTAAAATGACAGAATCATAATGCAGGGCTTTGTTCAACCACTGTGGGAGAGAGGATACAGCGATATATTCATGAGATCTGTCAGCTTGGGGTAAAAGAAAATAAGAATTCGTAATTTTAAAAATAGGAGATGTGTGTTGGAAAGAAAGTCAATGGCAGCATATTTAACAGTGTCAGTATTTCATTCCAAGTCTGGAAAGGGGTGGGACATGAAATTAATAGAAATCAGTCAGGCAGCATGGATCTTGGATGTGACGTAAGTACCTGATGCTGGTTGTGAACTGCTGGACTGGTGGGCACAGACTGCTTCAGCGACTTTGTGATCACTCACTGTAAAAGTGGCAACCTCAGTAATGATGAATGTGTTCCTTGTTTCTGGGTCAGCTCATTATGAGAGGACAGGAAGAACACGAGTGTTTTTGCTATTTGGTCTCAAGAATCAGCAGCAGTTGTATAATGTCTGAGCTGTTGTTGTTCAGCCTAAAAATTCTTCAAGCTCATTTCTAATCTCAGGCTTTAAAATCTTAAGCTATATAGGCAGCTGCAAGAGTTGGGAGATGAAGATTGTTTTGCCTAGGACTTGGGACTGTGAGTGGGAATTTGCTTGTTCAGGCATGGTGACATGCATGCTGGCTGCATGAGCAGTTTGTTCCACTTCTTTGGGAAGATTTTGGGAGTGCCTGAACAGGTACAGAAGGTTGGAACATGCCTCTGGAACTGATACTTTTTTTATTACTGTCTTGTTTCCTAATTAACTCTGCCATTCACTGACTTGATTCCCTCATTTCTCTTATAGGGCTTCCCATCTCGGCTGGCACCACAATACCCAGGGGACTCGAACGTTGCACCTTCCTCAGCTGTGGCCTCTGCCAGTATTCCTTCTACTGTGCTGTCCCCTCCCTTACCCACAGATGCAATGGCCCAGTCAGGCTACCTTGGTCCTGTTGTGCAGCCATACGGAGAACAGAATGTTTTAGTTTCCATGGGCAGCCTGGGAGGACAGGTTCAGGTGCCCCAGCCTCCTGTGAGTTTAGCACAACAAGCCTCATCTGCCTCCTCACAGCAGGCAGTTGTGGAGGTAAACATATGGAATATAATGTGTAGCAGTAGATTTTGGATATTTGACTCCTGCAACAGTATTTCTCGCTAGTGGGGAACTAATCCCTTCTTGTGCTTGTCTTCAGTTGGAAGTTAATATTTCAAATTACCTTTTTCTTACAGCAGAATGTCATGCCAGTGTGGGGACCTTGTTGCCACTGGTTGTTCTGTTGGGAAGTGAGTGTGCATCCTGCAGGCAAAAAGCAGTAAAACACTTCACTTCTTGCTAGTACTGTAGAAGATTTTTGCCATATCAAAGACAAGCTGCAATCGATAGCCTTTGAGAATCTGTCATTATGCCTATTCCCTGCAGCGTGGTTCTTGCAGGGAGAATTGGAATTGTCTTTGTATTCTGCATTGGCTTGCCTTTTGCACATTCTGTTAGTAAGACTGTGACTGCATGGCCATCTGTAGTGACATGTGGCAGTAGAAAGGAAGTGTGGCTGATTTCCTCTCCTAACCCCTCCTCAGATGATGTTTTGCTTCACTGCAGTTTGCTCTAGAGTGTTTTGTAAACTTTAAACAGCTGGCATCTAGGACAGCTTTAACTTCTGAAAAGGCAGAGCTTTCAGCTTTACAACTGATTTGGGAGGAAACACTCAAGACTACTGGGATGCTTAAAGAGGAACTGTACTCTTTGGGGTGGGTTCTTGATTGTAGGTTTCTATCTATAGGGTACTCAGGGAGTCTCACAGACTGCTTCTTCAGAGACTCTTCCAGCATCACAACCTCCTCAGTCTACCCCTTTGGCTTCTTCTATGGATAGGTGAGCATTGCTTCTTTTCACCAAACTGAGTTTCAATGTCGTGTGTTAGATTATACTTCCATGGATAATCCTTAGATTTATTTTTTCACCAGGGATATTTTTTTTTCCACTGGGAGTCTTCTTGAGGATGTGAGCAGCTAAAGTTCCTAGAGGAAAAACAGGGTCATGAAGGGTGGAGTAGGTTGTGATCTATGAAGGGAAAAATAAGTAAGGTTGTGTATAGTGAATAACTTTTTTGTCATGTCAAATGGTTCATAAGAGACAGATTTTTTTGTCCTTTTGGCACTTAAGCAGAATTCAAACTCCGAATAGCTTGAAAATATAAGGTAAATTTGTGCAACTCAGCTTGCAAGAGATGTAGCAAAATAATTATAGTTAGAATTTCTATTTAAGCAACCTGAAGTGTTAACAGGACTCTTTTCCTGTACTCGATAATTAACACATATATGCTGCTTCCCAGTACAGAATATCATGTGGTGGGTTAAAGAGTATTGTTGCAGTTATGGAATGCATGGATACTAAAAGGAAGTTGCCTTTTGTTTCTAGTGCACATTCTGATGTTGCTTCAGGATTGAGTGATGGCAATGAGAATGTCCCAACTTCTAGTGGAAGGCACGAAGGGAGGACAACAAAACGTCACATGCGCAGGTCTGTCCGCAGTCGCTCTCGCCATGAGAAGACTTCTAGGCCAAAACTGAGAATTCTAAATGTGAGTATTTTTTATTTTAGGGGACAGCTCTGTACTTGCAATGTGTTTTAGTCTCTCTAAAAGCATTCCAAATACTGTCTATTAAGAGCTTTTTGGAGCATTAAATATTACAGAATTGGCTTGCTTAACTACCAATGGTTCCACAGACTATTTCAGAATATTTAATATATCCTCAGACAAAAACCATGCTCTACATGGCACCATTTATTAGACTGGAAAAATAGAACATGTTTGTATTATACCAGTGCTGTTAGTTTATCTGGGTGAACTAAAAATCTCAGCTAACTTAGATTCTTGTGCTTTTGGTTTGAAGTATTATTTTCTTGCTCTAGGTTTCAAACAAAGGTGATCGGGTAGTGGAATGCCAGCTAGAGACGCACAATCGGAAAATGGTTACTTTCAAATTTGATTTGGATGGTGATAACCCTGAGGAAATAGCTACAATTATGGTAAGATACATTTTAGAGATGAAAAATCCAGTCAGTTGTATTTTTTTATTTATGGTGTAGAATTGGTCTCCCATGTAGTATGGTGTATGTTCACCTTATCTCACAACTAGAAATTGGGCAGTAATTTCGCAGACTGATTATTAATTGTTGTTGTACATGCAAGTCGCATGAAAATTTTTGTCAGTTTTTGCCTTAGAATTGAGGTTTTTATCAAGTAAAAAAACGGCCTCTTGGGATTTTTTTGTTCTTGTTTGTTTGTTTTTCAATCTGATATTTTCAAAAGTGCAAGCTACCTTCTGGAAGTGCCAGGTTAAAAAAATTCTGTTTGCTTTTTTAAGAGCAGGCATTGCTAGATCTTATTCTTCAAGTGTTTCGCCATCGTTGTCAATTAAAATGGGAAGATTCTGCTTTTAAAGTAAGAAAGGGGAATTACATTTTGGGTTTTGAAAGTACATAGTGACTGATGCTGCTTTTTGACTTGTATGAAAAAAAACATCTTCTGCATTCAATGTACGATGGCCAGGCACAGGAAAGAATTTTTCCTATAGAGATACATTTAAATGAGAGTATTGAGTAACACAGAATAGAATCTCCTTTTTTTTTTTTTTTTTTTTTTTTTTACTTCTAATTGAAACTCTTCTTTTTGGTCTGGTACAGTCTAAATGAGCCAGAGATGGTTTTAGTGTACTGAAGTGGGGTGGGTTGGGGGGGTTGACAAATTGCAGTATCTTTTGCCAGATTCTTGGGCACCTGTGTAGTGTTTATCTTTTGCTTAGAGAGGTGGCAGAGTCTGACTTGGTGTTTGCTGGATTTGTACTGTCAAAAGCAACCAAATCAGTGATATGGGAGAAATTCTCTGCTGCTAATGGCTTTCTGAGAAAGAGGAAGAAGTTGGTTCTTGCCTAAGTACAGGTATTAGCGCAGTCAATGACATGAGGTCATGTGCCAGGAAATATGGAGAGTACACAGATGTCTTTCTTCACCTTAAAACTAAAGTGATCCTATGGAGAAATAAGAGTATGTTTGATTTATGAAAACTAAACAAGCAAACCCAAAACTAAGGCATAAACACTCTCCAAGCAACAAAACCAGCAAATATTTAAAGATGAGTAGAAGCAAAATAAGTTAACTTTGCATCCAAAATGCAGTCACATAGTTAAGTGTGCAGTCTAATTTAAACATCTGAATCTGGAACATTGTGCTCATTGGTTCCTTGTTGAATATTGAGCAAACTTTAGATTGCATGATTTTCTTGTTTCCTTTTAATCCTAATACTGTTAGGTGTGCCCCATATAGGTGCCTGTTGGTCCTAAACTGAAAGTATTGAAGATTTCTTTAAGTAGTATTCTGCATTGCAAAGGCTGATATAAACACATCGTGCCTGACTTTCCTTTTCTTGAACCAGCATCTCAGGAATTTGATGTTAAAATAGTTTCTCAAGCTTTTCCTCTGAGGCACTTTCTCTTTTCCAGCAGAGACTCTGTGACTGACAACTTTACTTCTGTTTCATAGATTGTTTCTGCGAGTTTTGCTGTGCATAATTTCAGGAGTGAGAATACTCTCATGGGTTAGACCCAACCAAAAATATCTTTCTAACTACCAAATATACTTGTTGAAACTAGTTTTGTCCAACATAAGCAAGAGAAGTTATTTTCATAAAGCAATGCAATGTATTGCAACTAGACAGGCTGAGCAATCTTCCTCTCCCTGTATTTGGAACATAATTAATTCTGGTTTTTATGTACCACTGCTGGACTTTAAGTCAGTGAAGTGCAGCCTGCATAGAGGAGAAGTTGTATATGACATGGAAAGAGAGAAGCACAGAAGACGTCTTGGAATACAGAATTTTTAATTTCTTTTATATTATAGTTCTCTTTAAATGTGTCTCTTAATGATTGCACATTGCATGCATTAGACAGGAGGAACTGCAGTAAGATAAGGCTGCTAATTTTAAATTTCCCTGTGTTAAGCAAAGATTGAGGTGACAGTTTGGTGAAGAAGTGAGATTGAAAGTTGCTCCACAGCAAAAGTTAAACCAGGGCACACACTTCTGTGCTGGAGATAATTTGAAGAACAATTGTTTTTCTCTAAGGTGTCACCACTTTCATCTTGTTCAGAAGAGCAGCAGAGGGAAGACATATTGGCACCAAAAGTAAATTGTAGTTATTCAATATATTGTTTTGAAATTGTCTGTGGAAAATGAATGCTGCTTTGTTCTGTTACAGGTGCAGAATGAGTTTATTTTAGCAACAGAGCGAGACTCATTTGTAGAACAGGTACGAGAGATTATTGAGAAAGCAGATGAAATGCTAAGTGAGGATGCAAGCGTGGAGCCAGAAGGGGATCAGGGCTTGGAGAGTATGCGGACAAAAGATGACGGCTTCTTCCCAGGGTCACAGGTATGTGAAGGACAGACTGCCTCAGCTGTTGGTGTCTTCCATTTTGGGTGGTATGGTTTTGTGAGTAGAGCTAGCTAGAGATAGAAACTTCCTGTCATGAGAGATACCAAAGATCAGTAATTAAAAGACGAAATAAGAAAGCTTCATACCAGAGTGAGTGCCTAAAATTGAGTTAGAAAGCTAAATAACAGACCTCTTACTTTTTGATGTGTTTGAAGAGTTCCGAAGCTGCTGAATCTCCTAACAGTCCACTAAACAGACAGTCTTAAATGCTGATGCTTCTTGGATTTGAGATTTTTTGTGAGGTAGGACAGTAAAACCCCAACCCTGTGCTGCTCGCTAAACATTGAGAGCCTGGTCTCAGGCCCTCCACCCTGTGAATTACTAAGAGATTGGATAACTCTGTTAGGCTAGGTTTTGAAACTGCTGGGTGCTGAAAGCGTTCAGGTAACGTTTCCTGAATCTCTGCCTTAATTACACCCAGAACTAGTTTGGAACATCCATCTATCTGTAGAATGTTTAAGGAAATCAGTTAGATTTACAAAAGAATTTTTAGATCAATTAGTTACGTTGACAGTCACTAAGCTGAGGATCTGTAAAAACACTGTAGCTGACATTTATGTGGGCAGAATTCCTCTAGTTTGGTGATGATGCTTGGGTCCCAGGTACTACTGCTTCCCTTAAATGCCCACATTTCAGTAAGGTAGCATTTTAAGAACTATCTTGTGGGTTTCTGTTTCAGAATAGAAGTTTAAATTTTATCTTACTTTACAGAAATTAGAGTTCAAACAGCCAGATCCTACATCTTCCATGCCACAAAGAATAGGTAAGTCTTTTGTGATTTTTTTCAACAGTTATCTTTTTCTGTTTCAGCGGATGGGTGCAGCCAAGTTTTTATTTTGTATGATGGAGTGCACATTCCATATTGCAGGTTATGTATTTAGTTACAACCCTGTGTCACTAAACATCCACCTTCTTTTTGTTTAGGGGTTCCCTCTAGCTCCTTTACCCAGGTTGTTCATTCTGCGGGAAGACGGTTCATTGTCAGCCCTGTCCCCGAGAGCCGATTGAAAGAACAGGGCTTTTTCACATCTGCTGCTGGAGGAAATGAAACTTCAGATATGGGTGAGCTGTCCAAACTCTTAAAAGCTGATGCCTAAGACGTGTTCATCAAAACTGTGAAGTTAGTTAACTGTTCCTGAAGCCCTCTCAAAGTATGTGGGAAGCAGGGTGGTGGTAAGAAGTGACCATAATTTGGGTCACGCCATGCAGGATTCTTAGAGGACTACTGTTGAAGAGTTGTCTGCGAGACACTAGAACCATAATTCTGTATTTTAATATAAGCCTGGGTTTGTGTGTTTTGTTGTTTTGGTGTGGGTTGTTTGGTTTGTTGGGGTTTTTTTATGCTAAGAAGTAAATGTGGTTTTAGTCCAGCCATAGACAATAATATTGTAATGAACTTTTCATGGATAATAAATAGGAAAAGGACTGATGATTTTCTTTTCTTCCAGTTGCAGCATCTCCTGTACATGGTCCTGGAATGAATCTCTCCCACTCAGCATCATCACTGAGCTTGCAGCAAGCTTTCTCTGAGATGGGACATGCTCAGATGACAGAAGGACCTAGCACAGCCCCTCCAGTGTTCAACCAAACAATACCACCATTTCCACCTGCGCTTTCTACCATGGCGGGCAGTGGTGCAACTCCTGCATCTGTGCCTACTTCTTCAGTATCTGTTTCTTCCAGCACTGGTGTTTCTCTTCCAGGATCTGTTACTTTGCCTTCAGAAAATGCAGCTCTTGGAGTTGCACCAAGCACAAGTGTGCCAAGTTCTATTTCTCCACCTCCAGCCTCACAATCTGGACAGCAATTGGCAGGTGTCACTTCCAGCGTGAGCGCCCCTGCTTCTTTCTCCTTATCTGCCACATCCCAGCCTCCCCAACCAGTGACTGCAGACATTGCTCCCAATATCAGCACACCATCGTCTTCGGCACTGCCATCTGCCCAGGTTCCTGGTGTCACTGCTTTTGGTGCTGCTGCACCAGCTGTGACATCTCAGTCTACTCCACAGATTGTGAGTAGTATGGCAGCACCACAGACGTCTGTTGCCCCATCTCTGGCTCAGAACGTGGCTTTGCAGCTTCCCCAGCTCAGCAGCAGTGGCTCGGTGTCCAGTCTGGCAGAAACAACAGTTGTCAGCGCTCCACAGTCACTACCTGAGAGTGGGAGCTCTCTGGATAAATCGCATCCCTGCAATGCAGCTGGCTTATCTCTTCCAATCTCTGCACCTTTATCATCCTCGATTGCATCAAGCATATGTGGTTCAGTCTCTCAGCCAGTGATCCATCCCTTACTTGTTCCATCAGGAATTACATCAACACCTGTCCTACCCCAGATTTCAGGTGCAACACCCATGTTGCCCCAGGTTCCCTTGCCTGGTGTCTTGCCACAACCAGTCACTAACTTGCCTGCAGTACAGCAGACTTTGATCCACAGCCAGCCTCAACCAGCTCCATTGCCCAACCAGCCTCACGTTCACTGTCTGGAGGCTGATGCTGATGCTCAGTCTAAAGCCCCTGGTATTGATGATATCAAGACCCTGGAAGAAAAGCTACGGTCTCTCTTCAGTGAGCACAGTAACGTGGGCACGGTGCATCCATCGGTGTCTCTGGAGACCTCGCTGGTGATGGAAACGACAGTTGTTCCTGGTATCCCAACCACTGCTGTTGCACCAACCAAACCCCTGACATCCATTAGCACTTGTATACCTCCAAGCAGTTTGCCTCTTGGACCAACTGGCTTGCCAGTGCTGACTCCAGTTGCCACTCCTGGGCAAGTGATCACCCCAGCCAGCTACATCTCAGCCTCCAGCAGCATCGCCACATCAGCAGTCAAACCAGGGACCTCTCCTTCAAAGCCCCCTCTCAGCAGGGCACCGGTAAGAAATGCAGTGTTGGTGGGAATGTTCAGTGCTTGCAAGAAACAACCTTCTTGGGCAGGATTCTTTTTGTAAAGCAAAATATTTATTCAGGAAGAAGTTTCTTCATTTAATGTAGTATTTGAAAGGTTTATTCTCTGGTTGTTTTTGTGTGTCTCAAGAGGTGTTCTGTTTTGCCCCTAATGGGCAAAAGAAGTCCAATTCTGTTTTATGCTTATGAGAGATGTCTCTTATGTTGCTGTTAGTTTCTCTTCTTAAATAATGAGTGAAGCAACTGTGGTTTGTTTGGGGTTTTTTCTCTATACTGATTTTTTCAAATAGAATTTTGATATCTTGCTTTAAATAACTTTTTATTGTGTACATGACCACTAGTCAGAGATGGTTGGTTGTATATTTCACCAAGTGGTGGATTTGAGATAGCATAATTTTGCTTCCTGTCATGAAGCTGTTCTTTGCAGTTCAAGGGTGAATCTGACTGGAAGGGGTTGTTTCTTTTTTTTTTTTTTTTTTTTTACTTCTCTACTACTTATTTGATACCTGGATACTGTTTTCCTTTCAAATGTTACATTTATGAGAGCATGATTTTGAGAAATTTAAAAGATTCTGAAAACAAACACTTGTTTCTTTTTATTTTTTTTGTTAACTGACTGATGCTCTACAAGAAAAACATACTTTTACAAAGAATTAATGATTCACAGTAACCACTTGAGAGGTGCTGGCTGTGGATGTTGCTATCTGCTCAGCAACCAGATATATCAATATGCGAATTTTTTTATTAAATGTCTGCCTGTGTGGGGACACACCACATTACAGTATTTTAAAATATTTTGGTAGTCCTTTCCTTACATAGAAAAGTGGCCCCCAAATAAATTGAAGAAACTTTCAGGCATTTAACAAGCCAAAAACTTTAATACTCACTTCTTTTTGTTTCTGTAATGTTTTTTGTATTCATCAGCACTTTGTGTTGGTTGTCTTTAGCCAGCTTTGCTATTAACCAGTTTCAGGCCATGCAGATTGAGCCAATGCTCCCAGCATCTCCATTTATTAGTAGTCTTTCCCATGTACTCTTTGTAGTCAAAGACAGTAAAAAATCTCTGCTGTGGAAGAGTGGGAATATGTGCCAAAAATTTGATTAGGAAATATAGACACAAATTAATATTTCAATTAAATTGAAAATTAGTAAAGAAATAGTATTAAAAAAATGGAACTGGTATTTGTTCAGGAACAGCTGGAGCGAGCAGTTAGAAAATTGCTAATTGCAAACCTGTAATTATAAAGACTTGGGTTTAAATGTAATAAAGGTGTAAGGTTTTTGATTGTCAGTTGTAGAAATCTGTAGAAATCTCCTCTCTGAAGTTCTCATGTATAAATTAAGGATTTTTTTTGCAAAGCTTAATTTTAGTTTCACTTTGTTGTTGCTGAGCATCAGGGAGCTTTTTGCTTTAGTCTTCTGATGTTTGCTAGACTGTGTCTGTGTATTTATTTTGTTTATGGCCAGACTGTTAATCTAGACAGTTAAATGTGCTTCAGCTTGTCTTACAAATGTATTTAAAGTATGCTTTGCCTCTTACTTATAAACTAAATGATGAAGTTACTGCAGCTTAAAAATTTATCATGCCTCAGAACAGGTAACTTTCTCACATGTGTGTTCCTGATGTACAAAAAAGTTGAGCTAATACAACTCTGCCTAGCTCCTGCTGAAATGTTACTAGGAGGGTAGATAACTCCGGGAGTGCATCTTTGTTGGGCAGCTACTCCTGCAATTTGAAGCATCAGTTTAAGCTGTGCCCTGTCCTGCAGAGCTCACGGCCACGCAGGGGCAGCGTGCTGGCCAGCACTGTAACTCACGAGGCTCTGTGTGTGCTCAGACTTCATGGGTGCTGTCGAACCTCAAGATGACAGCTGAGAATAAGAATTGCAAACTGTGTTATGGGGTTGCTTAATTCCTAGAACTTTCCACTTCCCTAACAATGGAAATAACTAACTGGAATGTGCTGTCTGACCTGGTGAGGAGGCCTTGATGCCTCCTTCTAACCTTTCGAGTCTCTCTAACCTCCTCCAAATAACCTGGATGACTTCCCCCTACCCACTTGCATGGCCTAACCACTTTCTGTGGGTCATCAACACCCTTCAGGCTCAAAAATAAGTGATGGATCAAAAGATGGGTATGAGAGCTCTACAAATCTGTTCCTCAACAAGTGGAGACATCCTTGGGCACTGACAGTTCCTGTTCTCAAGTCATGTTGCTTGGAACAATTTGCTGGAAGCATGCAGCTCACAGTTTCTAATGGACAGTTAACATAGATCTGTTGTAAGGAGACTGAATACATTCTTGCACCATTTTAGAAATCAGGCTTCTTGGAAGAATTATTTTAGCATTTCCTCCAGACTTGAAAATAATATCCCCAAGATACCTTATTCCTGGATACTATGGTTGTTTAAACTGGAAATCGTGGCCACTCAAGGATAATTTGGATTATAAAATGAAAACAAATCAAACTTCTCCCAGCTTGGTTGCAAGTCTCTGTATAAAGACTCTATGTTAACTGTCTGGGAAGGAACTCTACAAAAAAAAAATAAAAAATTAAGGCTTCTGTTGTATGACATGACTGACTGTAGCTTGGTATTTGATCCTTCTGTTGTTCCATGTCTGATGGACGCGCGTTTCCTCTTCGTTATCCATAGGTGCTACCAATAGGTTCTGACCTTCCGGCTGGCACTCCATCCAGTGAGCAGCTGCCACCTTTTCCAGGACCATCACTAACTCAGGTGCTACACAACTTGGCAGATTTTTATCTGCATCTTTTCCCTTCAGAGAGCATGTTTCAATTAAACTCTCCATTGCATGTTATTAATGTTCTTGGTTTTCTTTTCTTTTGACTGAGTAACCCCTTTTGTGTAACTGTAGCAGTATCCTGACTGGCTTCAGCACTGGGTGTGGGCGACCTGGTCTAGTGGAAGGTGTCCTGGCCCATGGCAGGGTGTTGGAACTGGATTACCTTCAAAGCCCCTTCCAACCCAAATCATTCTGTGGTTCTGTGCACCTTGGCCTTTGGGGTGCTGTACCCAGTGCCTTATCAGGCTTAAGGGTTTTAGTGTGTTAATATGAACTTGAAATATTTTTTTAAAGATACAGTGTAGCAGAGTGTGTGCATAAAACTTGAACCTGTTTTGGAAAGGGTATTGTAGCAAAATAATACATAAAATGCTTATGAAAATGTAGAATTGTCTTTGTGAATTCCTCATGAGACTTTGGAGTTTGGTTGTTTCTTTTGATGATTGTCGTTTTGTTTGGTTGTTTATTTCTTTTTGTCTGTGTGTTTTTTTTTTTTTTTAATTTTTTGATTATTACTACATTCTGATTTCACTAGGCTTTTAAGATTTGCAAAAGGTATTTGAAGTTCCTTAGCATAAACATGACTTGAAATGCAGCAGTGGCTTCCCCTGCTTAGCTTCTGTCCTTTTGTACAATAGTCAGCTGGGATATTTTGTATGTAAGTGGTGGTGTTGAGCAATAGAACAAGAAGCAATGGGCAGAAACCAGTGCACAGAAGTTCTACCTAAACATAAGGAAGAGCTTCTTTCCTGTGCAGGTCACCAAGCACTGGGGCAGATTGCCCAGAGAGGGTGTGGAGTCTCCCTTTTTGGAGATATCCAGGAACCAACTGGATGCAATGCTGTGCCATGTGATCTGGGATGGCCCTCTTTGAGCAGATGAACATTCTGGTCCCTTCCAGCCTGACCCAGTCTGTGATTCTGTGTGGTTTGTACAACTAAGGCAAATGACATCTGAAGTTGAAAGAAAAAGGCTTATTCAACTGAAATATTTTCTAAAAGTAGCTTCTTTTTACATCTTCATCTTAGAGCCATAAGCCATATTCCTGCCCTGTGAGTAGCAAGGAAATGGGTATCTTCTTCCTCCAAACTGAGCAAGAACAAAACACGTTTTTTCCCCCTGACTTCAGAGGCGGAAGCTGGTTTATCTCTTTTAGTCGGTTCTTTCTGAAGCATGGTTTTACTGAGGAGAAGACGACAACAATTTGGTGATAATTCTTACCTGCATCCTTCCCGTGGTTAGGTGTCAGATGGATCAGGAGACAGCTGGTTAAAATCAGTCATAGGGAGTTCATAGTCCTTTTCATTTTCATTGCTGGAAACTCAGTATATTAGCAATATTTTCCCCTAAGCCTAAAAGCACTTGTAGCCACTTCTATGACTCAAGCCATGGTACCATTGAAAAAGGCTGCTTCCTGTTTGTCATAGGTATTTCTGGCAGGATTTGTGGCATGGAAGAGTCACAAATATAGATCCCTTGCTTCTAGTGCTTTGCAAACAACTTACCGAATTTCACTTCTCATTTGAACTCAGAAGGATTGTCTAGGAGTGAAACAAAATTGGAGGACACCAACTGGATCAAATCTAATTGACTGTTTAAGAGCGTTTGCTGATGTCCCTTAATACTATCTGGAAAATTACTGGCTTGTCCTAAAGTAGATAGGCTTACCTTCCATGCTGCTTCTGTCACTAGTAGGTGATTACACAACTTTTTCCCTTTCCTTAGTAGCAGACTCGTAATTTGCAGACAGTGTACACGTCATCTCAAGACCAGTTTTGAACAGTCTGTTCCGTAGTCTTAAATACCTGTTCTATTTATTCCTTAATTGCTTTTTAAAGTATGCTTAGATTAATCTCTCAAGCTTAATTTTGGTCCCCTTGTTCTGTAAGGAAATCTGTATTTCCTGATCATTCTGATGGCTCTTTATTTACTTGAAGCAACAATCTTCTTGTGAGCATAAGTGATGAGAATTACTTAGTATTTCAGGTGACATGTACCCTTTATTTTACAGCGTTGGATTAAATTACCTCACTTGGTGCTAAACAGTTGGATTTCTGAATGGAGTCATAAAAGTCTGCATCTTCTGCTTTTCTTTTTGTATAATGGAATTGATACAGGCTTTCTTGTTCCTAGGGTTTTTGGTTTTGCTTTGTCAGGGCTTTTGTTTTGCCCAAGTCAGGAAGAATGTTACCGTGGCAACCTGCTGAAAGCATCTCTATGCTATTGGCTACCTCTAACTTTCAATGGAAAGTAGTATTTTTATGTTGTCATGATCTCCAATTTTAAAAACAGTTTTGGGTTGTTTGTTTGGCTTTTTTTTGACATAAAAGACTTGGAAATATTAATAATGCTAAAGTTTAGATGAAAAAGTCTGTTCTGTAGGGTTGGAATTGCAACTTAATGGTATCTGACAATACATTCTTCTTTCAGTGAATCTTACGGGCTTGGCCCTAATTTAATAATTTTGAGACCTTGGGACTTATTTTATCTTCAAGATATTTTTAGGCAAAATCTGCTCTTCCTCTCCTCGATCCGACTGGCCAAGTTTGAAAAACATCTTCTATTTTAACTGAAACAGCTGAAATCTAAGTAATAAGCATACTTGAGAGATTCTGCCCCTCTCCATCCTCTTCAAGTAACTCCATCTATATAGCCTGCCTGAGGGAACTTGTGGGTTGGGGATATTTTGTTGGTTGATTGGTTTTGAGTGGTATTGTGGAGTTTTCTTTTTCTTTTTTTTCTTTTTTTTTTTTTTTTTTTTTAATTCCAGTTAATTTTCCTGTTCTGTTGATTTTGAACAAATATGTTGCATGAGTTACTTCCAGTCTTACTGTGCTATACATATTACATCTAAATGTGTAGGAAGGAAGCTTAATAGAAATATGAAAGCTGTACTGAGTGCTTTAAGTTTTAGTATTATATGTGTCTGTTTCTCAACAATGGTGTTATTTTTCCTGAGCTGGGACATTGTTTTATTCATTTCTTTCTCAGTCCCAGCAGCCACTGGAAGATCTGGATGCTCAACTGAGAAGAACCCTTAGTCCAGAGACCGTCCCAGTGACATCTGCTCCCGCCTGTGTATGTTTGCAATGTTGGCAGTTTAGTAGTCTGAAAAACCTCAGTGTTTTGTCAAAGTCGTACTCTTAGGTCACTGCTTTTAATATCACTACACCAGCATTTAGACTTTTAAAAATAAAATTTCAGAGTCATCTTCCAGTTTGTGGGACTGAGTCAACCAAAATCGGGAAAGTCTGTATATTGCAATAGATTACATAATTTCCTGAGGCTATTTGTGGTATTAGTTGTTATTTCAACTTTTGTGGTGATGTCACCAAACTAGAAATGGAAGTGACTGTGGAATAGGGGATAGAGCACTAAACAAGCAGTATGTGATATGTCAGTCTTAATTCGGGAGGGATGTTTCAAAGTGTGGATCTGAAATTTTAAAAGCTTCCACTGAATGAAGACAATGATTGACAATCCAAGTGGCTGTTTATGCATTATTTCTGCACAGGCCAAGGGGTGATCTGCACACAGCCTCAGGGTTATAAGGCCTGCAAAATCTCGTCTTGCATTTGTCTTTTCATGGGTCATACTTTGTCCTTGTTGGAAGCAAAAAAACCCAGAAGTGTAATGTGCATTATGTTGGATTTGTTGGCATTCAATGAAACTGCTAATTATCTTAATTTATTTTGTTTTCCTCATTGAACCTGCAGTCTGTGCCCTCAGTAGCATCAACAACAGTTACTGGGACAGTGTCCACAGCAACGCAGTCTCTGAAGGATGGTAAGACAGCCATGAATACTTTAGGTGATTTCTCAGCGTGGAGATAGAAATCAAAATTGAATTGAGTAACCACTTGGAAGCTTATAGCCTTTTTTAGTAAGTCATGGAATGGCAGCTCTTTGAGGGGATCTTACTAGTTTTTAGTAGCCAGACTGAAATTTCCCCCTGTAGGCCATGAGGAGGGGGGATGATAGATATATTTGCACTGTAGTGACTCGTTTAGGATTTAAAGCTGTCCAAAATGCTAAATTAAGGCTCACAAAGAGTCTCCACTGTCCTGCTAAGGTGCAGCATCAGGACTTGAAGGAACTGATTTCTGTCATGTGCTATGTTCCTGGCAACAACAGTAGGACTCATTTTGTGTTACTACACTGTGTTCTGCATGTAGGATATCTCTCCCTTAGCTAAGGGTGCTTCGTTTCTGTTTGAACAGAGAAACCAAGGTTAAACGACTAAAAATTTAAGAAAGGTAGTAAGAAACCCAGACTTCTTTCTGTCTGCTTTGGGACAACGAAAGGTTTGACTGGATGATCACCAGTTAAATCAGTGGTTGATCGATGACTTTGAAATCTGTATGAATTGAGTTATTGGGGGGGGAATAAAAATACAAAATAATCTGAGATTTTCCTGTCAGTATTCACCTAATTGTTTTAATTTTTGAAATTTTCTGTTTTTAAAAGAAGCTGTTTGTATGGTGCTGATTTTGTCTTGAACTGTCTAGTAAGCACTATTTAACATGCATGTGCCTCTGAAGCTGAGTAGTAAACCTTCAGGAGCCAATAAAACCTTGATGGAAAACAATTAAAATATTGAATGAATGAGACATTGGTGAACAATAATATAGAATTTATTAATCTGCTCTAGAATGAGTTGGGTTTTGCCTTTTAAATTTAGCAGGTAAAGGTAAATAAACTGGGAAGTTTCTTGATAAACAGAGCAAGCTGTCCAACAGAACTGATTTAAGAATAGAATGTTATTTCTCAGCTTCATAACTTTATACTGCCAGTGCACAGAGCAAAATTAGGAGCTGACACCTAAGAGTCCAGCTTGGAAAACTTCACATAGTCTGCTTTGAGTAAATGTGGTTTATAGCATTTCTTCAACTTGCCCCTTTTCTGTGAATAAATTGTCCCCAGTGTTTGTGAAATTTAGGAATTCACTCTGGGTATTGAATCAGAACAAGCTTTTTCTTTCATAAATTTCAGCTCTATTTTTTATTATTTGTCTATTTCACATCCCTGTTTGAAATCAGTGTGCTTTTTTTACTGTTGCCTAAAAGTGTACTTTGGGCAAATACACTGTGCAGGGAAACTTTGCTGAAAAATGCTTCAACTTAACATTAATAATGAACATTTTAATATTAACATGGTGCTATGAGTCCAGAAGCTTCTTTGGAGTTAACAGATAGTTGAGTTTGAAGTACATAAAAATAAATGGTTGGAGTTGAAATAATTTGTTGCTCATTGTCATTGTAATCTCCTTCTCTTTTCCTTAGTTTTGGCAGCAGGTGATGGAGAGAGTAGTGCTGTGGCTGCTGCAGCAGGAGCCAGTGTGCTGAAGATGGGACGGTTTCAGGTAGGAAGTGCTAAACTCAAGTGGCTCTTGGTACAGCATCTTTGGGTGGTTCCTCTTTGTGCCAGCTCAGTGTGCCTTGTGCAGGACTTTGCTGTCCGTGTAGAACTTGTGCAAGCAGGTCTGCAGATGATGTTTCCATTCAGGGCAGAAATCGCACAGTCTGTGTAGGTCTGGAGCTCTGAACACAGGGTTTCATCATGGCAGGCCTTAGCTGTTGGCCTTGGTCATTAATGGTGGGCTGCTCTGTCACTAACAGTGCTGGTATGCTCACTATACTGTGTCCTGTTCATGAAGGAGGTCCCAGCTGAGGCTGTTTGGTGGGGTTAATCCTCCACACAGATTACACAGAAGTGCTGCTTTGTGTGGTAGTGTTTTGCCTGGAGGGAAGCAGTAACTTGCTTTCTGGCACACCTAGGAAATGAGTTATTTTCCCTACTCACATGTATCTTACCATTAAGGGAAATAAAAGCATCATGTTAAGGAAAAACTAAGGAAGTCTGCATGATTGTATTTCTATTCTAGGTATCCGTGGCAGTAGATGATGTGCTAAAAGAGGGTGACAAACCTGAAACGAAGCCAGTGCAATTTGAAACCACCTCCACTGATTCTTCAAGCCTTTCTGGCAGTAGCCCAGAGAGCACACTGGTGAAGCAGGCTGAGAGCCAGAAGAGCGGGGCTGTGGCTGCCACCTCCTTGGATGTGGTGGATGGCATTCCTGAGGCAGCTCCTGGGCTGTCGCTGCCGGGAGATGCTGCTCAGGCCACCAAGGTCGGGCGCTTTCAGGTGACAACGACCACGGATCAAGTGGGGCGCTTCTCTGTGCTGAAGGCTCGGGATGAGGTCAGCTGTGCTGAGAAAGAGCCAATGACTCTTCCTCTCTCTGTGGGCTTGGAACAAGTTGCTGCTTCAGCTGCAGCTCCGAAGAAAGAGTTGGAGTCAAGGCAGTCCCCACACATGAATGGTCCATCCTCTGATCCGGAGGCTGCCTTTCTAAGTGGGATGGCTAAGGATTTGGATGATGGCTCAGGAAGCCCAGACTCTGTCCAGCACTTGGGATCAAAGATCAGCCTCCCTGTTCAGAGCCTTAGCAACTCCTTTAACTCTTCCTACATGAGCAGTGACAATGAGTCAGATATCGAAGATGAAGACTTGAAGTTGGAGCTCCGTCGGTTACGGGAGAAGTAAGGCTTTTACTTGGGGTGGCTGTGTATGGAAGAGGTGTAACATGATTAATATGAATGTCACCTGTACTTCCCTTAGCCTTTGCTGAGTGTCAGGAACCATTGTCAGAATTTGTGTGGGAAGTAAGGTTCTTTAGTGGGAAAGCACTATACAATTATAACAAAAGAGGAATGTACGTGTTTGCCAGGCTGAGTTTTCTACCCTGTAACCTTGTTGTATGTAGACTGCCAGCTGCACTGTGAACAAGAGTATAGATCTAAGGAAGATTTGGCATATCACTGGAGTTAGTGGAAAAAACAGAGTCCTGTTTGAAAATGACCTACAAGTCTCTACATTTCTGATAGGCATTTCTGTTGGTTCTTTTCCTGAAGAGACCTTGTTGGCTCAGAAAAAGAATTTAGAAGTGAAGCAATGTGACTTACTAATTTATTTATACTGAAAGTTGAACTTTTTTTAGGGTAGCCAGCAGTTTTAAATTCTCTGTATGCAACTGCTCTGAAACAAATTGTAAGGCAATACCAGTGTAGAATTCTCCAAGGCTGTATGTCTGAGAAAATGAGTAATCTAGCTATTACTGTAGCCTTTGAATGCTTTTTTTGTACTTCTGTTTATTCTGGTTTTGTGATTGCAATGTTGGGAACTTAGTTTTGGAATTCTAGCCATGCTAGAACACACTGGAAAATGCAAGTGTTCTGCCATGTGTGTTCAGTGGTTATTTGTGGAAAAGATTTATTTCCTGCTTTCTTAAATGTTTGAGAATTTGACCAAAGAAGCATCTCAGGCTTGACTGGGGGGGAGGAATTGTTTGCATGTATGTGTATACATATAATTCTTGCAAATCTCACTGTTTTGTAACTCGTTAGGCACCTTAAAGAGATCCAGGAGCTGCAGAGCCGCCAGAAGCAGGAGATTGAGTCACTATACATGAAACTGGGAAAGGCCCCACCTGCAGTAATTATTCCCCCAGCTGCACCCCTTTCAGGAAGAAGAAGACGACCTACGAAAGGAAAAAGCAGCAAGTCCAGTCGTAGCAGCTCCCAGGGACATAAAAGCCCTCAGCTATCAGGTAAGGCTTCCTTCAATATTTTTAACAGATGAAATAGACGAAGTGCTGTCTCTCATTCTTAGATCTTTAGATCTGTGTCTCTTCTTTTGAGGGGTGTGTGTGTACCTGTTCTTACCTGGATTTCTGTTACAGTTTTTGAAATTACTTTTGCTGTTTGGTAGTCTTGCTTGGGACTTTTTCAGTCCAATTAAAGGTACTGTGACATTGTTCTGTAAGAGCAGTTTTAAAGTTGTGATTTGTATTTTTTTTATATTAGTCATTGGTCTCTGACTAGGAGGAAGTATAAATTTACAGTATGGCAATATATTTCTTTGTTTCTTAAAGATAAACTCTGCTTGTTCCCTCCTGAAACTGATTTTGCAGAATCGCTCTGGTCTCTTGACTCATCTGCAGAGATTTTTTTTTTTTTCCTAATTTAGTTCCGTTTAAGCATGATATTACTAGTGTCCTTACACTGCAGAAACTTACTTAGAGTTGATGGATGTTAAAATAGTGGCTTTTCAAAATGGATTTGAAGATTTGTTATGCTTATAAATTGAGAATCAGATACAATTGTCAAGGCTGCCTTTCTTACTAAGACCATTTTTCTAATAAACAGAACTCAGGAACTTGTTCTGTTTACTGATTGATTGACGTGGGTGACGGATACTCTCCAGGTAATGGGAGATGTTTGTCTAATCCTGTAGCAGGAGCAGACAGTATTAGAGAGCCAGCAGTGCCAGCAGAACTATTTGTTACTGCTTCTTGAGTATTCATTTTGTTAATTCCATGTCATGCTGAGATTTCTGTATCCAGTCATCCTAGCTGCTCATTTCTGTTTGACTGTGTGATACAGGAGCTCTGTGAACACATAAACCAGCACAGTATTGTCTTAAAACTGAAGAATTTTTCTGGTCTTAACTGCTTTCTCAGAAACTGGAGTAGTTCCCTCCCCATCTCTACTTCTCTTGCCTGGATTGTCATGCTTAACCAGGTTCAAAAATGGATGGAAACCAAAACTTTTTGCCTTCCTTTTTCCTCTAGGCAACCTGTCAGCTCAAAGTGCACCATCGGTCTTGCCCCCTCAGCAGACCCTTCATCCTCCTGGCAGTGTGCCAGAGACAGGGCAGAACCATTTGTTACAGCCCCTCAAACCTTCACCTTCCAGTGAAAATCTCTACTCTGCCTTCACCAGTGATGGTGCCCTCTCGGTACCGAGCCTTTCAGCACCAGGCCAAGGTAAGACTCCAAATGCAGTTAGTGTAATTAGCAGTGGAAATGAATGATTGACTTAGTGACTCTTGATTTTTAGTACCTGGTGTAAAGTAACTTTGGGGTCCCCAGCCTATGCATGGAGACCGATAAGGATGTTTGCAACTGGATTTGTAGCTTCTCACTCAGGTGAAGTGTGAGGTGGTTGAAGGTCTGAAACCCCAAGGATGATACAAGAGAGTGCAGTGGGGTGGTGGCAGCAAAGTTCTGCTGACCTGGGAAAGGTGTTGGCTCAGAGGAAAAGAGACAGATGAGACTGGGGGGTTGGAAATCAGAAGTTGAGACCAAGGAAGGGGAAAGAGCAGGTTTGATGTTAACAGATAACTGAAATGGTTAGAAGATCCGAAGACTTGGAGTCGTGGTCCTTTTAGACTTCCTAAGTGGTTTGGCTGTTTCTGTCAATGGAGTTTTTAACAATTAAAGGTAAAAAAATGCTCATGTTCTTTAATTGTGGATTATCCTAGAAGGAAGAGTCAGTGTAGGAGAAAGAAATGGTGGGAGTAGTAAATTCTTCATGTACTCAGGTTTCTCAAGTTGTGGGTTGTTATTAGTATGTTATCAAGTAATTTCTCAGGCAAAGCTCTGATTTGTTCAGTAAGGAGGGCTTTTTTTGCTTGTCATTAAGGAGATGATTCCTTTACTTATCTGAATTCAGCTGTTCTAGTTTTTTTCCCCTTGCACATGCTTTTGAAAAGCTTTGTCATAGACAGTTATATACATAAATTCTAATGTGTGGTTTTGCTGAAACTGGAGAGATACAAGCAGAAAATGGAAACAGACTTGAAGGAAGAATTTTCTGTAGAGGTTTTTTTTTAAGGAACTGTTTCAGGCATTTTGGAGCTACTTGAATCATATCCCTGCATTTAGAGTTGTGCATCCAGAGTTGTGCAGTACCATTTAATAATTGGGTACTTCTGCCAGGATTTGGCTTTCTTATAGATTGCACCTTTATAGTTGGGTTATGTCCCGGAGAGTAACAGTACAAACTTGGACTCATGTCTGATGGTGCTGGAGGGAGTCTCCTCACTCCGTATATTGTCTCTGTACTCCTTGGTCCACACTTTGACTTATTCTTGTGTGTCGTGATTGCATTTCACCCTTCCAACTTCAAGTTGCTAACATCTTGTAGTGGTGTTCTGTCTCTCCTCTCCTTTCTCTGTTCTCCCCGTTCTTGTTTTCTCACAGGCTGTGCGAAGTTTAACTGTGCATCTGAGAGAGTGACCTTCAAGCCTGGTGGCAGGAGGACCCGATTTCTGAGTACGCCCTGCTTGGCTCTTTGTGTGTAACACCTTTACTCCTTCCTTGTCTGGCTTTTGTTTCGTCTTTTTTGTTTTTTGTTTCTGCTGCTTGGATCTGTTTCATGCAGCCCATCCTCATCTGCCACTTTGTATCCCTCCCATCCTATGGCTCAGCTCAGCTGTTCTTAGCACACCTTAGAAGTTTGGGTTCTCGTGTTAGGTGTTCTCTGCTGTTAAACTCACTGTAACAAGCACTCATTTTTCCCTAAACCTTTGGAGGAAACTTTCAGAGCAGGTTAGTGAAATGACACAAACTGGGGAGACCTAGCAAAAGGCCCTTCGGTAATTTTGCTTGAGCTTATGTTAGACAATGTGAGACTTGTAGGGGGTAATCTGTCCATTGGAAGAGTGAGGAAGATTCCTTTTCCAGGTTATCCCTTAGCTGGATACTGCAGTAGTGGTGGGTGGGGTGTTGCCCTCCCCCAGCAGTGTGCTTGCAGCACAGGATGTGTGTACCTATGCTCTCAGCACCAGAGCTGGTGACAGTGCAGAGCTTTGATGCCACCTGTAGGCAGCCGGTAGTGACAACTTGTGTTCGTTAACAAATGGCCAGCTAAAGATGCAAGTGTTAAATGGGTTTTAAAACAATTAGAGAATAATTCCAGGCAAACTCAAAAGAACCTTACCTCCTAGTGGGCTCAGGTTTAGAAGATTTTCCTGTGAATTGAAGATAGATTAAATGTAAAATAAATAGTAAAGGTGGGTAGACACTTTTAGACATTCTGTCAGCCTTCACAAGCTAGCTTGCAGCTCTTTTCAGAGTCCTCTCATTTGTACTTAAATTAGGCCAGGCTTACAAGAGAGCCTCAAACTTCTGATGTGGCTTGAAATAACAATATGCTTGAGCCAAGGCTGCTGGTGTGATGCTTTTTATTGGGAGTGCTGCAATATCTCCCATGCTGCTTCTGCAGGATGAACCCTGTAAAACGTCTGACATTTGTTTCCCACCCTCTGGAATGAGGAAGTTTGGAGTGCTGTCAGGACCTCTCCCGTCACTGCACTGCATGGCATTACCACACATCTGCATCATCTGTCTGGCTGTGCTTGGCAGGGGCTCAGCTGAGCCAGAGCTGTGTGTGGAAGCTGAGCCTGGCCTTCTGCAGCGACAGCTGCAATGCAACCAACCCCATCCTCTGAGAAAGAAAGGGAGGCAGAGGGAGGGAAACGTTTTCCTGGCTGTTCAGTTTTGCACTAACTGTATCCCACTTCACTGGATTTGGGATCTAAGAAAGAACTAAAAAGATTTAATTTTTCAAATTTAGCAGCTTTAAATGTTTTTGCTGTGTATATTAATGTGCAGATGTGCATTGACACCTACACTTCCAAGATTTAGTGCTCCTTTCTTGGAAGATGTTCAGTTCTTACCATAGCTGACTTAAAATTGTTAGTCTGGCCTGTCCTTTTTTTGAGGAAAGGAATATGAAGAACAGCCAGTCTGTTTCTAGAATTGACATTGAACTGAATATATGAGAGTATAATTTACTTCCAAGGCCTTGGCTTGCTGTAAATTTGCCATCATCTAGCTGTAAGGGTATTCTGGCATGTGTATCTCTTGTGTTTGGGACTGATGCTAAGGAAAACAGATTCCTTTTGAAAGGAGCATTGTAGATGTCCTGTAAAAGCAGGTAATACTCAGCATGGCTCAGCTTGGCCTGGCACTTGGCTTGCTGCAGGCTGCTTGCTTCCTGGAGCCTTGTCTTTGAAGTGCTGTTGCAGACTGCTGTGGAGAGTGACAGCTGGAGAACAACTGGGCTGGAATCAGCAGTGTTGAGGAAACAGTGCAGTGATTGATGCTTTTAACTGTGCAGCTGGAGAAACAGAGTGCTACAGCTTGGCAGGGAATGTCTGAACTGTTTTCACACAACTGAGAAAAGAGGATGACAAACTAAAAGCACTTGACCTGTCAAAGAAATCTGCTGCTGGTTGAAATTTGATAGTTGTAAAATGCTTCCTATGTCCTGGCAAAAATGGAAGACGTACATGCTTTCCTGTTGTGATGATAGCCACAGTTGTGACTGTGTGATAACAGTTGTGACCTGTGTTTCCTGACATTCTTCCCAATGGTTTGGGAACTATGAAGAATAAATGTAGGAGGCTGGGCCTCTTCTCTTTGTGATTAAACTGTCAGATGAGTCTTTGAGTTTGTCTACAATATCCCAGTAATGACTGTTAAAGCCCTGCTGTGCTGTGTCCTCTGTTTCTCACCAAGCTTTTTGTAATGTTTCCTGATACTAAACATTTCTCACTGTTTCTCTTATCTTTAACAAATTACTCTCTCTTTGTGCTTCAGGGAAGATGGTGAAAAAAGTCTGTCCTTGCAACCAGCTCTGTAGTAATTATCTTATTTCTGTTATCTCCAATTCCTGATTGTAAATCTATTCATCAGCTTTTCCTGGTCACTGAAGCCTTACGTCCCTGACTCTGTCTCCAGCACAGCATCTGTCTGTCTGTGTTATGCCCTCTAATGTGTGCTCTGTCCTTAGTGTATTGACTAGTCTGGTGCTGCTCTTGCAGCCAGGTGAAGGTAGGCAGAGCCTCCCCTTCCCTGTGGAGCTCTGCTCTCGCTAAGGAGAGCAACATCAGGGTCAGTTGCTCGCTGTAATGTGCTGAAGTTGTACTCAGAGCAGCTGCTTGGTGTGGGATTTGATGGGACTTGTCACCTCAGTGATAGATCCAATTGCAGACACTCATCCAACATTTTAAAAACCTAAGAGTAAGCCATCAGATATCTCCTGTGTGTCTCCCAAAGCAAGAGATGTTCAGAAAACCCTGTGTGTGCACATGTCATTGAAGACTGTTTTAAAGGTGTCATTTGACTGTAGTTTATTGGGGGGGGGGGGGGGGGGGGGGGGAGAGGGATGTGAATCCAAGGGCAGAATGGAGGCATTCTAGGTAGTGGGCTGGAGAGAGAGAGCCTGTTCCACTTCAGATCCCTCATGTCAGAGCAGAACTGGGGACGGCTGCTGTGACCGAGCAGGAATGTGGGGGGTTGTTTCCATGGAATGCTACAAGTTGAAGCACTTGCTTTTCAGCCTCTTCTGGATGGCACTTTCTGCAGGTAGTGAGTATGTCCGAGTTAAATGTGAAATTCCTGAGAAGTCAGTTTTAAACGGACATTAGGTGAAAGCTCAGCTGTGATGCTGTAGGCTGGTTATGCCCGTGACCTGAGACAGGAGCTCCCTTACAAAGTCACTTTGGGAGACAAAGCTCTGGCAGCCTTTGTCACCCTGAACTAATCTAGTTCTTTGGAAAATTCTTTCCTAAGTGATCTTTGATCTCTTCAGCTGAACATGCTGTAGAATATGCCTCGATTAACTCTCCCCCTTCCATAGCCTGAGGAAGCTCTCCAGGGTAGGTCCAGGATCCAGAGTACTTAGTGATTAAAGTGGAAATGTGAAGCAGCACAAGTGGATGCTGGCCATCCTGAAGAGGACGAGAGCAAGTGTGTCAATTCCTGCATGAACCCTCACGGTGGAATGTGATTATTACTGGTTTTGGCAGTGTTCCCCCTCCCCCAAGTACCTCTTCCTTGCTTTTGCCTCATTTGTATTTAACTTCACCTTTCACATCATTGCTCTTAATAAATGATTGTATCCAGAGCCTTTTACACTTGATGCATGCTTAAGGTTCTTCTTACTTCACAGCAGACTTTCCTTGCACCACACAGTGTGTTCCTGCTCCTCTCCATCAGTGCTGCAGCCTCACTCCCTGCTCAGGGAACCTTTTTCTTCCCTTGCCATGTGTTCTCGCATGTGTCTGCCCCCACTAACAACTCCTGTGGGCACCCAGCCCTGGAGCCATTTCCATGCTTGAGCTGGAACTGGTGGGATGGATCCATGTCCTTCCCTCCTCAGCACTACTAGAGGCAGTAACACTTTGTTTATTTGTCCTGCATAGTAAGTATGTCACCTTCCTAATCCAGTCCTCAGTACAAAACATTCCTGCAGGGGTTTGGAACCAGTTCTTTCTATGATACTGTGGTGGCAAGGAATGTGGCTGATGGCCAGGGAAAGTGGGACAGATGAAGGAACTTCCAGGCAAGAGACAGTGACTCTGTCATTTGGCCTTTGCAATAGGGATGTGATGTTCATTGCTGGCATTTCTGTGATCCACCTCTAAATAGCTTCCCTCTAGAAATGCCTGCTGTAAACTCAGGTTTTCATGGATTTCCCAGGTGCAGTCTCCTGAGGGAGCAAGTAGAAATATTTGAGAAGCTTCAGGAATAGGTGAGGATAAGTGTTTACAATCTGTGCTGTCTTTAGCCCTGCCGATGCTTCTTTTGTTGTTGCATCTGCCCTAGTGGTTAACTGGCACTTCCACATCTATAAATGAGGATATTTTGCAGTACTGCTGGGAATTTAAGATCCTAGATAATACAAGATTTCTTTGCTTCGTGTTATGAGGTATGCCTTTTAAAACCCTAGATTGGAGTGCAGTTGCTTGTTTATAAATATGAGGGGCATAGGAAGGCTATACAAAACAAAGCTTCTAGGTTGGTTCCCCCCCCCCAGGATATAATGTTCAACAAGCTTTCTAGCAGAACTGAAACCTGGCATTTGTGTTAAGGGGTTTAGTGTTCTTGCAGTGAAAAGAGAAACCTGTCAGAGCTTGTCTGAGGAATACTCTCACTTCTGCCTTCTCTAAGCTGTTTTAGTTGTTTGCATCTCAAATGCTTATTCTTCTAACTTAAGAAATCTGAACATAATGGCAAAAAAATGCTTTTAGAGGCAAAAAGCAAAATTTAATGCAGTGCAGACTTTACCTGATGATCCTGGCTGTTGGGTGGATGAAGACAGTCCCATCTGTTTATCCTCAAGAACATGAGTATGGCAGCTATTGGAAACAACAGTTGCTGCTTCTGACTGGGGCTTTTTTTGTTGTTTTTTGGATTTTGGATTTTGTTTTGGTTAACTGGGTGAATTTTTCTCTTCATTTCACAAAGCAGAGATAATTTGCTACAGAGCAGCTGGCGATGCTGATTTTACTGCTCCTTACTCAGCATCCAGCATTGTCCTCCCAGGTGGAATTGACCTGTGCCAGTAGTGGTTGCTGCTGATTAAGAGGTATAGGATGAGAGCTATGTGCCTGAGCTGTCATTCAGTGCTGAAATCTAATGTCCTTTTTCTTCTACAAAGACCTGTAGGCTGCTACCGCTCCCCTCTTAGGATGACCACTTGAAGCACTTCTTGCAAAGCAAACCTATCTGAAACACTCTCAATCTGAGAAAATGCCTGTAGGAGCCCTTGCAGTTCCCACTTCAGTGTGCCCTGGAATTGAAACTCAGAATTAATCTGCATGGCATTTTAACTCTTGGTGTGCCATTACCACAGTTGTTCAGTGCACTGGAGACAGGTCAGCACTGAGCCAAGTTGTGATGGCTGTGTTTGTGTTTGTAGGGACCAGCAGCACCAACACAGTGGGGGCTGCAGTGAACAGCCAGGCCCCCCAGACCCAGCCCACGGCCATCGCCTCGAGCCGCAAGGGCACCTTCACGGATGACCTGCACAAGCTGGTGGATAACTGGGCTCGGGATGCCATGAACCTGTCTGGCAAGAAAGTTGGCAAAGGGCACAGCAGCTACGAGGTGAGGTGTGACCTGTGAGGGTTTGTGGTGAGAAGCTGTGGGTGTCTTTCTGTCTCCCTAGGGTTCCAAACACAGCTGGAGCACAGCTGGGGCAGCAGCTCTAGAACACTGCTAGCTGGCTGTTTGTGTGGAGGATGTACTGCCTGCTCTGGAATGGAAGGGGAAAACTAAAGGGGAGGGGGCCATTTGTCCTTGGAAATTCCCATTGGGAGTGGATTGTGGACTGGTGGTTTTTAAAACACAGTTGTGTAACTTCTGTTGGTGGTTGGATTACCTTTCAGGGTCCTGGAATGGCAAGAAAATTCTCGGCACCAGGTCAGCTCTGTATCTCTATGACATCTTCCCTGGGTGCTACGCCCATCCCTGCAGCATCAGCTACCTCTTTAGGTCCCTTCAGCAAGGCCATGTGCCCCCCACAGCAGTACGGTTACCCAGCAGCATCCTTCCCCCCACCCTGGAGCGGGGCAGGGGGGCCAGCACAGCCACAGCTCGGCCAGTTCCAGCCCGTGGGTGCCACGTCTTTGCAAAGCTTCAACATCAGCAATTTGCAAAAGTCTGTCAGCAACCCTCCAGGCTCCAACCTGCGGACCACTTAGCCATGCTCGGAGACCGCTGGCTACACCTCGGGACAGGACATGGGGAGGGAGATGGGCCCTGTATCAACTACTAGTGCTGCAATGAACTGGTAGCTTGCCAGACTGGGAATGAATTTCTCTTTTCCTACCGTTGCTGCCAACTCTGTGGCGGGATTTTCCCCACACACTTGGAAGGGGGAGGAGGATGATCAGCATCCTTGTGATGGGACAGTGCTTTTCACTGAGGGGGCTGCTCTTGTGTGAAACGAGAGCTGTGAGGAGAAGCTATGGGGTCAGTTCATACAGTGTTGCTGTAAAATTTTCCTGGTTGGAGGCTGAATCCACACGTGTGGAGGAGGGAGAGCTGAACCCTAGCATGAGGCTTTAGCACGCTTCTTGCCTCTTCCTGAAGAACCAAGATCAGGAAAAAGCTGTCCAAATCCCCCTCCTCTCCCTATCCCCAGTCAATCGTATCTGGCTCTGAAATGATGGGGCACACGAATGGACTTGTGGTGCAGCCCGTGCTTGATAGGTCATTACTGCTTTAAGTAAGATATTAACAGCTTTGACTGCAGCATTAGAGCAATTTAAATTGTTAAAAAAAATTTAAAAGTTCCCTGCGGACATGTACTTACCATCAGTTTTGATGTGGAAACACTGTGATATATAAATGTTGTTGGACAACAGTAGTTTAAAAATGAGTGGAATATAGAGGGTTAAAGTTAAAAAGAAAAAAAAATGGGAAAAAAGCTAGCTATATCCTTATACTTATTGGAGACACTTTAACTTTTTCCTTTGTATTTTCATTGTATTAGATAAATAAATGTGAATGTAAAATTGTATAAATTAATGTACTTGAATACTTGTCTGTTCTCCCAGTATGCTTGCTGGATATTTTAGTGCCTTGGACTTCTCTTGCTTCTGCAGTTTAGCATCGTCTTCCCAGCAGAGCCCAGGTGGGCAGAGGGCAAGTTGAGGGTAGGGTGTTTGTGCCCAGTGCCCGGGACGTTCCAGGCTCCTGCTTGGAGCAGGAGCATGGAGGGGAGGTCACCGAGGCTGCGGGTCGGAGCAGTTCTGTGTGGGGAAACTTGTCCAGGTGGGCAGAGCTGAAGGTGTGGGGTGACAGGGGCCAGGTGGGCTGGGACAGAGGGATGCAGGTGAAGCTAAAACAAGACTTAACCAATATTGGCTCTGGAGGCAGGAGGGCTGGGTCAGAAATGGAGAGAGGATGGGGAGAACGTGTATCTTTGGGAAAGGCCCAACTTAAGATGCAGTTTGACTCCACCTGCGAAGTGGTAAAGATGTTTGGTCAGGATGTGACTTGAGAGAGAGGTGCCATTGCTTGTTGGCATGGGCTTGTCTGCTGGGATTGCTTTTCTTACCTTTTTTTTTTTTTTTTTTTTAAATTCATTTAAGCCAGGAACAGACTGTCCTGGTGCAACGTCCATTGCCGGCAATGGATGTACTTGAAACAGCCGGCATCAAGAAGTTTCCTCTGTCTGTCTTGGAGGATTTACAATTTTGTTCACTCTTAACAAATTTCAAGCTGGTACCAGGACTGTCACTGTCTGTCACTTGTCACCTCTTAGTACCTGTACTGTATCTTCTGCTTTGGTCATTCTCCCTTTTCGTATTTAAGAAATACTGGTTTCCTCTGCAAAGTCAAAATAATACCAGCCAGTATTTATGTAGTGCTGCAAAAAGCTGTGAAGGATGAGGGTGCAGCTTCCTGGTGCTTAGGAGCAGCTCAGCAGTGTCCTGGAGGCTGGTGCATCACAGGGGTGTTACTTGTCCACGTTTGTTTTAATCTCAAGAGTGCTGTTCCCTGCTGGGGCCTTAACAGGGACTTCTTGTGTCTGCAGATGTTCTCACTCTTCCGTTTTCACAAAGAAACGTGCGAGATGCTTTCCGCTCCTGTCCTTTGTTGTGCAGCAGCAGGGCAGGCCCAGGCTGGAGAGGAGCAGCTCCGGGGGAGGTTCTGTGGGACAGGCGCAGGCTGGAGCTCCCGGGGGAGCAGGAGAGCAGTGGGCCCGGGCTGAGGCCAGGCAGGAGCCTCTGAAAGGATGGATGGATGGATGGATGCAGGAGAGGCTCTTGAGCACACCCGGGGAAAGAGGAGTGGGGACAGAGCTGAGGCAGTAATGAGACAAGGGCAATATTCATGGCAGAGGAACTAGTCAGCTGGATGCAGCACATGGTTATTTAAATTTGATCTAATAAGTTTGAGGTCGTTTTTTTCCACTTGATGTTATGCAAGAACTGGTTTTACCATTGATTTTTTTTTTTTCTCCCTCCCTCTCCTCCTGTGGATGAATAACTGAAGTCTAGAGGAATAAACTAATGCTACTGAACTGTTAAATTATTTTGTTTAATATTACACTTTGAGTATCTTTTTCCACATAAAATCTGTTTCTGAATTACAAGCGTTTTCTTTACATTATTTAACAATGTACACTGTAAAAATAAAAATAAAAAAAAATAAAATTAATTGAAACTTTGGGCTTTCCTGGCTGTAGTTAGTTGTGTTTTGCACTGAACCCTTCCCGTATGGCTGCGCCCCGTGCTGCAGTTTGTTGTCTTTGTAGAATATTGAACGAAGCCGTTCATATAAACCTAACCTGCTTTGGTTGAGCTGTGGGTTTTCTTGTGGAACAGCAGGTTCCAGCCCCTCTGTCCTCATCTTGCAGTGCTGTAACTGCTACCCAATTTACCAGTTTGTCACAGGAAATACAAGAAACCCAACTGAATGAGAAGCAGTGACCAGTCACGAGCCTTTAGCACAGGATACTCCAAAACAAGGTACTGCAAGGAGTGATCCCTAGGGTGGGTCTTGACCAAGGGCGTGGCCTGAGCGGGGAGGGGGGATCGGCTGTCGCTGCTTTTATGGCTGAGACTGTCCCCGAATTGCCAAATGCCCTCAGCAGAGGCAGACGCGAGTTGGTGGCTGTCCCCGTGGAAGCAGAGGTGGAGGAGGGACGGAGGGAGTGTCCTGGCGGGTCCTGGGCTTGCTTGTAGCGCCGAGGTATGAGCGGGGCATCGTAAGGGCCCTGCCCCGCTCTTCTGAACTGGATGCGAACAGAGATGTGCTCCCATCCCGCGGGGCTGGGAGAAGGGACTCCTCAGCGACCTTAAAAACAGGAATTCAGTCCTCGGACTGGAACTGTAATGGTCAAGAGTGAACAACTTCAGTGCCATTCTCAACTGCAGACTTGCAGGAATTTGGTATTTCTAAACACTAATTGCTGCAGCATTTCTTTCCATTTTAAGAACAGCTTCTGTTATGAGTCATGCTGCATAAGCCTCGAAGGGAAAAAAAAGCTCCTAGGATAAGTTTTCCTGCCCTTTTCAAAAGGACCAATCCCGAGAGGCTCATGGCGGTGACTTTGTTAGAAGAGGCACAGCAATGTTTGCAGTTTCCAGAGCCAAGGAAGCTGAGGCCGTTACGTTTTTGTTTTAGATTTGTGAATGTTTCTCATTGTAAAGGTTTGGAGCAGCTTTGAGTTCAGTAATTCGGAAGGTCTGCATGCTCCCTTCCTAGCAGGTATATGGTTTCAACCGCGAGGGCATGACTCAAACATGTGGAATGTGCTTCTTCCCTGAGCTTTTTTGGAGGCAGTGCTGAATTGGCCAGAAACAAGTATGGGGAAATGTGGAACTGTTTAATAGATGTAACCCTATTACTGCTAATGACGGCTTGTCTTGTCTTTCCATCCTGAAGTCAGTTCTTTGTCCCCAATAGTAAAGGATCTTTTAAGGGAAAAGGACTAATTAAGTGTTGAAGGCAGAGCAGGAGGAAGAGGAATAAATGTGGAATATTCCAAATGTCTTTACAGTTAGTGAGGCAAACCATGGGAGTAAGGTCCCATTTGAGGCCTGAACTTGATGTTAGGGTTGGCCTAGTTCCAGAGTTTGTGTAAATTTTCCTGGTTCAGCTCTAACTTCCAGACACGTGGCATCATTCTCCTTGCCTCTCCCCATGGCCTCCTCCCCACCGTCCTGGGGACAGTGGCACCACTCCTGCCACAGGAGCAGCACTGCCAGCACAGAGCCCCTGCCCGAGCCCTGCCGTGGTGCTGCCCGGAGCTGCAGCTGAACTGCACGGGAACAGAACCGGCCAGCCCACAACTCCTCCCTTTCCTGCACGGAGCTGCTCGAGATGGAGAAGGGAGTAGTCTTAAAATACTGCTTACAAATTCTTCCTACAAATTAGAAGGACCGACAGCTTTTGGCTTTGCTGTAACCTGACCTCCTGTGAGGTGTCTGCCCATCCCAAGCAATGGAGGCTGTGCAGGTGCAGTGCTGCCCCTTCAGCTTTGGAGCCGTTCAGCAGGGAAGGAGGTGGAATGGCTGGCAGGGCAGAGAGGCACGAACAGCTCCCAGCGGGGTTTGTCTTTCAAATTCATGTTTATTTCTGTATTGAAAGGGGTTGAAAACTTATTTAAAAACATCAGTGTAGCTCCCATTCATGTTCCAAAGGACTGGAGCAGACAAGGGCCTGCAGTGTGCCTCAGGGCTGGCAGCGACCCCCCCGCATGCTCCTGCCTTGAGGCACAGGCTCCGGAACGGGAAGAGGCTCGGGAACAGCCTCAAGAACGAGGGGCTCTGCCCCAGCCATGCAGACATGGGGCACAGGGCCGGGGCTGCACCTCAGACACTGCCAGTGTCACCCCCGGCCTGGCCTGGTACACAGCCACAGCTTGTACCTTCTGTCCCCTGGCCACGACTCCCCTGCTCCCCATTCTACTGAAAAATCTCTGTGCTGGAATGCAGCACTGAGACAAGGGAGAGACAAGCTGTGAATTGCATCTCATTTCTAACAATCCATTCTGTTACAATTTACAGGTAATATCCACTTGTAATATGGCCACAAGTCTCGTGCTGCAGAGCACAAATAATGGCATGATTATAGAAAAAGGCATCTGAAGTACATAATAACCCAAGAGTACATGAAGTTCTTGCTGATTGTATGAAACTCTCTCTGTTGCTTCACCATAATGTATAGCAGAGTCCATGTGATACATTTTGGAAAGCCAGCTGCAGCCTTGTGATGTAATCCATGACAGAGGCACAGATCCCACAAGGTGCCTCACATAGGTTCCAGCCTCCTTTTCTTCAAGCTCTGACTTCTCCCGAGTGGGCTGCACCCTGGCACACAGAGAAAGTGAGAAATGGACTTTTTATTTTCTGCTTCTAAATGTGTTCCTCAATTCTTTTTCAAACTCTTCCTTGATAGGACAGTAGGATGGAAAAAAAGCAGTTTTCCAAGACCACTGTCCCAGCATCTGCAGCCAGATCCAAAAGAAAGGAATGTTTCTCCCACTGGACTTTCCCAGTCTCCCAAGAGCCCCTGTGAAGCTCTGTCATTTGTGGCAGCACGTACCTGGGGTGTGCTGGTGGGCACAGCTGGTGCTGGGGGCTGCAGCAGGGGGCTGCAGCTGTGCCAGCCTGGCAGCAGCTTTGTGCTGGTTCCCCCTGCGGGGTGTCCTGCTGCGAGTGCTCATCTGCTGATGGCCATGGGGCATCTCAGGTGCCTGGCGTGCAGCTGAGGTGGGCTCTGGTATTTTGGCACCCGTTACCTTTAGGTCAGTGCTCTCCATGGGAATGTCCCAAAGTTCAGGATCATCTGGAAGGAATGAGAATGGGATCCATGACATAGTACTGTACTACATGAATGGCAGGAGCTCCAAGACCAGCACATCCTTTTCCTATAAGCAGTGACCACAATAAAATTTAAATGGTAAAGCATCTATTACGTCAGTGTGCAGCAGGGCTCCTGCCCCCTGTGCTCTGGACTTAAGCAATGTGCAGGCACCACAGTGTGTGACCCAAAGACCCATGGTTACACTGAGAAAAGACACACCCCAATTTCCCACAGGTTCTGTATTGTGCAGTATTACCTCAGGAAAAGGGTTTAGCAATAGGTGTAACAACTCTACTGAAGAGCCTAAGTGTGAAATCCCCCATAGTGATGGACATCATATCCCTGCCACTCAGGCAAAGTTTGTATCGTTAAGGTCAGAATCACACTCGCACTTCTGTTATTCCACTTCTTCAGAGCTTTTACCCTTATACTGTATTCTGAATTAACCTGGTTTAAATGCCAATGATTTAATATGTTATTACTTATCACTCTTTGGCTGACCTGCAAAGAACTCCTCTTCTATTGCCAGCTCTTGTTGCACTTCTGGTGGAGTGCTGTGCTCCATGGCAGAATTGGATGTCACTGCAAGGAGGCAAGACAAGAAGAGGTTAATACCAGAAATACAGAAATACCCTTTGGCTCCTTCCTAGCAGAGCGCAAGTCTGGAATTACAGCCAGCACTGCCACCAGGTACCCTCTTTTGTCCTACAGCTGGCTAAGGCTTGGAAGCACAACATGGGAAGGTACAGAATGTTACTGACGACAATTGACGAGCAACTGTGCTACTTTACTGTGGTCTTTGACCTGTCCATCTCCATTTCCTGCTACTACATGGCCACAGACTTCCCTCTGAGCCAAAGGCAATGGATCAGTAGCTCAGGCAATGTGTATTTGCCTTCAGCTACCACAGCCAGGTGCTGCAGCCTCAGCTTGGATACAGCAGGTTGATAGTGCTGGCAACAGCTGCTTTAGGGTGGCTGGAAAGTTGCAGATTTAAGGATGCAGGTTTAGAGCTGACATTCCTGACACTTTTGGAACACAGAGTGGGAATGTACAACAATGCTCCTGCCTTTGGCCTCAAAGGTGTTGACGGTGTTGATGGGTGTTGATGGCACAGCACAACAGCACATGAAGCTGGCCAGGCTCCTCTGCTGTGGGTAACCTGTGTCTGCCAGCAGGTCTCATGGGAAGTGCCACTTTGGAATGCTACTTCTCACCCTGTTTGCTGCTGGGAGTAACTCCTGGGACCTGCTGCTTTTTCTCCATCTGCTCCCGGAACTGCTGCTGCAGCCTCTTTTGGCGCAGTTTCCTCTGGTAAGTGGCATCACACTCCATGGCCAGGGAGTCTGTGCTTCTGTCCTCCCCCCAGAAACACAAAGTTAAACAGGACCTCAGCAATATACATTTTGTGAAGAAAAATATTCATTAAGAAGTAACAGTAAATAAAATCCACTGAACTAGTGCTTTATGGCATTTTTGGAATTGAGCTGTCTACATGTTTTAAAAGGCCCAGTAACTTCTAATACAGATTAAAAAAGTAAATTTATAACAGCAGTCTCACCTGGGAGCATTGGGCTGTTTCTGATCTGCTGTCACTACAGCAGCCTCTGTCTGGCCAGGCTTACAGCTAGGTACCACCTCACAGTTCTGTCTCCCTGCTGCGTTCTGCCTTTCCACATAGCTGCCATATCTTGCTTTCTCTATTTCAGGCTCATAGTCCTGTATTTTAGCTTTGACCAAGTCTAACTCAGGGGGTACCTGGTAAGGGAGAAAAAAGAAAAGGTTCAGAAATTGCCATCCTCAAGTTAATGAAATAAGCACAGGTTAATAATTTATTTTGTTTGCTCTAAGTTGAACAGTAAGTTAGAAACCTGAAATGCTATTTCAGTACCCAGTAATTCAGTCAGTTAATCATTGAATTCTTGTGACTTTGTGTTGGTTTAATTGTTCAGTGCTGCAGGGCAGATGGTGAGGTCTCCCCACACTGCTCTGCAAACGAGAACAGGTGTTGGTGATCCATGCAGGATTTTACAGCTTCTCACAGCCCCACAAGGCTGCTGCTGAGTGTTTGTTTTACCAGTCCATTTTCCTGCTTGTGCTAAAGGGCGAGGCCAGCCTTTACCAAGTTCTGAGGAAGGTACACCATTCCTATTTATTAAAGATGGGATGTTTTGGCTGTGTCACCTTACAAATTTGTGGCAGTGCCTCTAATAGGTGATGATCCTGGCAAACCAGAGACCTAGGCCATCTTTACCTGGTGAGGTGTCATTTTGGATCTGCTCCTACAGTGTTTGACAGGACTGCCTTGCAGCTCTAGGCCTCTAGCAGAGTTTGACAAATCTTACTGTGACTGAGGGCAGCTTTGCTATCAAAGTCCACAGATCCGCAGTTGCAGAAGGCTTCCGTTTCCCTCCTTCTACAAGGCAGGTCACTGCCTGGAAGCCTCCTGCCCCCAGCTGGTGCACAGCAGGAGCTGGCAGGATCCATGATGGTTCCTCAGTTGCCACTTCAGGAACACTCCGCTTTTTGTGTGTGTGAGCCATTTTTTAGGAAGGCTGTTGGTCTGAAGAACCCTCAGGAATGAGAGGCAGTGATAGCACCACTGATAACCTCTGGAAGTGCAGGAGCAGGGGCAGTGGGAGCTCTGCAGCCCCTGTACTGCACCTGCCGGGGAAGCTTGTTCACGGCTCGCAGGTAGTCCTTGTCCAGGATGCAGTTCCCAAGAGCATTCCCAAAGCACCTGAGAAACAAGAGGGCTCACTGTGACTGAAAACCTTTCCTTTCCACAGAACTTATGAAAATGTGTAAGTGCTGGTCTTCACTTACTTGAGTGCTCTCTTCAGTCCATCTGTTACTGCCTCCTTTCTTGCCTTTTCTAAGGATAAGGCTTTAGACTTCAGCCCTTCACTGACTCCATATCCCACATCTTCATGGTATGACCCATCCTGCAGTACAATTTCAAACATAAGGGGATTTTATACATGCAGGTGCTGGGCTTTCCAAAGCCTGGTTACTTGCTCTTGGCTGTTTGTTCCACAGCAAGGTCAATGTTTAGGACACCAGCAAGCTCCCTAATGCAGAGCAGTACCCAAGAACTGTGCTCTGAGCCATGTAAGGACTTTCATTCACAGCTTCAGGCAATTGCTCAGCTACAATTAGGGCCAACAAAAAACCAAAAACACTTACCTTAAGCTGAACTTTCACAAAAGCACAGACACCCACATAGAACCTGCCATTGTTGAGGTCAACAAAGTCTGGAAGGAGATATTTTTAAGTGTTAATTTATAAAAACAATAGTGGAAAAAAAAACTGTTGTCTATGAAATTAAGAAGTTTCTTTCCTATGATCTAATAGAAGTCTGCAGTTTGCAAATAACTTGCACAAGGTTTTATCACCTGCCTGAATTTCTAAGGAATGACTAGTTAAGGCATTATCTGAAAAAGGTAGAAATTTGAAAGATGTCAGTCCTTTCTTGACTGAAAAGGGGGAAAAAGAAAACTGTGGTACAGAAGAGATGGAAAGCAATGAAGTAAGTTGTTCTATTTCTAGCATCTATCAGCCTGAGTTAAGAAAAGATTTCTGAAGGTGGGGGAGAAGGAAGAAGGTAATTTAAGCTGCTGCTTTGACCTACTTCAACAACCAGCCCTCAGCATAAGCACAGCAGATCTGCAAACAAGGACAACACTCCTCTGGCAGGTGCTATTTCAGCTATCAATATGGAAGAGGCTGAAGCTTTAAGATCACCTGAAAACCATGTTATAGTTGAAAAATTTTCCCAAAGTTTTCTGTTGTAATAAGCTCAGTGCTATTAGCTAAAAGAGAAATCTGCAGAAGATGGGTCCCTAAAGATTAGGGGAATATTAACTGAGACTATGAACTGGTTAGAGTCTAGAAAATGACAGGTGAGTATGAAAGTTGGCCCAGGACTGCTGGGTGTTAGATAGTTTAATTGTAATTACTCTTGAGTGAGTGCACCCATAGAGATCAGAGACTTGATTAGACCAGTTCAAGAATAATCATAAACCCACACAGAATAATGACTATGACAGATCTAAAGTGAAAACAGAAGTGTGAACAGATAGGTTGAAAGGATAGTGCAGAAGGCAATCTCTCCCAATGAATTACAGCTGTACTGATTACTGAGGAGTGGAAACAGCCTTGCCTGCCCAATGAGTTTGGGTTTTATAAAAGAGTGGGTTGAGTGGTCACTAGTTGTAGTTTGAGATGGAGTCTGCTGGCTGTGAGAAGGAAGGGACATTGTGCAAGGGACAGAGAAGGTAAGATATGTGAGGGAGAGACAGGGTTAGGTGGCTGCGTAAGGGACAGGTTGGGGTTTAGCCATTTATGTAGAGAGGAGAGAAGGAATCAGAGCTGTGTGGGGCTGCCTGTGAGGAAAGGAGTCAGAGTTGTCAGAAAGAAGTTCATTAAAAGAAGGTCTCTGAAGTTTCTAATAAAGGACTGGTGGTGATGCCAGTCCAGTCTGTCTTGATATAATTATGACATAGAAACTCCATTATTATTAAATTTCTCTGGCTTTTGCTAACTGTTAAGACACCTGGAAGTTACTTATGCCTCTGCCTAGGTCCTTTGAAGTGCTGAAGTTGCAGCAGCTGAGGTCTCCTGGTCTGTTCAGCCTGGAGGAGACTGAGGGAGACCTCACTGCAGTTACAGCTTCCTTGTGAGGGGAAGAGGGGTTGGGCACTGAACTTGTCTCTGTGGTGACAGTGATAGGACCTGAGGGAATGGCCTGAAGCTGTGCCAGGGCACGTTTAGGTTGGATATCAGGACAAGGCTTTTCCCCCAGAGGGTGGCTGGGCACTGGAACAGCTCCCCAGGGCAGCGGTCACAGCACCAGCCTTGCAGAGCTCAAGGAGCGTTTGGACAACGCTCTCGAGCACACGGTGTGATTGTTGGGGTGTCCTGTGCAGGGGCAGGAGCTGGACCCGGTGATCTCTGCAGGTCTCTTCCAATTGTGTTCTGTGATGGAAACCCTGGCCCTTATCTGAGTGAATTTTCCTTCACAGTGGAACAAGAGGGAGCAAAGACCTCTTTGCCCCAAGAGGTCCTTACCAACATTCTGCTGAGTGACTGAATGAGCCCAGCCATTGAAGCCAAACATTTCATTAGCCAGACTGATGACCTTGTGACCCTCAATGTAACAGACCTGAAAAGAAGAGCACATACACATAAATATATGTATAAAAATACACAGCTTTGTGCACATATCTCTGCACACTTTATTTTTAGCAGAGATGCCCATCTTATGCTGAGGAAACCCAGCTAAATTCAAGGTACAGATAATGTGAATAAAAGACTGATGGTACAGCTTCAGTTCCATTCGCTTCCAGCAAATGTGGTAGGGATTAATATACCAACAAATATGACTTAATCAACAGAAGGCAGAGTGGACACTAAAGACAGCAAATGCAGACACTTATATAATGTTTCATACAATTCAATTCTGGGAAAAAGTAGGGAAAACATCTCAGTGTTGTACAAGATAAATATTCCTTTGTAAAGGATGAAGCATGGAAAAATTAAGTATCTTTTTAAGTGTGAAAGGAAAATCTGTGGCTCAATAAAAAACAGAATTCATGCCATGCTCGCTTTGCATTCATATCTGCATATTTAACTACTAGAGGAAAATTATCTTCAAAAAAAAAAAAAGAGGCATATTATAACAATTTAAACCCTAGTTTTCCTGGGAAAAGTTGAATTGAAACATCATGTTTGTTCCTACCTTTTGCCCTCCTCCTGCCTGCCGGCTGCTGATGTAGTCTGGACCCAGCCTCTGACGCAGAGCTTGCTGGATAGCTTGATACTCACTGGCTGTGTACTGATACTGGGCAAAAACAAGGCAACACATATCTCACTCCCCCTGTTTCATCCCCTCTTCTCCTAATAGCACTGCTTTATCTCAGTCTTTCCTACATGTGCATGAGCAGTTCTTTGGAATTGGTATGCAACAGGCAAGGAAACACCTCAGGGTATGTACATGCATTAGACTCTTCTTTTTTCCTCTTGATGGACACAGGCATTAATTACTGAGCTGCAGCAATTATTTTTCATTAATAATCCTAACCACAGATTGACATGTAAATTTCTATTTTACTGCTCAAAACCAAAACATAGTATCTCTGTGACCAACAAGAAAGGTCTATTTGAAGACTCCAGCAAAACTGAAGATGAACTGTACTCCGCGTGACACCAGGGCAGGGAGGATAGCAGCTCAGGAAAGCAGTCAGAATAGGAATTCCTTGAGTTATCCAATTTCTTTGGATACCTCCAACGTTACTGCTATCACTGGAGAACACTGGCATCATGGGAAGCTTAAAGTGTTATAAGTGTAGGTTTGTCTCAGTAGAAATCCAATTTGCAAAATGTAGCAAAGCCTAAATGTATGTTTAAGGATTTGAGAACTAAAAAGCTCGTGTTGTTGTGGCCTAAACTGGGACAGAAGGCTTAAATCATAAATATTGTGTATGCATGTAGTGGCTGCTCTAACAGTTCAGCAGAACACCGAATATTCTAGTATGTTTCTGTGCCATATAAATTCCAACTCCTGCCAAACCACTCTAATTTGTATTTGGTTCTACTTAAGAGTAAAAACTTTATGTTTTTCTGATCTAGAATGCAAGCCTGTAACCAAAAAGCTTAAGGAAAAAGGGAAAATGCACAAGCGTGTGCCACGTTAAAGAACTATGTGGAAATGCCTATCATGGAGAAGAGAATTCACCACCAAAAGCTCTGTTCAGTCCAGATACAGTTTTCTTTTTTCAAATTATTTCACAACTCTTTTGAATTTTTTTTAATAGCTGAAAGTAGTTGGCTTTTTGGAACCTCTACTGAGAATATGTGTAAGCATGACTCAGGCCATCTAGCAATAAGAGAGAATAAAATGAGACCCACTTTTAAGGTTCAAGATTTAAAAACCTTTCGAGAAGAATCCAGAGCAACTGATTATAACTCAAGGCATGCCAAGACTATTGCAGAGAAAAAATGTACAATTGGGTGTAGCATGATTCCAGCCTTACTGTACCCAAGTTTAAAAGGAATAAACATGAAGAGCAGATTTCCAGTAGTGTGAGCATGCAGCTTGTATTTCCCTCTCAGGCAAAAGGAACTGACCTGTCCAAAAGAAGCCACTGAGTCCAAAGAGTTGGAGCTGCTACTGCTGCTCTCACTGTCCTTCCCCTGGCTCTCAGGCATCCCTAGTGATGAGAAGAAATATAATGACTGAAGAGAACAGAACTGACAGTCCAAATGAAGACATGGCAAAAGGCTTATTCTAAATTTCATACTGGTAAAAAATTATGTGGTGTTTTTTTTTTCTTTTTAAGTAAATGTGAAGGCACTGTACCATGCCAGGGAAGGAAAAAGAAAACAATTCCCTCTTTTGGATTCTTCAGCACTGTTTTCCTGGACCACTTTCAATATCCATTAATACTTTGATAAAAAGTAGGGACAACTTTCTGAAACTTTACTCAGCTATAGCCTGATGTGTCAGTTTTATTTCAGATTGCTGTTTTGGCTGTAATCACCCTGCCTGGTGCTATATGGTACCACATAAACCGTGGAAGGCTGAGAACCACAGAACTTGGCAGAACTGTAAGAACTGGTACGGATAATTCAGCAGATGGCACCCTTTTCCAAGCCAGCACTGTATGGCCACTCCCCCTGCTCTGGAGCTGTGGGCCAGGGGAGATTGTGGACCTAACTGTGCCAGGGGCTGCAGCAGCACTCCCAAATAACCCACAGAGGTAATCTTTCACTGTATTTGCACCAATGCTGAGCACAACTGATAGCCCAGCACTCAGACTTTTGTAGGCAATACAAATACAAGACAAAATCAGACACACAAGAGAGCTGGAGATATCAAAACAGTTTGAGAAAGACAAAAATCCTCAGCAAATAGCACGGTTTGCTACTCAGTCAGTACTCTGCTTTGCTAATGCATTCCAGGTGCGGCACTTTTTAAAATAAGTTGGTTTTCCAGTCTCAAAACAAGAAATCCAAAGTTTACTGAGGACTTGGCAAACAATTTTCAGAAAAAGGATACCGGTTGTTTCCTTGGCAAGGGTGAGCATTAGCAATTATTCTAAGTGCAGCTAAAATTCTCCTTAATTTTGGGTGGCTAGAATGATTCCTCTTTGGTCCCAAACTTGTATAATTGTACAGTGCTCATACACTTGAATGCATTTCAGTCAGAAGTTAGCGGCAATATGTAAATTTTGGAAAAGATTTGTAAATCATCTTTAAAAGAGCAAATGGAAAGCAACATTACCAGGAGAAACACTTGTGATTTAAGCAGGCTATTTCCTCTGCTCAGCAAAGAGTTCACTGCATGGGGAGGAGACAATTAGAGAGACATAAATAGGGTGTGTGGCCAAGGGAATTTAAATTTGAACAATACTGTTGCCTCCACTCACACCCCCAAGTTGCCTCAATCAGATCTTAATCACTGTGAGCCCTTGGGAAGAAACAATGACTGAAATGTCACTTGCCTACAAACACGATGACCAATTTATGCAAAGTAGCTGGGTGGCATTTTGAGGCAAAATTGCTTAATGCTGGTTTTAGTAAAAAGTCTTCAAGCTTTTATATGGTATGCACCATTATCAGTCTAAATTTAGTTGTCAGTGGTTATTATTCAAATGATGTGTGAATCCAGTTTGAGTGAAGGAGACGCAGGATGCCAGTTTAGTTTCAGGCATTACCTGCAGGAGCAGCTTTAGCTGTGAGCCTTGTTTAAACCAAACCCTCCATCAGAGCAGTGTGAGGGATTTTGCAGTTGAGGAAGTGCAGCACAGCCAAGCCCCGTGTCTCAAAGCAATTGTCTGAACATGTCAGAGTGACAGAACTTCGATATCAAAAATTATTAGAGTAGGGAGCTGGGAAGAGAGAGAAGTTAATTCTGTAAATGGAGCTATAAATCTATCTCGGTGCCAGAGGCAGGGAAGGCAAGGTGCTTCCATTCCTCACTGGAATATTGTTTCCCCACTGCCGTGCCCTCTCCCCACAACGTTTTGACTCCCATGAAACATTAATGCAGAAGTAGATTATAATAAACTATTGACTGGAGTGCCCAAGAGCCTCGGACACCTTCTGGGGCCAGGGCTGTGGTATGAGGCTGCCTGACTCATTAATCAGTGTTAAAAAATGCCCTATTTTTAAACCAAAAGGACTAAAAATTAAAGTTTAAATATGCATTAGAATATGTGGGATGATACAAGCAGTTTATCAGTTTAAAGGCACCGAGGAATTATAATTTACTATTTCTGTGGCAATGGGACCATTATTTATTATTTACAGGGAATTCTTTTGAGTTTAGCTGGTCATGTACTCAGGAAGTTTTCTTGTCACTGAGAAAGTCCACACAAGACTAGAGGTGCTGAACTCTGCTCCAAAACATGGCCTTGACTACCTAAAACAAGTAAAGAAACTTAACAGCTTTTACTACTACCATATTTTGATCTTATCTTGCAAAATTCAAACACATTACGTACATAATCAGAAAAAAAAAAAATCTGTGTTTTAGGAAATTGGATATTAAATACTGATTTTCAACAGCACTCTACAAGTAGATATTTATTTGCATGGTGGTGAAATTGAGCACTGCTGAGAAAAACATGTGTGTACACAAATTCCTGTGCAGGAAATAAACCAATCTTCCAGAACAGATAATCCTGAATTTAATCTGTTCAAGTGTATCTACCACTGTGGGGCTATGGCAGCAACACCTTCATCTGCCATGATTGTGTGAACGTAACTCCTAATTTTCTAACATCCACCTTTCTATCTCATTGTCCATTACTCCCCACAAATTTATTGTGCTCCTAAATCATGTCTTTTCCTATCAATTCCACTCTTCCTTGACAAAGTAGGTTTTTGAACCATGCCCTGTGCTCTAATCCTGTGGTAAGAGTGCCAGTTTCCAGTTCTCCTCACGTGTGAGGTGGAAGCAGGCAGTTTTGCATCACTTTGGAATAGTTTGTATACCATGATTTATGCAAGCACCTCAGCTTGGGCAATGCTCAGCTAGAGAATGTGGCTGTTCCAAGGAATTCATCACAGCATCCCACAAGCTAAGATAGGACTTCAGCACAGGCTGTGACCATCCAGAGGGCTTTTCATTCATCCTCGCCCTCTGTCTGGTAAGCTTCCTTCACAGAAAGGCTTTGGTCTGCTGAGTGAAAATCTTCAACATTCTTTTAATAAATGCAATTCCACTGAGCCCAGCAAGAGCAAACAGTTACACAGGCAGCATTAAGTGATTTAGCAAGCACTAAAGATAATGCCACATACTTAACCCAAGGTTTGTACTACTCTAAGGGAACATCCAAAAACCTTCACAAGTTTTATATTTCTGTGGAGTTTTCTTTCCTCTGGGAACCCCAAACTATTTTATAAGTTGATCTATCTGTTATGCAAAGGCTGCTTTAACACAGAGCTAAGGTACCTCTTTCGAGTGCAATGGGGCAGATGTTCCTAATCCAGGCCTGTGCTACTCCACAGTTTGAAAGGAGTGGAAAAGAGATGATGCAATTGCTCGTGGAAAAGCTGTACACAATAAAACTCCCCAGTTTTGATTTCTGATATCGCTAGGTAAACAACCGTGATGATTTGAGAAAAGCAAGGTAATGTTCTGTTAACTTCAACAGAAGGAAAAGTAGTGAGAGGTTAAACTTGGAAATGCAGGGGCAGCTCAGGAGACTGGGTGTCTGCTGCAGACTACAGCTGGCCTCTGGGGCCTTTTTCAGGCCACATTCTGTAGCAAGGGAAAGAAAGGTATAACATAGCACGTTTGAGCTCCCTGCAATAGTTTAAATATATTTGCTTTCAAGGCATGGAAGCATTACTCTGACAATTCCTGTTCAGTTACAGCATGTGTCAGGTAGATACCTCCATGCAGCCCCACTTACTCCACTGGGATCTGTGTGGCTCCAAAAGCACAACTGAACTCTTTGATTCATCAGGCACTGCTAGGTTTACTCTTGGCATGTCTAGGATCATGCTCCTCCCTGCACTGAACAGAAAACACTAATTTTGGTTCCACTTTTTTAACATTTTAATGAACACAGGGCAAACCTCTTTCTTCCTTACCTTTATGCAATTTTGGAAGAGTAACAGTGCATTTGTGGGGCTGTGTTTCTATTTAAGAATTTTTGGATACACCTAACATCTGAAACAAAGCCTACCTAGTCAATTCTTGCATTTTTGGAACACAGGATGAGAAACTCACATCCTTACTCATTGTGTGTTTCCTGTCATGGCAGCCTCTACACAGCTGCCACAAGTCCACTGAATGTCAATGTAACTGCTGGAAGTTGTTTAGGGGCCTGCTTGCCCAATAATTACAAATCCAGCCCAAACAGCTTACTTTAGCACGTGTTGCTGTGCTTTAGCCTGCATATTTTTCAAATTTTGCTGGTTATGCTTCCAAACATTTTCTTTAATAGCAGTGGTGTGTGTCAATTACCCCTTTGCTATGTAATTTTGTTGGCTGTTTTCAAGTTCACTGCCAATTTTTGCCTTACAAAATGTCCAAAAAAGTTTTATTAGTTAAAAATGTACCATCAGCATCCTAGGAAACAGGTAATTCCAAATAATTATAAATTTGAAATACATTTGCTTTCCAAGAATATAAATTCTGTTTAATTTCTCTCATTACTTAATTCCTTTGCATAAACTCACAAGCCATCTAAAAATATTTAATTAAAGGGATTGACTGGTACTCCTGCACAAATAATCTTTTTGATACTATAAAAAAAATATTCCTTATAACAATAAGCAGTGACCAAGGGGTAAAACTGAAAGAAAAGAGAAACAACTCTGTTATTCTAGTTTTTTTCCAGGTATGAAAGAGTAACACCTCACAGTACCAAAACCAAAAGCAAACAATTTGCTTTTCAAAGAGTCTCATATCCATGCAGGCAGCGTAAAAGAAAAGAGCTTGTTCTGGAGACCAGATCAGGCAGGAATATTACTCAAATATCATAAATTATTTACATGGGCACTTCATTCTAAAAGCCTGTCAGATTGATTTATTGCCACATCATTTATGTGCAAGTCACTTCAGTCCTGGCAAAAGCAAAGACAGCAGGGTTTTTAACCCAAGAGTGATGGTTTGGGACTTGCAGGGAAAAGCAGCCTGTCCAGTTGTGAGCAGAAAGCCTGCAGAATTCCCAAATGCAATTACACAAATAAAAGCAAGAAATTAATCCAGCCCAGAAACAAAACTATCTAAACTCTGTGAGCACCGTGGGAGATCTGTCAAACTGTGCAGCATAAATTCCACAGTGATCACAGGCATAGATGACACTTCTGGCAGCAAGACCCTATTAAGATGACACACTAATTAAGCTGGGATGAAAAACCTAAGGCTCTTGGGCTCTGTTTTGCTCCAGGTTGACACTTGCTTATTGTTAAATGAAAGATCATTTACCCTTGAAATGGGCAGGATACTTGAGGTATGGGCAAGCCTGTATCTATTTCCATCCTTCTGCCTTCTTAGCCAGCAGCATAAATTATCGTTTTTTGGGGGGATACCTTAGGCATGCCAGAAGGGCTTAGATACTGTAGCATGCACTTACACACACCACATGATTCTACAGAAATTAACTTAAAATGGACTCTCTGCTTCCACAATTGAAAAGTAAGTTCGGGTTACCGAGACCTCAGTGGATATCAGCCTGCCAGAGGTCTGAATTAGAATATGAATTGTAAATATAACATAACATAATATAACATAACACAATATATATACAATATAGGCAATATATGATGAAATAATATAACAATTACAATATGAGCTGTATTCATTGCAACAAGATACTAATTTAAACAGTGATCATTACATGTCGGTAAGTGTCATTTCTTGTGTAATCTGGCAGACCTAACCTATCTGCCATAATCTCTCGCTTTAGTGTCCCCTGGGAGAAAGGGCTGAGGAAGTCAGTGCTGCTGTTGGCTCCTTACACCCTAAATTATAGCAAATCCAACCTGGAAGGATTCTTGATGGGGTCAGCTGCTGTCTGCCCGAGGCTCCCTCAGGAAACACCGGGGCCGCTCAGCAGCCGCCCCCAGGGGAGGCCCCGGTTCGGTGCCGGGTTCGGTGCCGGGTTCCCAGCTCCCGCCGGGCCCTGCCCGCCGTACCTGAGCCCTGCCGCGGCCCGTTCGCAGTTCCCGCCCGGAACGGCCGCTACGGCGCCGGAGAGCGGCCAAACTTCCTTGGGGACGCGCGCGGGCGGTGACGCACGCCGGGGGTGGGGCGGGCTGGGCCGAGGGAAGCCCCGCGCGGCGAGCGCGCGCGCCGGGGGCGGGGCCTGCCGGGGGCGGGGCCTGCGCGTGCCTCGCGCCGGGGGCGCGGGAGGGAGCGGCGGAGGAGAAGCGGCGGGAGTGTACGGCAGCCGAGCCCAGCCCAGCCCAGCCCAGCGCGCCGGGCGCGGCCAGCGCCGTCCATCCCCTCCCCGTGGGCTGACAGGCAGGTGAGGGGCCGCGTTCGGGGCGGCGGGGGTCGGGTTAGCGCGCCTTGCCGTCCGCTGGGGGGAGCCCGGGGCGGGGCGGGGCCTGCGGGCGCCGGTAGCTGTGGGAGCAGCCGCCGCGCTGGGCAGGGGCTGCGGCGGCGGCCGGGCAGGGTCTGGCGGCGGCGGCTGTGGCCGCGGAGCTGCCGCGCGGGTGAGTCCGGGCCCGCGCGCGGCTCGCCTCGGGGCTGCGCGGGCTGTGGCCGGGCGGAGGGAGGGGGCGGCCGGGGGGGTGCCGGGGCCTCTCCCCGCCGGGCCCCGCACGTTGTCACCGCCCGGGGCGGGGCGGGTCGGCCCCGATCCGGCCCCGGGGACCGCGGCGGGGCGGCCACATCGCCCTCCGGGCCCGCGTCCCGCCGGGCACCGCTCGCGGCCGGGCGGGGTTTGGTCGTGCCTCGCACGGGCGGTCATTCCTGCTCTGCCAATTCGCCTTCCCGGCCGTGTTTTTCCGCCCCTCCTCATTCAGTCTGTCCTTGGGAAGCGCACGCTTTTGTTATCTCAGTCACCTCATGCGAGGTAATGGTGAGCGGTGTCTTTCTGCCCAGACCTTGTGGCGGTGCTGGATTTTTAATGTTTTCTCTGTGAGCGCTGCCTGGTGAGTTTCATGTATTTTACTGCATCTACTACGAGCCAGTGTCAGCTGACACGGTGCTTTGTTTCTGAGTCTGCTGCCATCCTGAAGCCTGTGTCAGGAATTGCTGCCCTTCCACATCCGTCTCGTTTGTAGTGTGAGCTCTGAAGGCTAGTTAGGAAGCACGCAATTTATTTAACCTGGAGTGTTGCATGTGCTTTGGAAGTTTCATGTTATGTTTATGCTGATACGATGTGAAATGGTTTAAAGGGAGGCCCAGGTGGAAATGGGAGAGACTGGGAGATGCAAAGATGTGAAAAAAACGCCTATGGGGGTGCTGGTGGCAAGCAGTGCAGAAGCCGAGAGAATGAAAGCAAATGGATAAAAATAAAATTGTTCTGAAGAACAATGTGTCTTTTACATTCTGCCCAAGCACGTTTTGGGGGCCACTCTCAAGTATGCAGGGTGGTCGTAGCTGGGTAGTGTGTGACCTCAGATCCAACAGGCTGTAACCACAGAAAGTTGTCTGGTTTGGCTGTGGGGTTGTAATTCTTAAACAATGGCCAGCTGGGCAAGGATGTCTGCAGCAGTAACCTCCACCAGCTGCCTGCCCTCCTTTGCTCCCTGAGATTATTGCGTCTGTAGCCGTAGGTGGCTGCACACACATCTCCTCCTGAGCTACAGCCTGACACGGTACTGGAGTTTGTGTTGGAAACTGCAGCAGCTCGGACGTGTGCTCCAATTCAGGGTCAGTTATGAGTCAGCACCCTTCGAGCCATTCCAAATAGGATGAGAAGAGAGAAATCACCACCAATTGCCCGTGCTGCTGTGACTAGAGTTGGTAGTAAAATAGGGGATTTTTTTCAGTAATGAAAGCAGTGATCATTGAGTTAGCAGCTGTACTGAATGTAGTTCAGTTCTGGAAGCACACTTCAGAACTTTATCACAGAACAGCAGTTCCCAGAATAGTCAAGTCTATGCCTACTATATCATCCAGAAGTTTGGAATTGTCTGAATCCATCAAGCTGCAAGAGGGGCTGCAGCTAGAAAAAGGTTGGGATCTGCTGAATGAAACGTGAATTCATCATAATCTTTGATATAATTTGAACTTCTTCCACCACTTCTGGGAAACCAATTTAACTGTAATTAAGTCACTTTTGGGATGTTAGCACAAGCCTGAACTGAAGAAAACCTGCTCTCTGGGCTGTATTAAAGCATCTAGTTTTTCATAATTTTAGCATTCTTTTTGATCCTGTCATGAGCTTTTTTGAGATTCCGTTCGCATAACTTTACATCTGTAATATGTGGCTAATAGCCTGATTAGCAAAAAAGGAAGGTTTGGTATTTATGTGGCCTATTTCCTTTTACTGAATTGCAAATGTTAGTGATGAGAGAAACCCTGTGTTTTTTCGAGGGGATATTGGTATTTAGTGGTGTTTTGCTGTTTTTGGTTTTCTTTCTTTCTTTGAATTTGCCACTTTCTCAGTTCCTGGTAGCGGTTGTGTGCTGCTGTATGAATAGAAATATTTCACCATGCTATTGTAATCATTGCCTGAGTTCCTTGCTGCTATTCCTTACTTTGTGAAGCAGGATACTCTCCCATTGTTATCTCTTATCCCTTCACCCCTCCCTCTTTTCAAGCCTCTTACCCTGAAAACCTCTCTTGGGTGAGAGTTTTGTTTCAACTCTTACCTGGCTAAGCCACTGGAGAATTATGTTATATTTGGAGGTTCTGGCTTGTTCTGGCTGAGTGTGGTTTAGTCAGAAATGTAAGTGTGGAGGGATGCATGTGGATTTTTAAATAATAGAACTAAGCCCAGAGTGTGGGTTCTTGACTCTTGCTGGCCACCCTGCTGCAGGAGGGTGGCCAGTGAGTCCAGGAGGGTTCCAGCCATTGCTGCCTGTTTAAGGCAGGAGTTTAACTCTGGCGTGCAGTGGGCTGCTGTGTGGCAGTAGTAGAGCAGGAAATCCTGGAAAATGCAGTGCTGATTTAGCAATAGTGATGTTTTCTAGCACGTGGGTTATGTCAATATCGTTAGCCCAGCGTTGTTGTCAGGGTGAGATTATGATGGAATTTCTGTAGCTGGAGCATGCTTTGCCTTGCATTGTGGTGTTGCCCATGGTGACTTTAGGCTCGCTGTCTGCATTGGTTCACTAGTGCTTCTGGGCTCTTCTGAGCTTCTGAAATATCTTTAATGCTTTTAACATTTTGTTTCTGCTATTAGGAAGTGGGTTGTTGATTGCATGCCACCTGTGGGAAAGAGAGAAACAGCCATGAATGCAAACACATAGGATTTACTGACTTAATATTCTAAAATCAGCCTATAAACTCCTCAGCCATACAGTGACAGAAAATAAACATCTACTGATCTTCAGTCGTCTAGATAATTAGAAGAGTCAGAGTTTGTTAATCAGTTTATCCCTAGGAAGTGATATATGTGATGTAAGTTATATGTTGAAGTTCTGATACCTGTTGCTTTTTTGTGTTTTGCCTTTAAAAAGGGCATGTGATGATAGTTTTTTTTTTCTTCACACCTGCTTTAAATTTAGAGACTTGTGATTACATCCCAGTCATTGCACAAAAGAAATCTTGGTGCACCTAGCCAGACTTCCTACACATGAGTAAATAAAGATTTAGCTGAAATATATGTATTTATAATAATAAGCCTTTTTTGTGGTTTTGGGTTTTTTTTGGGAAAGGAGATAGAAAGGAATGGTACTGTGATGGTGACAGCAGACTATGCTGCTATCAAGACTGATGGGTATTATAAGAAACAAAATTTGTTGTCAGTTAAAACTGCTTTGCTAAGAAAGTGCTGTAGAGTAGAACAGAGCATGTGCTGTGTTATGTCCTTGTTGTTGAGTAGGTAGATCCCATGAAAGGAGTTGAGTAGTGTGTGAAAGAAATTGATTTGGAAATTGATGAATGAATATTTCTGGCTCTCATTTACAGACTTGGAGGTGGTGTTTGCTGGTTGGGATACCTCGTAGGACTGGGAAACAGAAAGGTGTCTAAAAAGGACAGGGAATCGAGACGTTACCCTGTTGATTGGTGACTTAAAGTGTATGGGTGCCATTTCTGCTAACCTTTCAGATATAAAGAGTGTTTAACAGGAATGTCACTTTCTGTTTAGAAACAAAATGCTCCCTTGACAAATGAATGCTGTCTTTTCCTCTGAAACTGTTGGGGTCAGGGTTGATGACCTGCCTTTTACAAAACGGTTTTTCAGTATGTCAAAGTCACCTGAAGAATGTTGGGGCTTTCTGGGATGCTTTTCTGGGAAGATTTCTCTGTCTGTGTGTATGGTGGAGAATGTATCAATTCACATTTTCTGTTTGGTGAGACAGAACAAGTGCTCTGTTACAGTCAGTGAACTTGGCAGATGTGCAAGTAGGTGAACTTAATTTAAAGAATACAAAGCAAACACCCCACCACCACCATCCCCCCAGCTTTTTAAAAGGATTGGATATAAATGCTGAAGACTGCCATCTGTTTATTTATGTGCTCTTTAGCAATGGGAGACAATCCTAATATGAATGGTTACCTTTTTTTTGTATTATTTCTGTCTTAATTTCATTCATCCTTATTGTTTTCTTGCTGTCAAGGCCACAAGGAAGTTTTGATAAACAACCCTGAACTCCATGGGTTCAATGCCTTGTGTTGAGCATTGGCTGGGTTGCAGTTTCCAGAGTAAACTTGCTTCTGTCTGTTTTGTGCGTAGTAAGTCATTAATTTAATGTGAAAAATTCTTACCTTCCAAAAGTAGGCAAAGCTAAAATCTACAAAGTAGCCCTAAGAGACAGAGGCTTCGCACTTTGCATAAAAAGTGATGTAGCAGCCATAGGTTTTGTAGCTGTGATGTGGACTAGGAAGTAACAGGAATTCATTTTTTCTCTTGGTTAGCACACCTCTAAGCTGTGGTGAATCATGTAAATTCTCTCACTGTACCCACTATTTGGATTCCTAGCAGGGTTTTATTGGAATGTAAGTTTTTCTTTATTTTGGAATTCCATCTTTCCTCCCTCCCCTCCCCTCCCCTCTGTTCTGTCTACTCGGCAGTCTCTGTCATACTGTGTAATCTAGACCTACTTACTTGCCATTAACTATTCGGGTGTGAATTATGTAAATGGCAACAATTGCTACCTCTGTTAATGAAGTCTAATGTTTCTGCTACAGTCCTTTATCAGATTAAGATGCCTCCTGTAAAGGCTGACTTTGCTTTTATTATAAAGCTGACATTCAGAGCTTTCCTTGTGCACGCAGGAATTAGTGTGACAAGGAAGTTCTGTCTTCTGGAAGCTGGATCCGTGGCCTCCAGTCTGCTGCTGGGAGGCTCTAGAGGAGTCCCTGGTCTGTGATCCCACTACCCTATTCCTGACTATCAGGCACTGATGCTATTGAGGAATTGTCTCCGTAGATGTTGCAGTTTGTCAGCTGGTGTCATTGCTGAGCAGAAATTGCAGCAAAGAAATTCACAGGACTTGCTGAAGGCTGCAGGAGTTACTCTGAAATTCTTTTTGTTTTAAAAAGTGTAGGCTGGATTTTCCCTGTGTTTCTACAATGTGTTTTTGTGTGTTCGGTTGCTTGCTTACCTAGAAGTAGCTCATGGGCTATTAGGGTTTGTCTTGGTGTAGTGGGAGACATGAAAGGCATTATTAATTTATATGACAGAGAGATCTTCCAGAGGGTAACAGAACTTTTTTTTTAATGAATCTTCTGTTTTCTATCAGCCGTAGCCAGGAGCACCTGCCCTCTGAGCTGCTGGTTCACATAAAATAATAGATGAAGGAGCTGAGTGTGACAGCATTGCTAAACACGTCTCATTTTATTGCCTTCTTTATATTGAAGTTTGATGTTCAAGCAATCCCTCCAGAATTTCTTACATCTGTGCTATGCCCCAATATAGCTTTTATTGAAAGCCACTAGATCTTTTGACAAGGTTCGTGTTCCTGTTCCTGCCCTCTCTCATGTCATAATTGCCTTACAAATAAATCTCCGTGAGGTTGTGCAGGTGGCTTTTTACTGTTCTTGTAACATGCCAGCTAGGTCCTGATCCTGGCATGTTTTGAGGGAAGCTGGGTTCTCCATTGCTTTTCACTGCCTAGGACTAGGTTGTTGTAATGAAACGGGTTGCTGCAGGTTGCACTGCAGTACATTTAAATGTCTGCTGCCAGATTATAAACATTTTCTACAGTTAATGGTGTCTGTCTCTGAGTGTTTTTGGACAGTCACATGTGAGCTGAGAAGACATTTTTCTTAGCTGGCACTTCAAGCAGGATGTGCTGTTACCTATTTTTAAAATTTTTATACTGAAAATGTGTTCATAGCTGTCCTTTTCCAAACCTTTTTCTGCAATATTGTGTAATTCTTGCCTGTTCTTTTTCTGATAGTCCTTCTTACAGTTTTTTTCATAATCACTAGATAGCAATTTCAACTTATGCTAAAGCAGGTCAGGTCTTTGTGCCTGAAAAGGTGCTATGCCAATTTAAATATATGTAGGTATACATATAAAGTTTTTACTTGGGCTGATGTATTTTTTTATTTTATTTTTAAATTTTCCTTGCATATAGGATGCTCTTTGAAGCTTTTGTTTCCTTAATGAACAGTGAACAAAAGAATTTTATTTCATAATTGTAAAGTTCTGCAAGCTCTCTTGAGGAAAAATGGTTTAGCACTTGTTTCAGCTGTTATATTTTTTTAAGCTCTTTATGTTGGCAGTGTTTTTTTTTTCTTTCTGTAGTCTTGGGTAAGGGTTCCTATATTGGCAGCAAAAACAAAGGTTTTTGAAATCTGCAGGAGAATTTGCCAAGGGAAGATGGTTAGTACATTTAGTACATTCACAGTTGGACATTGTTCCTTGTGGTTACCACCATCTTGCAGGGTTAAGGGATGATTTATTTATAACTAAATTTAGTCTCAGTAGAAGAGGAAAATAGTAACAGTGCTGCATGTCGGCCTCATAGAAGATAAGAGACTGTACTTGTGAGATTCCCAGTAAAATGCTAGTGTGAGTCAGAATATTGAAAAACTTAACTTTTCTGGTTGTGATGTTACCTGGAAGAAATGTTCGATGTACTTTTGCTGGGACTCTGGGAGGGAAACTGGATTGTTTCTTCTTCCTCATTAACGGACACTGCAAAAAAGAAAATATTTTTTGTCACTTCCCTCACTTTGCTGTTTTCACGGTGAGAGATTTTTTTCCTAGTGTGAATTGTATTAATATCTGCTTCTACAACAAAGTGATGTGGTCAGTGATAAATGCTGCTATGAAAAAAATAGGGGGAAAAATAAAAGAGTTAAGATTTATCTTTTAATATTTTTTTTTCATCTTGAACTGTGGCAAATCTGTATCAGTAGAAATACTGAAACTGGCTGCATGTGTGGAAGAATGTATTTAGTTAAAGTTGGAATATTCACAGTTTTAAAGTATGACAATGGTGTAGTGAAAGTTTTCATTTCAAGCAAAATACTGGAGGGTTATATGTGCTTGTTTCCAAAGACAACTTTTCATCTTAATCTAGTGCTTTTGTGCGAAAAGTGAATGTGGTGTCGTGCATGGCAGCAGTAGCAGAGTTCTTCTCCCTGAGTTTCAACAGTGCCAGCTCTGGGAACCTTTCCCATAACCCTGATCAACAGCTAACTCAGGCTTTCATAGCTTGAGTTATTTGATGTTTCTGGAGTAGCAGAGAGGATGGTGCCTGCCTGTGCAGCAGAGCTTAGAGCTAAGTGAGCACAGGACTGGTGTTTCCAGCTGAGGTGGTGAGAGCTCCCCTGGCTGCCCAGGACAGCTGGAGGTGGTTCCTGCACAGCATCTGCAGTGGTACCAGCTCCTTTCTGCCATCAGGGAGCTGCTTTCTATCAAGGATAGCAGCCGAGGCCTTCCATTCATTGGAAAGTATTCTAAGTTGAACAAAATGTTTGCTAATGCAAGGAGAAGACAGTTCTCCACAGCAGATTTTCCATGTTGAGGGTGAGGAACTCTTTAGAAATGATCTAAAACCTTTTGAGCTCATCTGGTGTGTTGTGTGCAACGATGGTGTACTTCCAGCAGCTTTTAAACTTACTGCTTTTGGGGTGAAGTCCTTTAACTGAAACATGCATAAGTCTAATCTTTTGGTTCAAGTTAAACTCATCTAAAGGCATTAATGAGTGTTTGCCCTGATTTACTGTGGTGAGTTTTTAGCAAGTGAATTAAATGCTGTGATGTGGATTAATTTTCAAGAGAATCCTAATGAATGCAAGCTCTTGGTCGAACGTATTTGGTGCTGCATCTAAGAAATCATATCTGTCTTGTTTTGAGAGCTCAAGTGGTGTCGCAGCAGCAGTTTTAGCATTTTGATATCTCACAGTGAAACTAGTCTGAAATAGCCTTTCTGTTTGGCAGAAGTATTTTTCTTCCAGATCTGGGGCACAGTGTCTTGCTTATTGAAGCAACTTCAGGGGAACACTGTAGACTTTGTTGCATAGTTTATATTTCTGTACTGTTTTGCATAAGGATGTGTAGTTGAAATAGAAGAAATGTAACTTGTATTAAAAAATACATCTGTAGGTGTTGCTTTGGCTAATTTCAGTTAATGCTGGTGGTTGTTCTTCCTTGGCTGGTTCTTTACATATGCGCTCTAAAATATTCTGTAGCAATATTGTTACTAGCTTTTCTTGTCATTTAAAAGAAGCAGAGTGAGCACTTGAACATCTTGAGAACTGCTCACAAGGCAGTATCAATTTCCATAAGCTTTGTAGAATTCCTTGCCATTGTATCTTCTATGCAATTGTGTGAGTTTGACAAAATGCTGGCTTATCCTAGCCTTGTTTTCCATTTAAAATTCAAGGTTAAGCTAAACATTTTGAAACTACTTCTTCTTGTATCTTTTCCTTTACCAACTCATTCAAAAGGAAAAAATGCTCTATCTTTTCTTCCTGGATTTTACTTTTTTCTTTCTATCCTTTTCCAGTATTTTTTGCAATATTATTTTTTGGTCTCTTCCTTCTACCCACTTGCACTGTTTCTACAATTTCTTTTGTAAATCTAATCTTTAACCTGTTTGTCTAGTTATTATCTCACAACCATGCTGGCTTGGAGAAATTTATTCCTAGTATCTGTCAAGCCTGGCTTCTGAGCAGAAGGGCAGGTAGATGAAGGCTGGTGTGAAAGGCAAGATGTTGGGATATATTAGATGCTGCTGCTCTTTGGGCACTGGCTAGTATACTTTCATCTGATGGGATCAGGAATGTTTCAGTGTTGTAGTTTTGATTTCAGTTGAGCCCATCAGTAACATGAAATAGTTTACACTGGAAAAAAAAGCAGAGGAAAAACAAGTGAGAACTGTATAGTGGGATAAGTTTTACAGTGCTGTAGTTCAGTTACATTTCTTGCTTCTCTGCTAGATCTTGGCTACTAACTGTGATCCCAGCCCAGAGTCGCTGTGCTGAAGAGTTTCCTGCCAGCACTTGTACACCAGCATCATATTCCACTGCAAAAATAAAGAATTCTATTGCATATGCCGCCAGAGTCCATATTTAAAGAAAAAGCAGAGGGGAGAAGGAACAGCAGCAGGATGATGTCACACTGTTCTGTGTTTTAAGAGGCGCCTGATGTTGTGAAATATTTTTTAATGGAATTAATCTCAGCTGGTTAATGAGAAGTATATTTCAATAGTAATATTTTCTTAACCTGAACAGAGATTTAAATTACACTTAGTTTGAGAGAAAATAAGAGTTTAGAACCAGTTTTCAGTGGAGCTGTGATTCTCCTGTGCCTCTTAACCTCATTGGTCTCTTTGCTGGGTCATGACTCCTCTTTCAGATTTGCATCTGTGCTTGCTTAAGTTGTGTGGTCTGTAATGATTGCATGATTATTCTTAGTTTTGGTTCTGACTTCTGCATTTTAAGTGGGGCTGACAGCAGTGCTAGGGAACCTGCTGGTTGAGATCATGGTCAGAGTCATTTCAGTCTGTCATGCCTTACGGTTTGCAGGCTGATTTCACAGCACAAGGGTTTACAAGCCATGTCCTATGGAAGCTGGCAGTGCTTGAAGGAAAGATATACTACTGAGTGGTTTTATAATTTTGATTCTCTCTTACTGAGAAAGATAAAGCATTAGGGACAGTTAGAAATAGGAAGAAAGCTTAGATGATGTCTGAAGGGTTCTGTCATGGCCAACAAAATTATGGCTTGAAGACGATGGATTCTTTTTGCCTTCCCTCTTTAGTGTGATAATATAACAACAGAAAAGCAGGAATAGAAGTTTCTTTTTGAGTCTAAATATAAGGGTTTAAATAAAACATTGCTTTTTTTATTAGGAGGAATTAAAAATACTGGATAAGTATAAATATAGTAGAATATAATCAAATGCAGGACAACCATTTGGTGATAAACTAGGTATTTAATGTGTTATTTTTGTTGATGTAGATTTTAATATGTTATTCTTGTTGATACAGGTATGGTCCTGAACATCGTGAGCACATGACTTCAGAGATGGACAACTGGATCTGTTACAAGTTTTGATTGGCCTTAAGTTGACTTATAACCATTGAAGAGCTTAACAGGAATTCTCTCATTCCTGATTTTTGCCTATCTGATTGCCTCTCACCACCAGCTTAACCATGTATGGAAGTGCTCGTTCTGTGGGCAAGGTGGAGCCCAGCACGCAGAGCCCAGGGCGCTCACCGCGGCTGCCGCGCTCGCCTCGCCTGGGCCACCGCCGAACCAACAGCACGGGAGGCAGCTCGGGGAGCAGTACTGGGGGTGGCAGTGGGAAAACCCTTTCTATGGAAAACATTCAGTCCTTAAATGCTGCCTATGCCACGTCTGGCCCTATGTACCTGAGTGACCATGAGAACGTGGGTGCAGACACCCCGAAGAGCACCATGACCTTGGGCCGGTCAGGGGGGCGGCTGCCTTACGGTGTTCGGATGACTGCCATGGGCAGCAGCCCTAACATTGCCACTAGTGGAGTTGCCAGTGATACCATTGCATTTGGAGAGCACCATCTCCCCCCAGTGAGCATGGCATCCACTGTGCCTCACTCGCTGCGCCAGGCCAGGGATAACACCATCATGGACCTGCAGACACAGCTCAAGGAGGTGCTGAGGGAAAACGATCTGCTCCGCAAGGATGTGGAGGTGAAAGAAAGTAAGCTGAGTTCTTCCATGAACAGCATTAAGACCTTCTGGAGCCCTGAGCTCAAAAAGGAGAGAGCTCTGAGGAAGGATGAAGCTTCAAAAATCACCATTTGGAAGGAACAGTATAGAGTTTTGCAAGAAGAAAACCAGGTTTGTCATCTAATATCACTGTTGTGTTAGTGTGATAGCACGATTAAATGACTTTAATAGATTTTTATGTTACACTTAACATAAATTTAGCTAAATTAGATGGGTGCTTTTCTTGGGTAATTGATGTGGATAAGATGTGTTTTCAACTTGCAAGCCTGTTTTTAGATGTTTCTTGTCAGACCTGTAAACTACCTTGAGTACTCATTTTTCCTTGGGTGTCATGTGATGTTTTCTTTTTCCCCCTAGGACTGATTGTAACCACTTGGTTTCCTTTTGGAAGTATTTATTCTGTTCATAGATAATATTTCTGTGCTGTTTACCTCTTGAAACTTCTCTGAGATGCAGAATGTACTAACTGCTGACCTCCAGTATAACTGAACTGTTGCCGAATGTTGACAGATTACCATTAAAAACAAAGTTAAGGTTATACTCGCTGCTATTTAGAGTTAAAACCTCCAGACCTGCAGTTTTCACAGATATAAATTGTGTTCTTGGCTACTTTTAAATAACACTGTTTAATACATGCTTGTAATTCTTTTGTTATAAGCTGTGCATGTCTTGTTATGCAACTATCCTAAAGCACCCTACAGGTTTTTTTGTAGTGGTCTGGCCAGTTAGAAAATAGGCAGAAGAAGAGAGATTCTCAGGTGTCTAGGTCTTTGGTCTTGTGCATGTTAAAAGCATCTTCAAATTAAAATAAAATTGAGAGGTTAGTTAAAATTGCGGTCTCTTTGTAGTTAGTTCTACTGATTAAAAGATTGCTTATAGTTCTCCCACATAGGCCTCCTTGCTACCTTAGTCCTGAAGTAAATATTTGCCTTTGAATGAATGTCCTGCTATTCAGTTGTTTCTGGCCAAACATGAGTTCAGCACCTCTCTGGACTGTCAGGTAAAAAAAATCGCTATTCTTATGGAAAACAGACCCAGTGTCCAACTCCAGAAGTTCCCTGAAATGTAAGTCAGCTTTCATCGTGATAAAATTGCTTTCCCTATTGAGCTTTTTAAGTATCCAAGCACATTTAATGGAATTTCCCATAATTCAAATGTGACCATGATTTTGTAGCTTTTAAGGTATAGTTGCTATTTTAGGCAGTGCTTTTTATTTTAAGATTAGTATTAGTATTTTAAGATTGCTTTAGAAGGTGAAAGGAGAGAGGGAAGTGGTGGAGGAAAAGGGTGGTGCTTCTTGTACTCTACTTCCAGGTAGCCTGTCTGAAATAGTAAATTACTTTTGTTAGTGATTAGTCTACTGCATTGAACTTGTCTGCAGTTTTCTTTTAACTTTTTAAAGAGCTTGAGTTGAAGAAAGTAAGTTGCTTTTCCTGAGATAGTATGAAATCATTTCATGAACTTGTCATTTAGCTTTTTTGAGGATGCTTTAGAAATCTTGCAAGGAAAATGCCATGAATACATGGTTTAGAATGGATTAAGCAATTATGAAATATGAATACATTAGAGAATAGTGATTTCTCCATCTTAGATTTTTTTTTTTAATTTGTCTTTCCTTCATCCCCTAATTAAACATTTACAGATATTTCTAGGCTGCTGTTCTCTATGCAATCCCTGTAATTACTACCACACTGGTAGAATTGTATGACTTTGGTCCAAAAGTAAGAAGGGTGCAATTTAAAAGTAAAGGGGTATTATTGCATTGAGCTGTAAAAACTAAGAATGCTAATTAATAGATTACAGTTAGCTAACAGTGTGTTCTAATTAAATTCTGAATTCATTGTGTCTTCTATAGCCTTTTGCAGTTGGTCACTTCAGCCCTTCATGTGGAAGATCAGTTTAATAGGATTTTCTGTAATTAAACAGACTTCTCTGTTTAGATTATGAACAAGGATTTTCCCAGACGTGTTGGGGAGCCAGAAAATATCTTCATTACCCCCTCAGCCTCCTTCTAAAATGAGTTCCAGTGTAATTGCAGGAGCTGGAGTTTTAGACTTAATTATGAGTATTTCAGCGCGTCACTTTTTTTAAAAAGACTTCTTGTACGTGTAGTACTTGTGCTTTTATAAAAAGTTTATCTCAGATTAGTTGTACTGTTAAAAACTAAGTCAGCTCATGGAGCCAAGATGCTTGCTGCCTCATGCCTATCTGAGAGTCATCTCAATCTCTTTCCTGTGGTCTGGGCTCTTTATTCTTCTACACACACTTGATTGTCCCTGATTGTATTGCTCTTCTTGTCACCTCAGCTAGAGTGATTGAATTGCCCCTTGGGTTTAGGAGTTGTTAAAAGTACCTGAAAATGTGAGCTCTGGTTGATTGCTGCCTCAGCCTTCTGTGAGTAAAGGCACCTATGTCTTGAGTTTTCTTTCCTGTTTCTCCGGGACATGTACAAATAAATATATTGCTTATTCATTTCCAGGAAATTTTCTGGGTTCAGTAAAACTCAGAGGATGAGTGGGGAGACTAAAGAGCATGCTACCTGTCCTGAGGCAGTCACAGCCTTTTGGTTGTCCCCTGAGAGCAGTAGGTAGGAGGGATATCTTGGATATAATCCTGAGAATGCCATGCATATGTTCTCTGTAGCTCTTACGTGGGTGGGCAGTCCTGCTGTCTTGCCCATCTGTGGTCTTTTCCCCAGTTGTGGTGCAGCACAGCTGGATTCATCAGCTGCTCTGAGCAAATGCTGCAGCTGGGGAGTGAAGCTTTCTTTTCATCTTTTGTTACTGATCCTGAAGAGACAGAAAATCCTTTCTTTTCATAAATGGGAATGTCATTGAAAGAGCTCTTGGAAGAGCTCTAAACTAAACATGGGAAGTATTTCTGTAGTTGACATAGATTCTTGGTAAAACACAACACTTTTCAGTGCAGTGTGGATGAGTTAACCAATCATTCTTTGCAAGAAGCCCAGAGAGAGTGCAAATGATTGCTCAGTTATGCAAACCTATGCATATTCAAGGAGGAATTGATGAAATCAGTAAACAGGAGTTTGGTTTTGGCATGGTATCACTCTCCTCAGCCTGCTTTAGTAGGAGTTGTGTTTTTCTGAGTTGAAAAATATTTTTTTTAGTGTACGTGGTTTAAAGTTTCCCTGGAAACCTCTTCATCAGAAGCCAGAAGAGGAAAGGAAAGACATTGAGTATGTTTTGCACCACGATAGAAATAATTTGCTTAGAATCTGGGCAGTGATGGGGTAATGTGAAACTCGAGGACAGAGGAATTCCTCTCAGTTGAAACTTGCTTATGGCAAGGTGGTTGTGCCTTAAAATAAGTAGTGCGGTGCAAATTTGATGCCTAACGCCCTGCACTGAAATTTCCCACATTCGACTGATCTACTTGTAAGATCAGATTTATGTTTCAGCTAAAATAGTGTGGTACTGCTGAAAAATTCTTTTTACTTTGATGCCTTTCTGTGGTTGTTTTGTGGTTAGAGACCGTGGATGCCTGAGTCAGAGAGTTTTAACTAAGAAAATATTTCTGAAAAGAATTTCACCTGGCTTGGGGTAAGAACTTGAAGAACATTGTACTTTATTGTGATGGATGTATTCCAGCATTTCACCAGCCTTCTTCTCCAGAGTCAGAAGTATTTTCTATTTCTTACCAGTGTGTAATGAGTGTCTCACTTTCAAAAATGTAGTTGTCCATGTGTGAGCCTCTTAAATATCTTGGGTGCTGCTCTTAAGAGACTGGCTAAGTTTCTAAAGAGTACATTCTTTCTCTGAAAATCAGATTGATTCTCACTTCTTCATTGGTTTAATTTTTTTCGATTGTGTATTAATTATTTTTTAATATGACTTAGTGCTCTGTTATTCTGTTACTAGCTCCATTCCTTAGTTGGTTATTAGTTGATAGAAGCACTAAGATTTCTTCCATTCTGTATGTTTAATTGTGCAGTATATGGTTCCATAGGCATTGCTTAAAGGCATTGTCTTTATCCCAGAGTATTGCATTTAAATAGTTCCTTCAGTGGCAGATTCCTGTTGGCTCTCTAGAATTCTGCCAACTTTAAGGTTCCTTCTGTCTTTCAGAATCAGTCAAAACTACCTCCTCAAGTGTGGTTGGTATCTGAAGCATTTATCAAGTTGCAGCACCTCATAAGGACCTCAGAAATTGTCATGTGATCACCCAAGAAAACACCCTGTCTTCTGTCTTTCAATTCTGTAAGGAAATAAAACTAGACGTTTTGTGGTTATGTATAATTCCCCAAGGCTCCTTTTGTCTCATGTTTCCTATTGAGGTAGGATCTAATACCTTGGGTTGTTTTGAGCTGTAGCATAGGCTGAACAGCTGCTGTGTACTTGATCCATTAAACATATAAGGGAAATAGTGCTAACTTAAAAGCAGCTTGGAATAAAACGGGTGACGTCAATAGTGCTGTTGAACTTAGTAGTTTAACTGTGCTTTTTTTTGCTGTTAAGCTGGAGCAGGATTTACTTTAAATTCTACAGAACTTGGAGCAGACTCTTTCTGCTATAAATCTTTCTCTAATATGTATTGAGTCTGTTCAGATATTAGACTCCTAACTGCCTAGGGTGGCAGTGTGTTATTCCACCATTTAGTGTTTATATTTCTGAAAAGTCTTGTCTGTAATGCTGTATTTCTCTTGCAGCCATCATTCCTTTCAGCATTGTTGCATTTGTGGTTTATTTGAGTTAGTAATTTTTTCTCTTAAGTGTTCTTTCTAAAGTTTGAACTAGGTAGCTTGAAACTGTGTAAGCTTCCGCTTTCTTAGTCATCCAGTGAACAGTCAACAATGATAGATGATGGCAATAGTGCAGAGGTGCTCCTCCATTACAGGTGTTTTCTGCCAATGTTACTGCTTTGCAGTGCCAAATCCACCATTCTCACGTGTTGCCTTACTCTACCTGGTATTGATTGAAGTACAAAGGAGAGAAGCACTTTAGGTGGACCTGCCAGGCCATGGAAAAAAAGACTGTAGTTGTGCTGGTCTTATGCCCATCTTTCAGGTATGCCTCCAGGACCAAAAACTGAAATAAAGCTTTTTTTAAGACTGTTTTCAGTTTGGTGATACTAGGAAGCCTCAGAAGATAGTCAGCAGAGTGGGCCACCATGACTGAATTGTTATTTGGAAAGAACAGGGGTTTTTTTTCAGCAAAGTAGATTTCTACGATACTCATAACAGTCCATTTAATTCTTTAGACATTAGTAAGACAGAGGAACTTTTGTACTTATGATAAATATTTGTATGTATGTATGCTCTGAGATAACAGCTAGAGACCAAAGGAGTTTAGAGGGGACATTTATGTACTCTGAAAGTATCATGTTGGATAACTCATGAAGAGCTATCCAACATACCATACCAGCTTTCTGTACTAGTAATTGAAGAAAAAAAGATTGTGAAATACACTTTAGGCTTAGCTGGCAGGAGGGGAATAAAAGAATGAACTTGGTAGTGCTCTAGATGTTCCAGTAGAGAACTCGATTGAATATATTTTCTGTATACACTCGTGTTTAGGGGACACAATGAAACAGCAGTGTTTCCAGTAGTGATTTGTGATCCTTGATAGAAATCAGATTATAACTGCTTGCCAGCAAGTTGCATAGCTATTTAGGATTACACTTTCTTTCCCTTGAATGGATGATGCTTTGTAGTTTTTCTGTATAATTTTTGACATAATCTTTTGGAACGCACAGAAAAATGGCTTCATCTGTTAAATGCAGTGGATCATAATTATATCTCCATTTTTTTGTCTGAAGATAACAATAGTAGACTTTGAAAAGATTATCTTTTCAGCAAAACTTCATTTCATAACCCACAAGGTCTGTATAATTACATTTTTGCATAATATTTTCAGATTGGTATTGGTTCTCTTGGAAAGGTCAGAGTCACCATCTGTAGTGGAAAAAATACAAGGACAAATTGTATTTAGTTTCCTTCTGTGGTGATACTGGTTGTTCTATCTAAGTGATTGCTTAGTGCTTGCAGTAGCAGCACCTTGGACTGTGAAGCAGAAAGGGGGTGTTTGGTTATATTGGCAGCCTTGAGAAGCTGATAGCAACTCAACGTTTTGCAAAGTGCCATTGGAACTCAGTGATCCTAGTAAATTATAAAAAACCCTCCTTGATTTAGTAATGGTTTTGCTTCCAAAGAATATTAAGTAGTCTATTTTCCCTTAATTGTCCTGAGAAAACTACTCTTTTTTTTTCCTATTAATAACTTTGGATTAAACACTAAAAAATTCTGTACTGTTTGGGGGAAACTGAGGCATTCCAATATAAACCATGTTTTGCAATTGCGAAGGCTGTATTGCCATTTAAACCATAATGAAAAGAAAGGAAGGACCTTCTATCAATATTTAAGTGTTTAGAGGATCATGAGATCTCTTCAAAGTTGACCTCCATTAAGAAAGCCTCCTCACAGATTCACCCCAGGAAAGAGATTATATTCTTTAAGGGAAAAATAACTCACAACACTCCAAACAAACTACCCCCCCAAAAAAACCCCAACCCAAACTGCAAAACAAACCAATCAAAAAAAGAATGCCCAACCTCCCCAAAGCATAAATTCATAAATGAATCATAAAAGCATAAATGAAATTGTATTTCATGTGTGCTCCCCAAAATGAGCACGATCAGATGCCAAAATACTGGCACAGAGCACCGTTATGGCTTTTTCTAATGATCATTGCTTTAGAAATCAGAGGAGTTAAGTATAACAGTTACAGGAATAAATACCATGTGACTGCCTTCTTCAGTTTAATTTTAGCAACTTCATTTGTAAACTGGAATGCTAAGTAATGTACAGTCATCAGTAAACCTAAAGAGCTTGATGTTTGTTGCTTTTGAGCTGTTTGTTGAGCTGTGTACAAGGTTTTAAAATAATTTTATACTACTTCTTATTCCTGTTGCTGTTTAAATGATTGTGTGTGAGCAGTGGGCTGCTTTTGCTCTTCACTGGGTGGGAGCTACTGTCTAGGATCCCCTTAAAATAGAGGGAAGAGTATAGTCCTTGCTGCTCTGTGCTGCATGGAATTCCTATTAGGGACTGCTTTAAAAATCTAGTGATTGTTACCACCATTTTGGAAAATAAATAGGATAAGCCAACAAGGGCGAGAAGCTGGTTGGAGGCAGTTAGGTTCTCCTGGAATTTGATTTCACAACATCAAAAGGAATTTGAAGGCAGTGTGTAGATTTCTAATCATCTCTGCCAGTTCATTACAAGCATGCGAAATAACATCAGATCATGGAGTGATGACTTTCTGAATTTTTTAGGGTGTAACACAAAATACCCTTTTTTATGGAGGGAGGAAGGATGGGATGGAGACCAGCTGTCCAGAAAAAAGATACTTTTCAATGCTTTACGAATGTGGCAAAGAGGTGAAAAATAAATTTTACTTTAAGGTGCTTTGTTTAATGCTTGTTCCTCTGTGATACTTGCTCTGTAATGAGGTTCTGTAGTGTGTTGTTACACATTAATGTTTCTGCATAAATGTACCCCCTCCTGCTTCTTCCCTTCTCCTCCCCCTTCCCCTGCTTCAGTGGGCTGGAAAGAGAAGCAGGATGAAGCCTAGCTTTGGAAAAACAAGTAATAAATGGTAGTCCAAAATTAAGCCTCACTGGTGTCTGTATCAAATCCATTTTTTCCTGGCCAATACATACACTGCCATCGAGTTCTTGTGAGCAGCACTGTGGAGGAGCAGGCACTTCACTGAAGAGCCTTTCACTGCCTAAAACATTTCACAGATGCAGCCTTCCACATGAGACAGTAGGCTTGACATTGACTTCAGGGATTTTTTGGATCCTTCTTATCAAATGATCAGGTACCAGCTAACTTGGGTGGATAAATTTTGTGAACAGATGGTCTTCTAATTATATGTTAATGTGGATTCAAAGGAATATGGGGCCACAGGCTTCTGATGCTTCTTGTCACTTGTTTCTGAGATTAAAGCAAGTCAGCATATGAACTGCCATTATTCAAGAATGAAAATCTTATTTCTTCTGGTACTTCGTATAGGATCTATTTCTTCCATAGTAGTTGATTGCTCCAGGCATTAATGTATATTATTAATATATGTTAAGTTATACAGTATGTATGTACATACATTCCCACACAAATACTTCCCTTTTTTGAGGTAGTATGATGAGGCTTATATACCTTTTTCCTTACAGGAATCATGAAATTGTCTGAGTAATGGTCTGATTTTTAGTGGAATCATGTCTCAGATGACAAATACTTGTTTTTGACTGAGGGAAGGGGAAAAGCTTTCTGAATATTTGTTTATGTTGTAGCATATTGTCTTTGAGCAGTCTTGTACCTACCGGTTCTTGTCTCAGGCCTGTGAAGTTCTGAAAGTTTTTTTGGTTTTTTTGTGGTTTCTGTGGCAAGAGGTTTCAGTATTTCGTTGTTGGATGAGAGAAGGACATTGACAAAGAGGATGACAAAAGCTTTAGGCTAGGAATGAATGCTAACAGTTGAAGTGTTGGATCTCAGAATAATCCTGGAAAAGGAAATGGGCAGAAAGAACAAGCAGAATAAAGGCTTTAAAGTAGGTTGTTGGGAAATGTTATGCCCTGCACAGAAGATTTAGGAAGTAACTGCCTTATTTCCCTCAGCTGGGTAAGTGTGGAGAGTAAGGTTTGGCAGTGATTCATTATTCATTCAGTTTGGGAGTGCAAATGACATGGTGATGTAATTACTAGGTGCAGCTTAGTTAAATACCTCTATTCCAGTGTTTTTCTGATTGTGCTGCTCAGTAACTCTGATGAGAAGGGAGAGAACAACTTTGGGAGAGGGCAGAGGTAAAAATCTAGATAATTTTTTGATCTCATCAACTATGGCATATTTGTGTGGCTTACATTAGCATAACACATTTACGTACTTTTCTGAAATCATCTTTTGGTGTGCACATAGGTTAATTTTAAGAGATATTGTTGCTTGTGAGGATTAATAGTTTATCTGAAGTAGTTGTACAAAAGGCCTACAACCATAGGTGTGACTTTTTTAAAGGATAGAGGAATTTCATCAGCCTGTGTATCTGTTGAGTCAAATTATTCTGTTTGTGAAAGTTTTGATTTGGAGGACAGCATTTAAACCTTTTTCCTTCAGCTGGTGTCTGATGGGTCAGGTTTGGCCATGTGGTTGTGAGCCTGTTAATGGGTAACCATTTCAATAGATCTGGGTGCTTAGTTACTCAAAGGAGGGACCTTTCTAAGAAACCATAGGTATACTTTCATATGAGAAAGTCAATAGTGTGTTCTGTATGTGTAGTCAACAGCACTTTTTACGGGTGAAGGAATATTAACTCAGTCATTTTATGATCCTCTTTGCAGGGATGTGTTTAGACTTTCTCATCACTTCACTATGACTGCAGTTTTCCAAAATGTGGAGTTATCTGCAGTAACTTATTTGGGGGGAGGGAACGTGAAAAATCACCTTGCAATAAACCTTGCAATCACCTTGCAATATGTGAAAATACATATTTTTCTTAACAGAGAATATTTTTTGTATGAGCCAACAGATGGTTTTGAGCAGAAATGTTTTAAGAAGCAGACTTTGGCCAGGATTTGTGAGAAGGTCTGTGCACATGCTTGACCAAAGAGCTGAAGTAGCTTTGGGTTGCTGCTCTGTGTGCTCAGGTTATGATTTATAATACTTTTTTGATGTTGTGTAACCTTTTAGTGAGATTCTTGTACTAGTTCCTCTACTAATTAGTCCTTTGTAAGCCACTTAAGTTGGAAATTGTGTACCTTCAAATTACTTTTAGAAAACCCATCTTATTTTGTTTGAACTTTTTGTTATAAGTCCCCAAATATGTTTACAGCTGACTTCAAAATTGGGCTTTACACTTGCCATACAAGAGTTGAGCAAGTGGTTGTGCTGCTGGTATGTTCTCTCTCTTCCATCTTCCAGGGGTAAGATTCAAAATCCAATGCTTGTGACTTAAAGAGGGTTCCAAGTTACAGTTTCTATACAGGAAAAGCTTTTTTATGTATTCTTCTAGCTAGAGCTGGGAATGCATTCAAGACTTGCCTTCTAAAACTGCATGCTGTGTTTTCTCAGTGCAGAATCCATTTAGTGTGTACAGATATATAAAAAATTACTCCTCCTTTCCATTTGGTTGAATTAGCTGTGTGTCTTTCAGAGGCCTAAGGTCTCTCTCCTTTCTGGCTGTGTGAGAATCATCATTCATTTATATTTAGCATCACTTTTTTGTTAATTAACTTCTTCTAGTGTTTCATGTCGAGCTTCTTTAATCTGAAAGTCTGGAAATTTGTGGACAAAATCATTAATTCACTTTCTTTTATACTTAATATGGTTGTTAATGTTTCTTTGTGAATTACTGAATGCTAGACAGTCTTTGAAGATTGATCTGGGAAAAGTAGATCTGTACTTCACAGGTAGAGCTTGTTAGCAGGTGATTTGGTGCAGAAAGCCCTGATTATTAAAGACAGATAGTAGTTGATGCTGTGACACCTTCATATTCACTGCATATAGTTGTGCTGATTAACACTTGAGTGAGGACACTAATTTTAGTAGTGTACCAACAACAAGGTCAATATGCTATACAGGCTTATACATAACTGAAACTGAGGGTTTGCTGCTGAGCACTTAATTTTCTGAAATTCTACTCTGTCTAGCAGAACCTCATGAATAGCAGACTTCAGTACAAAAATGCAGAAGTAATATTTTTTCATAAAAATGTGATATTTTACCTCAATATTTTTATTTTGTCACTGCTTTTTAAGGGGGAAGATGCTGTATTTTTATTCAATTTTTCTTTTCATTCTCACTGGATGGATATTTCTGCCCTTAATCTTCCATTTGGCCAGGCTTCTTTTGTTGCTCTTTGAGCTATGAAAATCAGTGATGCCTACCTTTTTATGCATAGTTATATATATTGCAAACAGCAGTGGTATTTAACTTGTAAAACTTGTTACCCTTTTGGAGTGATGGGAGGCCTGCCGTAAAGAGATTTAGTTTTCAGTAGGAAACATCCTCCCTTTTAACCTGTGTTAACATGCTCTGAATTAACATCTCAGTTATTTTCAGAACTTATGTCTATCACATCAGGTTTTTTGTCATTAAGAGGTGCTATTAACCAGTATGTTTAATAGCACTTTTAACAGGTGCTATTAAATCAAGATGATAGGAACTTATCTAAAACATGGACTATAATGTATTAGAGAAGTATTTTTATTAGTAGTAAATGATTGTACCATCATGTACAATGTTTAATTTGTAGCTAAAATGGGTATTTCTTCTTACCAAATAATTTTATCTCTTTTATTCTTTTGGGCTGGTTTCCTCTTGCTTAAGCAAATTTCTTTTCTTTCTGCCCTTCAGCGCTGGGCTGGCAGTTGGGAGATGAGTAGCAAAATTGTTTTTATGTCATTTTTGATGTTGGAATAATTTAAATTGCACAAGTTCAATTTTGTGCAACAGGTTATGCCCTAAGGCACACACACATTATGTATCCAAGCTACTTGTTTACATGGCTAACATGGGAACAAGAAGGGCCCTGTTTTTTGTGGAGTTCCTATAAAATCTCGTGTTCAAAGTACAGTTTTATGCTGACTTCATCATAATAAATTATTTGTGCATCATCTGAATGCCCAGCAGGCAGATCAGCAACAGAAGAGTGTGGATATCATAAGCTGTAGGGAAATAAAACAAACTGACAATCAACACCTGACAGAAACTCTGGAAAAAACATTTAGCTCTTGCCTTAATGGTATTTTCCCATTAATCTCAGTTTTCTCTGCATTCTTTTTTGCAGTGAAATTCCACGTCCATTGAGAAGTATCAGTAATTAACATCTCTACAGGGTTTTTTCCCTCTAGTACCCATCAGTCTCTGCACCAAAAGAGTTGCATTTGGTGTTGTAATAATGTGAGCACACAGCATATGGTAAATAGAGTCAATTCAGTATGAGTTAACCCAATTATTAGGAAGTCATGAGCTGTACAAATATTTTTAAATGTAGTTCTTGTGTGGAATTTGTTTTAAAAATACTGTATTTCCACTAACATTAATCTCAGATAATTTGTCACTGTCCCTGTTGATGGTACTGGTTTTAGAGAGTTGAGTGAATTCCTTGGGTGAACTGAGTGTCAGGGAACTGTTTTTACTAAGGAGTGACTTGGCAAGAGGTTGATTTTTCACATGACTGTGTTCCTTAAGGAGCAGGACTGAGGGAAACAAGATTAAAATGTATAACCTTAGAACTGTAAATATATTTTTATTACATAGAACATGTTTTTTAATGAACTCTAGAATGAAATCAATCTTGCTTATGCCAACACTTGTGAATCATTTACTTTTTGCTCACAATATCTATCTTCAGAACAGAGTTTGGCTGAAGTAATAAATGATTATTGAATTTCCCTTTCAATTTTAGAAACTTTATAAAATTAAATTATGCTTTGGTTTCTGAAGGTTCCCATTTGTGAGCAAATATTAAGGAAAGGAGTAAAGAAGGCTGGTGTTTTTTGGGTTGTTTGGGTTTGTTTTTTTCCAAGCTCCTGCTTGTGGAACTTGAACTTCTACTGTGAAACACAGACTACTGTTGATCCCTCAGATTACTCAATTTCTTCATCCTTCCCACTTGGCTTGCCAGAGTCTCCCACAGTATGCAAGTGGAGAGAGAACCCGTTTGAACAAAATGTCACATCTTTGTGTGGTATGCCGATCTGCTCAGGTACCAGAGATCTCCTGGGCCTTTGCAGCCAGAGATGTGGTTCAGGGAGGATAACTATCAGCCATGAATTGAGTGAGAGTCGACTCAGGGCTTCCTTGAGAGGACTTGATCCATGCAAGACCACAGGATGAATCTGAGGGTGAGGAGATTGCTGTTTGATGCCACTGAAAGGCTTATTCTTATCATCCTTAAAAGACTAAAGAAACTGGGGAGGGTTCTCCTTTCTGGAAACATGACTGTTCCACAGTCTTCAAAACAGGCCAGAGGACAAGCCATGGAGTTAGATGGTGCTTCTTGCTTCAGTTCCTGTGGAAAGAGTCCTTTTGGAACACATTTCTGAGCATGTCAATGACAAGGTAGTGGTTGGGCACAGTCAGGATGGATTTGTCAAGGATTAATCATGCCTGATCTCACTTCCTTCTGTGATAAAATGTCGGGATTTGTGGATGAATAAGGAGCAGTGGCTATTCTTTACCTTGCCTTTCATTGCTGTTTCCCACAGCACTCTGTCATTCCTAGTTAGAATGTCACGGTCTAGGTGGCATCCAGATGGGTAAAAAGCTGCTTGTAGGATCAGGCTCAGAGCGTGATTAAGGGCTGGATCACTACCCTGTTGCCTGTGTGTTTCACATCTTTCTCAGGGAACCTGGATGGGATTACAAGGTCCCATTCATTCAGATGGCACCATCCTAAGGGGACTAGTTGATCTGCTGCAGGGCAGAGCTGCTGTGCACAGGGACTCAGTCTGCAGGAATGAATGGGCAGGAGGCTCATGAGATTCAGCAAGGATGATAGGAATAAATAGCTCTTAGGGGGAAGATAGAGGTTAGGGTCTGGATTAGTGACTGGGTGGGGAGCAGCTCTGTGGAAAAGGGTTTGGGGACCTGATGGGCAGCAAGGTGAGCAAGGCAGTGATGCCTTGAGGCAGCAGAGGAGTTGGTGCAGTGATTATTTCATTCAGCTTCACACTTGTTCAGCTGCATGCAGAATACTCTGTCCAACTTTTGTCTGCCCAATGTGGAAAAAGGTGTCAGTGGCATCTTCTAGGAGGGGTGCCAGTGACTGGTGGGCTGAAGCACAGATGCTGTGAGAAGAGGCTGATGGAATGGGTTAATTTGGTGAAGAGAAAGATTTGAGAGAATTAATAGCAGCCTTCTCATACAATGAGATTTATTTTTTTTTTAAAGATGAACTAGACTGGATGTTGCATGGTGGAAGGATGAGAAATAATGGATATAAATAGAAGATTTTCAAGATGTGTCTGTATAAATTTCTTGGCAAATTGGTTTGATCTCATAGATGACCTTGAGTAAGAGGTTAAACTAGATGACCTCGTGCTCTCCTTTTCAATCTGAATTATTGTATCATAACTGTTTTCATATATTGGAATAATGTCTTGTGTGTGCTTAAGTTTCCAGTCTAAATAATGGCTTAAGTTTTCCATCCTAAGCCTTGATAGCAGCCCAGAATCTTGTTCTTCCATAGTGACCGGGTTTACAACATATGTTCAGCTGCATAAAATGGCAGTAATATTGAGTGGACTTGGAGACAGCCAAAGCATTGCCCCACAAACTATACTGAGGACATTGGTGGTGCTAAAACTGGAACCTGTCTGTGTTTGTTTCCAGTATTTCTGACATCTCCTTGCTTTAGGTACTGCAGAGCATCAGCTGCCCAGCCACGCACTCTGCGTGTCAGCAGCTGAGCTGTGCTCTGCTGCCTGACAGTCCAAGGCATCAGAACTCCCCTTGTCTGCTAAAACTGAAATGGAAGTGTCAGGGATGGCAATTGCTCTTGTACTCTTGGCAGCACTATATTCTTTTCTTCACGAAGCCTGCAGGCTTTACAGTAAGCAGTTGCAGTCAAATGCATTGAATCCGGATGACTTCAAGGCTTATGTTTGACAATATACCCACAAATCCAAGGTTATTTATAAAATTCTGTTACTTTTCCAAACACTGTGTTCAGGGCATAGACGTTTTTGATTCACTTTGCCTCCCACCTTTTCTTTAGCTTTGATTCTATTGCAGATTTATTTTTAAATATTCATTGGTTTCTTTACTAGATGCATTTTTCTCAATTTTTTCTGTAAGTTTAATGTGACCTTCTATGAACAGAGTTTTTCTGTTTCAAAGCAACTGAACTAATGGTTATGACTATCATTTATTTTTAAGTATGTCTTCGAGGGAGGAAGTTATTATGTTACAGATGGCATTGGTGCGTTTAAAATATTAATCAACATGTAGGCATATCTGTATGAGTTTTGTGGTGAGCCTTATGTTGTCACTTGATCTATTTTAACTTCAAGAAGTGTTTAGTCTTTATGACAATTCTGTAGCTGCTCTGCCTTTGGCTCACTGTTCAGTTTCAATTCAGGTCAGACCATGTTAGTTTTTTTCAATAATCTTTTCATCTAAGTTTCCTGAGGGTTTTCTCTAGCCTCACAGTTAAATTTTTCAGAGTACAGTTAGCCATTTTATTGTGGTTTATACTTTAGTTCTTCATGCACTGTCTGTTTAACCAATTTATAAAATGCATACCTATAATCAGTTTTTAGAAGTTAGACCTGATTTTTTTTAAAAAAACCTTTTTTAATATATCAGATATAAATCTTACATGCAAAAAATCCTGTTATGTCTTGTCGAAAAAAAAAAAGTTTTGATTCAGGATTTCTATTTTTTTCTTCTGTGGTAAATTGACTTAGCTGAGTTATCACAACACTTCTAGGTGTTAGAAAATAAGTCTTTCTCATTGCCCCTGAATGTGCCCAACATGTCCAAGATTTTAGCTTGGCCAGTGGCACAAGCACTTCTATACAACTTTTCTGGGGGCCTGACTTTGTCCAGTTGGCAGATGCTCACCAAGCCACTCTCTTGGCCCTCTTCCTCAACAGGACCAGGAGCAGAAAATAAATCAAAAACTCTGAGATGAAAGTGGAGAGGTCACTTACCAATTACTGCCACGGGCATAACAGGCTCACCTTGGAAAATTAATTTAGGGCTTTTTTCCAGTTGAAAACAGTAGGCTGATACAACAAAAACAATCCTGAAAATCAGCTCCCTGTCCCCCATCTTCCTTCCTGGCTCTTCTACCTGTCTGGCAGGGGTACAACTGCTGATCTCTTCTGACAGAGGCCACCCTGCAGCCCCCACTGCCAGACCCTTGGCATGTACACACAGAACACCTGCATGTACCTGGGAGTGAGTGCTGGCATTGACTTTGGAGTGTGCAAGTTCATTTCAGAATATTTATGTAATGCCTCATTACAGATTTCAGCAGTCTCCCATTACTTCCTGATTTTTCATATTATCATAAGCTCTTCCAAAGCTTGTGAAGTAAACATACAGCAAGCAATCTGTCTTTTTAATCTTTCACCAGTAATTTAGATTTCCCATTAGTTCATATTCCTTATTGCAATCTTTTCAAATGCTAGTTTGTCTAAGTACCTGGCAAGTTTTATACCTTTCCTCATTTTAGGCTGTGAAAGATCTTTATTTGGTCATTCAGCCTTCATTTATTTGTATGGATATCTTCAGCTTTTCAAGTCTAGTATTCAGCTGGATCTGGAAATCCTGATGTTGATCAGGAACTTCTATCCTGATAATTTTTCCCCCCTTCTGTTTTATTTCCAGGCTTTAAAGGAATTTACTGAGACCTTTTTACTTCCTTTATGAACCTGAGTCTCAATTTTTTTCTTTGGGATGTGTCAGGACATTCCTTTCTGTTTATCTTCTGTTAAATACGCTTATATGTGAGTTTGTGTATGCATGTGTGTATATATAAAAACATAAATTTATTTTGAATACTTTAAATCTCTTTAGCATGTCTCTATTGAAAACACACAACTGATTTACCACTGTCTGGCTAGCTCATTTTGGATTTTCCCTCCTGCAGTTTGGCTGTCTGCTGGTGAAATTGTTTTTTTCTCACAAGTTTTGTTGTTCTTTCTTGCATGCCTGAATTCTCTTTGGATACAGTGTGTTTGATTTGTTCAGGTAATCTCTCACACCTGTGCTGTTGATATTCATGTACCATCAGCATCAGGTGCAAAAACACTGTTGCAGTCACACCCTGCATTCTGTGTATTGCCTGTACCTGTCTGCACCTGCTGAAAGAGTTACAGCTCTGAGTCCAGCTCAGTGAATTTCTTCAGAGAGCCTCCCTCACCTTCAGTACTGAGATCATACTCCCAGGAGCTTGGCTTGTTCCTGGCCAGAATTTAAGTTTTAGTGACAGGGATTCTTATGGTGGAAATGCTTGGTCTTGTAAGCTTTTTGTGTTAAACTATTAATTATTTCATTATTATCCCCCTTCCCACAATTATTATTCCTGCTTGGGAAAGAGGCTTCTGTTTCAAGAAATTAGACTATTTTTGTAAATAATTTGCTCAATAGAGAGAGTGTATTTGTAAGCATTTGAGTCTCCTATGTAGTTTCAGGCCCTTCAGTTATCCACCTCCAGGGACCTTTCTCAAGAGATGAGATGGGATTTGAAAGTCTTCCATTCATAACCATTTCTTGAGAAATGAAAACTTGTTCTTTCACAGTTGTTCTAAGGGGTGTGTTATTTTTATCATTTCTAATACCACAGAGGAAATCAGTGATGGGTTTTCATTTCCATTTTAAGAGGATTTAGTACATCTTGAATTTCAAGTTCATAGTGGTAATATTGCCACTGATAGTACTTCCAGTGCAAGAATTGATTAATCTCTCTCAGTTTGCTGGTAATTTATTCATAGAATCATAGAGTGGTTTAGGTTGGAAGGGACCTAAAAGGGGATGTAGTTCCAAGCCCCCTGCCATGGCAGGGACACCTTCTACTACACCAGGTTGCTCTAAGCCCCATCCAACCTGGCCTTGGACACTGCCAGGGATGGGTTATCTGCAGCTGCTCTAGGCAACCTGTGCCAGGGTCTCACCACCCTCACCACAGGGAAGAATTTCCTTCCAATATGTAATCTAAATACACCCTCTTGTAGTTTAAAACCATTACCACTTCTCTCCTCACTACATGCCCTTGTAAAAACTCCCTCTCTGGTTTTCATGTAGCCCTTTTAGCTACTGGAATATACTGTAAGGTCTCCCTGGAGCCTGATCTTCTTCAGCATAATGGCCAAAGTTGTGCTAAGAAAATATTCACAATTATTCATTATTCAGGATTACTACTTACCAATTCAAAGTGTTTTCCTCCAGCCACTCTGTAACAAGAAATACCTTTACTAGGATTGCTGAGTTGCCAACCTGTCTTTGGAGGGGATGATACCTGTAATGGGATGAATTCCAAAAAGGAAAATTGCTGATTTTACTCTGCCTTTTGTTGCTTTGCTATTGTTTCATCTTCCAGGGCCTCGCAGTCAAAGGTCAGTGCCATAATAATCTTTTGCATATCATTTATGCTTGGTTACTGCTGTATGTAAACTTGTCTGATGTTAGACTTAAACACTTCTACGACTCTGTTTTGTATCAACAAGTGTAGAATCCCAGTCTCCTCTGTGGAGAGAGCATCCATATTGAAACTATTGCTTCTGAAGTGCTTAAAAGTCAGATGTGTAGCTGCCAAGACTTCTGAGTCTCTTACCTGATCTGTGTTACTCAACAAGAAATGGTCAGTGCCACATGAAAGACACGGGTGGATATTTTGACATTTGATACTTATTTTATCGTGGGCTATCATTCAAAGCAGAAGAGACATTCACTCTATAAGTAGATGATGTGTATATAGCTATTAGCTTCCCTTTGATCTTGGTTTGGGATGTTAAAATTCTGAAATTTGGATTTGAGGGCAGTATTGTACCTGATACCACTTTGTGAATAATCTGTATCTTATTTGCATAGCTGTATTCTATTCATCTTACCTTGCTATCCCCTTTTTTGCACTTTGAAAAGAATGAGTGGGATAGCTGGGACCATCTGGCAAATGTGTGGCTAGACTGGCAGGTTGAAAGGGTGGAAAGCAGCACTAATTGTTAATCGCTTACTGGTATTTTCCATGGGCTATACATTTGAGAGCACATGCAGAGTACCATGCCCAGTCTCCAGCTCTGCAGTCCAGGGCAGTACTGATGTTCTGGTATGAGTATGGTAGGTAATCAGAGGATATGGGGACTGGATATGTGGCATATAAGGAGGAGCTGTAAGAACTGGTTTGTCTTAGTCTAATGAAAATAAGGTTCAGGGCATCTTTGTGTGGTTCCTTCCTGTCTCATGGGGAGGTGTGAAGAAAATGCAACTGAACTTCTCACAGATGTGCAGAAGAGATGTGGCAGTGATCACGGGTTGTAACATGAGAAGCTTATTCTTACCAGGCAGAAGGAGCATCATTTTCATCCTTGGAGTAATTAAACAGTCCAAGGTTTATCAGCATCTCTGATCCTGGAGATGTTCAGAGCTTGATTGTGGAAGCTGCTGAGCAAACCGATTCCACTGCCCTTGCTTTGAGCAGGACACTGTGTTAGAATAATTCCAGTTGTTCCAGCCCATATTATTCTATGGTTTCTCATATCTGTATTTCTTAAATATGTTTGTGTCCTTTCTAGATAAAATCTGGTAAATTCTGACTACCAATTTCCATACCCACAGTGTGCCTGGACATAAAGATCACTTTTCTCAAAGGAAACTAACTAGTGGAACGCAGTATTTTTCTTTGACTCTGTGTTAAAGTTGAATTCATTCGTATGCTCACAGTATTTCACATAGGTGTTTAAAAGTGTCACTTAAGTTCGCTAGAATTTTGCTCTTTTGGTCTTTTTTATGGCTTTATAAAACTATTAAAGCAAATATAGAAACAAGATACTTGTATGTTTGTCACTGGTTGTAGCCTGTGTCAGGCTGAGGGAAATGTGAAGCTGCCCAGTGGGTGTTCATTATTTATACTAACTAGTCAGGTTAGACTGGTGGACAGATTTAATTCACTATGGATAGGTATCTTGAAGGATTTTTTTGGAGATACTTGTCATAGGCCCTTTCCCACATGCATGTCTTTTCTGTGCTGTTAATACTCTGCATTTGCTGTGAAGAAATTAGTGTTTAAATGTTCAGGCCCTTGGAGATGTGGCTCAATGAAATAAAGATTTCTTACTCAGTACAAGCATGCCTGGTTACCTGCTATTCAGTTTCCCCACTGAAGAATATCTCATCTTTAATGACAGTACTTCTGGTAATGAATTACCACAATTCTAAGGGTAGTAAATGAAAATTGGGTCAAATGTAATGATGTTACTGCTGTATTTTATCATGATAGTGCTGTTACATCCCTGTGGTGGGTCAGCCCAGGCACCCATACAGCTGCTTCCTTATTCCCTGCTGCAGAGGGATGGGGAGCAAAAAGGGAGAATAGGACTGAGAATGCTCCAGGGTTGAAATAAAGACAGGGAAATCACTACCCAGTTGCTGTCATGGGTAAAGCACACTTGACTTTGGGAATCCGACTTAATTTATTGCAGATTAACATAAATATTTAATTATTGGGTAAAAAAAAAAAAAGACAAACATTAAAGCACTGGGGGGAATCCATCCCTCCTCCTTTCCCAGCCTCAGCTTCATTCCAGACACCTCTCTTGCATGCCTTGCAAGCACCACAGGATGCACTGGGTCCCTTCAGTGAGGCAATATGTGATTCAGGGGGGTTGGAGTCAAGCTCTATCAGTTTCTCTGCTACTCTCTGTTTTTGTTTTCCTTGGCTGTGGTGTGGGTCCTCCATGGGCCACTATCCCTGTGGCAGTGATGCTCTAGGGTAGAGCATCTTCCCTTCTCTTTCTCTTCTTAGTCTTTTTTCCTGGACCTTGTTCTCTCATGCCCTCTGTTGGTGCCTCCTCTTCTGGTGCTCTTCTGTGCCCTTTCTCAAATATATTTTCATTAAAGCACCCCCACACGTGGCTGAGAGGTCCAGCTGTGCCCTGTGGTGGATTCTTGTGGAGCTGTTGGAGACAGAGACCCCATTGCCAACACCTGAACATCTGCAGAAATGCAGTTGTCACTAGAACTTGGTGTGTTAGTTAAAAATGTTCTGGAAATGTGGAGAAGGAAGTGCTGGGCTAAATATTCCTACTAACTGATTATGAGTACTTTATTATTAGAAGCTCATGTTGTCTCCTGCATCTTTTGCAATTTCATGTTGCCAGAGACTGGATTGCTTCCTCAATCAAATGTGGTTTCGGGAGCTGCTTAGGGGCTGAACTTGTAAATGTTCTATTTCTAAAATACTTTAGATGTTTTTGGTCTGCCTGACTCAGAAACATAGGATTGATTTCACTCTAGTCAATATTGTGATAAAATCATGCAATAAGGTGATACAGCCGAGCAAATGTGAAAAGGCAGAATTTGGAGCTTTCTGTGAGCAGTTAATTGACCAGTCTGGAGCTGAACAAGATTAAGGATTTTCTAAGGGGTGGCATAAGTATACTGAGAAATTGCTCTACAGTATTTTGGGGTCTAGATTCCATATTTATATTCTACAGTAACAGTAACTTTTTTGTAGTTAATCTTTGACAGTTTATCAGTATAAATAAAATGAATTATGTGTTAAATTTAGCTGGGATAGGCAGATTTTTGGTCTAAATTCAGAGATACTTTTGAAATTGTAAAGGGGAAAAATTTCCTTAGTAAAAATTGAGTATCCTGAAAAAAATAAAAAGTATACTACAGAATAATATTGCTTTGCTCTTAAAAATTATACTGTAAGAAGAAAAACTTTTTTAGCAAATATTTTTCAGTTATTATTTTAAATCTCAGATGTACAGAGAACTTAGTTCCATATTTAACCTCTTCCGAGGCATATATATGATCTCTTGAAAGTAACGGTGGCATCTTACTCACTGAATGTTTCACAGCATTCAATATACTGATTAAAAATTTGAAGCTAAAAATATATTATCTTTCATATTTGGAATATTCAGATATCTCTGTGGAGGTCCATCAGAGCACCTTTGTGGATCTAAATCTCCCTTTGTCTAGGTCCTGCTGACTTGCTAATTCTGTATTTCTTTAGCTTGAAGTATGACTTCTGCTGCTCAAATTCTTAAAAATTAAAGAGCTATGTTAGGTTTATCAGAAACTAAGAATTTCTGACCTCTATTCTTAATTTATTGTATAAGGACATGAAACTTGAAGAGGTAGAAAGAATATTGTGCCAATTTATGCTGAAGGTGTCAGAAAAAGTAAATGTGTGGGATTCAAATAAATGCCTCAGTTTACCAGCTAATTTGCAAAGCAACAATAACATTTCAGTGTTTGTATAGTCAGAGGCTTTTTGATGGATATTTGTTCATTAGAGTCTAGGAAATAGATTGCTCTGTTGGCCTGATGCTGGTGTTTATCTGGGAAGGAGTGCTTCTTTCAGCAGTTGCCTCTGTAATTATGTTTCATTGCTTGTCAAACAACCCTGCATGCTGAAAGTCAATTTGCATTTTTAGCAGACATCCTTTTACCTCTGAGTATCTTTCTGTGGGAGGAAACTCATAGTAGTCAAGAGGTAGAATGTAAGTTTTTGTAACAACTAAGTCACAGTGTGTTCCAGAGATATGGCTAAGTCAGAGTCCTCTCCTGGTCTCAGTAAATGCACCTAAAACCCAGTGAAAATGGACTGTCTTATTCGTGTCAGTGGTTTGTTATTTTCATTTCTTACTGTTCATACTAGCACTTTGAACTGCTAAATATGACTGGCTGACTTAAAAGTTAATGTTTCTTTCATGTACCCCTTGGTTTGCCAACTTAGTGGAAAAGGAGAGCAAGAAGATGTGGCAGTAATTACCAAAAACCAACAAAAAATTAATGATTAATGGACAGGTAGGTAATTATAGGTGCTTATATTGAAGACTTCAATGCTAGATACCACTTTATGAATTATACAGATTTCAGAATATCCATGTAAATTTTAAATAAATATCTAATCTCATTAGTAGTGTGACATTGTAATCCTTATTACAAAACTAAATGTTAAGCAAAATGTACAGACTTTTCAATTGTTACCTTCTGTCTCTGGCAAGTTAGAGATTAAACTGAGCACATGTTAAAGATTAGCTGCTGATGTGCAAGTGATCAAAAGCTTCCTTTCTTCTTCTGACTTTTGTCTCTAACCCAGTTAGACAACAGGAGAGAAACAGACATGGATTGAGTTGTATGACTTTTGAATAAGGTCTTTAGGGCATGTGTCTCCCCCGAGTTTGTGTGATTTGACTCTGAATGGCATTTTTAATTAATGAACAAATTAAATTTTATTCTGCTTTTTGATGTACAGGCATTTTCCTAACGTGCCACTAAGTGGTAGTCTGAGTGGTGAGCTTTTCAGCTGGCACCTGGGATCCCTGGCAGCCTTGGGAGCTGGATGTTCCAGAAGATCCATATGCAAAGAAATGGATGATGCCCTGCTTTGTGTTTGTAGGTGGGGAGTATGCAGCTGCTGCAGTTCAGGCAATAGCTTGCTGGGGTTAGAATTGAAGCCATGAGGGCTTTTTTTCCCCCAAAACAAAAAAAATACTAAAAAAATCCTGTCAGCTGAATACAGTCTCACAGAATCAGCTTGACTCAAAAATACCACTGGCAATAATTCTAAGTTAGCTTATGAACAAATGAGCCCCAGCAAAGTCCTCTTGTCATATCTGTCGGTGGAAGAAATTGAATATTTCTGTAGCTACTATTTCCTTTTCATAAGCTGTGGAAGAAAGACAACTTCCTGCCTCAGAGATGAGGTTAGAAGAAATTAAGGTTTTCAGTTTGTCTTCACATTAAATAAAAAGCGTGTGAGATACTATTTGCCTAATAGCACTGAAAATTTAATGTGTTTTTATATAATTTTTTTAGTAATAAAATTTCTCAAATGATATTGTTAATTAGCATTCTTTAAATTTTTACTTTGTATACATTTGGATGAATTTTTTATAGACATACGTATGTCTGTGAAATGGGCATAGAGATAAAGTAGTCTTAGAAGGGATATCTAGGAAAAGCAAAAGATGGTATAAAAAGACTAGGGAAGCAGTAACAATTGCCTTGCCTACATTGCAGTACTCATAGCCATTACTGCTGTAATCTGCATTCACTGGATAGATCAGCTTCCTTCAGTACCATGTCTGAGAACAAATATTTCAAATTTGGAAAAAACAGTTTTTCTTCAGGATCACAGTGGCAATGAGAATAAGATCTTCCACAGGATGGAACAGTATTTTTTTACGCATTTTTAATTGCTTATTGCTTCCTAATAAGTTTCTCCCTGGTGGGATATATGCAGAGGATATTAATCTTCAATAGGTAAGCAGCTGCTTTGAGGTCAGTTTTATGCATTTGCACTCAGTGTGGATTGAAAGATTTTTTTAAAGAAGTCAGTGGTATGAAATGCTTTGTCCTCAATAGCTGCATAGCCTGGCCTGCTAAATTTCGTTAGTCTGTCATGCCATAATACAAACTCGGTTACTTGCTGTATGAAAACACTTCTTGAAAACCACTTTGGGAGGAGAGAAAGGGAGCAGCAAACTCTTAGGCACATAATATTGATCTGTAGCAAGAAGCCTAAAATATTAGTTGAAGGAAAGCAAAGTTATCTTCTGATTTCTCTGGGTTTTTTTTGCCTTACCATCAAGTCATTTTCTTTTTGCACTGCATGATTTATGGGCAGATACTTTTCCTACAGATCCCAACACTGCTGATCATTATTCTAGTAAATGATTTTTTTTCTTCCTTTCAGCTCCTCTTGGCTGTTAGGTCGGTTAAACCTGTCCTTTGCTAAGCTGGTTTCTGTTTTCCATTGCATAGTAGTTGGCTGTGTTCAGAACAGATAAAGAGAAAAGGAAATGAGGTTGCCTAAGGGAGTGTAGAGGCCTTTGAAAAAGTAGATGGTGCATTGAAAGATGTGATACTATTGATCTTTGGTGAAAACTGCAGTATTGTTGTGGTCTGTAAAGCATAAATATTTATTAACTGATATTTTTTTCCCTAGGATTTTTTTGTTGTTTTTGTTTCTTTGTTCTTTGTTTTTTGTTTTGTTTTTTTTCCCTTGGAAATTGCTGTTGCAAGGACTTCATGAACATTTTTACATGTAGTAACTTTGCTCCTTTTATACTGGTCTGGTTTTGGCCAAGATCAAATGTGAAAAACACTGAGGTAGAAAAGCAGCTGAATCTGAATACTCAGTATTCTTACATTTTACTACTTTTGTACTTTCTATCAGCTGTGAGAATTCTTGTTGTTTTTTGGGGTTTTTTTTAAGATTATGACAGTTTTGCTATGTAATACAGGTCTCTAGGCTAAAGAATTAATTTATTACAATTATCTTGAACAGTTCTAGCCAAACAGAGATGCTCTCTGGTTAATATTATTACATATATGCAGTACACATGGGCTTTGGTATTCTAGCTTGAATTACTGCATGTGTGTATGAGTGAGAATGAAATTTTTGATTCTCTGCACAAATGCTGTCCAACTCATTTCCTATTTAAACTAAGAGGAAAGTTCTACTAGTGTATGTCAGGCTTGAAATATATATATATGAAGCTTCTAATCCATGGGTTATGGCATGAGGATAAATATTTGGGAGGAGAGGAGCTGATCTAGTGTTGCTACTAGCTCTAAGTGAGAGGTTGGACTAGGTCCCAACCAATTTTTTAACAGACCTGTAGATTGTAAAAGAAACATGTAGTGCACCTCTCAAGCACACAGCTGGCAGAGTACCTTCAGTGGCACAGGGCTGAGCAACAGCTTGCATTGCATAGACTTTGTTTTTATGCTGTTTAGATGGTTTTAAGTAATTCTTTCTCTTTGCTTTCATGTGTCTGTCTCATTTCCTGAAGCTGACTTATTTTAAATGGCATCCATTATGCCCTTGTCCAGCAGGAGTGCCAAATACTTACGTTTTCTTGGAGGACCAGATCCCTGAGGAAATGCTTGGTTTACAAAGACTTCCAGTCTAATGCCTTTCATGTAAGGGAGGGGAGAAACTACTTAATTGTTTTCTGGACTCATCTTTCAGTTTTGGCCTTGAATGAGAGCAATCTTTAATGTTTGAGATCTGCATAAACATTCAACTCATGATTCTTCCTCCAACGCATAGGCACTGAATCTAGCATGAAGTTTAGTCCTTTGGCAGTCTCTCCTCATGGTCCTGTTTCCAAGACTTGCTTCAGGGCATCAAGGGAAGATCCTTCCATCTTGAAAGCCTTCAGCTCCATCCTGTATGTGAGCAAGGCTAAGAGGTGGATCAGACAACAATAATCTCTGTCTATATCAGCTTTCCTACCTGAGTTGATGACCTTGTTAAATGATTGAGACCATTTTTCTTCTGCCCTAGGCTTCAGAGATGCCTGTATCCCAGATTAGACTACTTGATGGATCTGTCGTGGCAAGTGGTCACTAGCCTCTAGTTACATCAGAGCCTGTGCAGAACCCTTCCTTCTGTTCCTTCCATAGTGCTCTGACCTATTACACAGCTTTTGTTCAATCTGGTTGCTTTACCAGATGATGTTGGATGGAGCTGGCTTGTTTTTTTTTTTTTTTTTCCTGTGGGATGTTGTTGCTTCCATACAGCCTTGAGTGGGATCAGTGTGTTTAAATCTTGATGTGGAAACAAAATTCCCTTTTTTCACATCTGTACTTGAATTACTTTGTTACAGTACTGAGATTAGAGGGAGCTCACCAGGTTTTGCAAGTCTTACCAATATGGACCAAAGGAATTGGGATGGATGGATGGAAGGAAGGAAGGAAGAAAGGTGAAGCCTCTCTTCTAGGATTATTCTGTAAGACATATGAAGCTCTTCAGACCTGTTTATATTTGCTTTCAGATGGATCAACTGAAAGCACTCCTGGATTATTCCCCTGCCCAGAAAGCTCGTCATAAATAAGCCCAAGCTGAAGGCTCGCTCTCATGAAGGGTTTTGATGAGCCTACTGCATAGAGAACCCCCCCATATATCGTACTTTAGCCTCTTCAATGTTGGGCAGACATCAGGGTTTATCTGAATGTCAGCTGTTGATGATTTTTATATGCAGGCTGCCAGTTACAGTCACTTCCTCAGTTTGTGTTCTCTCTCTGGCATGTTTTGAGTGTTCTTTGGGAAGCATATGACTAATGTTACCTAAGTCTCCATCCCCTTCAGCAGTCACTTTTGGTTACTCATGTTCCTGGCTTTATCTTGAATTTCTGTCTGCAGGATACCAAGAGTCATTAATGTACCATCCTGCTCCTTGCTTACCCTCCCTTTCAATAAACCCTCCTGTCAGTCTGCAGGAGTACCAGACAGGCAGACTCACACTGTACACCTAGAAAAAGGATACCACATTTTACTGAGGTCCAAGGTCAGGGTTCAGGTCATGCTACTTTGGTTCTCTTGGTCTGCTCAATATGCCTGTCTTGCATAAATGTTGTCAAGACACAGGGAGTTCAGAAAATATACATGGATTTCTCTTCCTGTAAGATATCAGTTGCAAGTGATGACTTAACATGACCAAAGCAGTTTCAGTAAATAAAGAGATTTTTAAAATTTCCCCTCTTATAACACTTGGAGGTTCACTAGTTCCTGACTTAACCTGTGATTGGAACCAGTGGCCTGCACTCTTCTTTCAGGGAACACTGGCAATCCTTGTGTATGACATTTTAGTTGCTGTATCATGATTGAGGCCTCCAGGATGCAGGGTACTGGCTTTTTGCCTTTTGCTTGTTTTTTGTTATTTAAGTTTTTTTGTTTGTTTGTTTTGTTTTTGTTCCCCCCCCCCCCCCCGTTTGGCATTTAGGAAGTATCAGAGATAGCTTCTTTAAAATCCAGGAGAATAACATTAGTTCTCCTGTTTCACAGCAAATCTGTTTTCAGGGCTGCCTGGAGTCTGTGTTCTGTTGTGCTGCCCAGCTGATGTATCTGTCTTCTGTACACAGGATTTTGCATAAGGTAATGGAGGGTGTGCCTGATACGGTTTCAGCTATATTGGCATGACTGAGACACCCACAGATTTGGAACCTTCATCTCTTCATGCAGATGTCTTGACTATTGCTTTTACGAGCAGCTTTCCTTTTCAGGAGCTTGGAGTGCAGGAAATATGTCCAAAGGTGGAACATCAGTATCTCATAGTGTGTTTACTTGAGATTATATTAAGATTGTCTCAGAATTCCAGAGAGCCTTTCTTTCTTCTTTAGGAACTGTAGGAAAGCTTACATGGATGTAACGTGAAGTTGTAAGGTTTTCTTTAAGTTTTTAGGCAGGTCTGCTGCTCTTCAGAAAGTACCTCTCTGTATGATTTCAAAGGTAATCCCTTTGCTTTGTGTGTACATATTCTGTGAGAGTGGTCGTTGTCTGGATGCTCAGAGCAGTGTGCTAAGGGCTGAGTGTACTTCAGTTCCCACACAAAATAGTGTTCTGTTCAACATTTTGTTACAGCCTTAAGTGAGGAATGATCTGTAACTAAGCTACTGCTAAGATTCACTTCACAAATACTTTGTTAAAAGTAAATAAATGGTGTGACTAACCATGAAATAACACCATTATGAATGGCTTATGAAAGACCAGTGCACAGAATTAGAATAGAAACCTCCTTAATCTGTTTATGCCCAAACTGAATCTCAGAGCATTTCTACCCCACGTTCCCTTTGCAGGAGATGCAGCTGGTACACTGAAGATCTGCCTCTAGGTGAGATGTGCTTCTCTGGGTGGTTTGTCTCTGCATCACCCCATGCCTCAGTTTGTGTGCACTAAGGAAAAATCCGTCCTGGTGTAGCATCCGTTTTTATAATTGATAGCCTTGGTGAAGTCTTCTGTGCTGTCCAGACAGATTGAAATTTTCCTGTTGCTGATTCTTTCATTCAGAAATTTAATTAGAACGTTTAAAGAAGTTCTGCTGCTCTAACTAAAATAAGCACCATTCATCTTCCTGAGGATGTAAATGCTGCATTTCAGACCAGATGTTGTCTCGTGTTCTGGATTGGTTGATCAACTGATTGACTCAGTAAGAGTCCTACATGTATTTTTGAGATTTAGCACCTGTTAAATGTCTCCATGCCCTGAACTTTTTAAAAAATTTAATCTATTCATTAGCAAATGTATTTGATACAAATATCTAAATCGTGCTAAATGAATGTAGCTGATTACTAACTCTTAATTACTATCTGGATGCAATGCGGTTATGAAATACCAACAGGCTTGGAGTAAATAAATAACCTTTGATATTTGTCTTCTTTAGAATTTGTGGTCATAACCTAAAACACAAGAAGTTGCACCTTAGCATGAGGAAAAACTTCATTACACGGAGGATGACAGAGCACTGGAACTGTTGTGGATTCTCCCTCTCTGGAGTCATTCCAAACCTGTTCCAATGCCTGGATGCATTCCTGTGTCACCTGCTCTGGGTGACCCTGCCTTGGCAGGGGTGTTGGAATGGATGATCTCCAGAGGTCCCTTCCAGCCCTGGCTGTCCTGTGGTTCTGTCTTGTGCTGTCAGTTGTTGGGTGCCAGAAGTCACTGATGGAGACACACAGTGGATCATAAGACTGGTATTGACAGTAGATTGACCATTTCAGCTTAAGGCATCCTCTCTTTTATGTGTCCACAGGAGGGGTATATTAGTGGCTGTAATCTCAGCAGACTGGACTGTAGAAATTAAGGCGCCTGAGGACCTATCCTCTTCTGCCCTCTGCCTTGTTTCTTCAGTGTGCAGTTGAACTTTGTACCTACCTGAAGCCTGAAATCCAGGTAGTTTGAGTTGCGCTTCATATGAAGGATTTTTCTTTGCCTGTATCAAAATCTCTTGTTTATCCTTACCAGAGACAGCATCGCATGAGCTGCCTTCTAAAGTTTCATAATCATATTTATATATAACTTGGTCTTTTTAAAAGCATTTTTTTATTTTTAAAATTGTCTTTTTACCCGGTGGGAACACTCTGGTTTGACAGTTCCTCCTCAGAGTCTGTTCTTCTGGGTCACTGGGGCCTTCTATAATAGAGCAGAGAGAAATTTGTAGTTTGGGGACAAACACTATCTGTAGCATTTCAGAAAAAATATCCTTTGGGAGACCCACAGAGCTGCAAGTAGTGTTTCATTCATACGTTTGTTAAGCATGACACTAATGGAAGTGTCCAGGCAGCAGAAAAGCTCTAACTTCCCACAGTCTTAGGGCTTTCTGGTAATCCATGGAATATACAGGTAATGCATGCAGCCACCTGTAATATGGTGATACGTGTGGACAATCATTTAAAGAAAACAGGAACTATGAATGGAGAGTATCTGAAATGTTCATTCTGTGTTTCTGTTCACCTCCTGTGTATGCTACCTACTTTTGTGGAGCTCTTATTCTTACAGTATCCCTTCAAAACAGAGATACCCACATGATTGAGGGGAAAGTGGTGACCAGGAGGAATGTGAAGGCTTTTCATGAACAAGTGGTGGAAATGGAGTAACTGGGGGGAGATACTTGGGGATTCCCTTAGGGTTAGCAGTGTCTGCCTTGAGTACTTCAGACTGTGTGCTGTGCAAAATGTCACTAATGGGGATTAGTCATCTCTTTAGCTTCACATGCAGAGCTGTGTTGGCAAGGAGAATAAGAAAGCTCCCACTACTAGAAAGAAGGCATAGTTATTAAATGACAATTTTAGTATTGATACAGTTTTCCTGGCAAGAAGAGGCACAGTATTTAAGGCTTTGCCTATTCCCTGACAAAGCAGAATCAGGCAGAGAAGTACTGAACTCTGTCTCTTTACACTAATGGGACACTCAACGGGAGTTCAGCTTTGAGAACTGAGACGTTTCTTCTCTTAAACTGCCTGTGGGCAGTTCTGTTGCATCATTCTCCTGTGAATAGATGCAAACACATGGTCTGGGCTAGCTCCATTCTTACTAACCATGTTGTGTAGTTACTAGACTCACTGTGAGTAAAATAAGTGTTACTGGAATCTCCCAATGCAAGAGTGGTAGGGATTAAAACTGGGGAGATTTTTTCAGGAAAGCCAGCCAGAAAGCCAAAGTCCAGTGTGAGGCTGATGTTTCTTGTTGATTTTCCAATATAATCAGGATCTGTGAAAAAAGAGCTAATTGGGAAATACTGTTTTCATCCTTTCTTGACATATGTAGGAACTCTCTTCATTATTTCCCATGAAAATCCTTTTCTTTCAGGAGTTTTACCTGTGATTTCTGGAGTTGGTTTTAATACTGAAATCAAGAAATTGACTCCTCAACACTTTCGTATTTTCTCTAGTTTTTTGTTCCTTTCAGTTATAGCCTATCTTGCCTGTGAGGAGTACTGCTTATACATGGACAATGTGCTTTAGAAGTATTACAAATACTTCTAAAATATATGGTGAGACTCAAACACTTTAAGCACATTATTTCTTAAGATTTGGTAGGTAAGCAGGAACTGAGGATATTGAAGTACTTTTTCCATGTAAGACAGCTGCTTCCAAAGTTTCACATTTTTGCAGCACATCTATTAAATTTTTTAATTTTTAATTTTTTAAGAAATAATATTTTGCCAATATATTTTTTCAGTAACTTGTAGAGTAGTTTGATTTACTTTTACTGTAAGTTGTAATTAAATTTATTTTTGAGTTATTTCTAGTTTAATTATTTCTTGGGAAAGGAAATGCTTTATTCATAAATTTTAGTGTTCATTTTTGTAGCAATGTTCAGAAGGTAATAAATGGATTGAGTGGATCAGTGGAGTCCTTGGTTCAGCTTTGGATTACTCAGCTGTTATCTATTTATATTATATATTTAAATTGACCTTCTGTTGGTTTTGAAGGGGTCAAGGTTCTTGTGTTACTTATTTTTAAGTAATAAAAGGAATTTTTCTGTCAGACTAATTTAACATAATTGTGGGTTTTTTTCTATTAAATGAAAACTTATGAAGAATACTTGATTTTTCATTTAAGATGCTGTGTCAGCACAGTTGTTTATTTTCAGTGACTTACTGTTTGTGCTATATTCCTTCACTGAAAATGTTTTTAGAGCAGACACACCACTAAAAAACTGAGACTCTTTTTAAAACTTTTCATTAGTAACCTTAAAAATGTGGTTGGTTAAGACAAGTGTTTTATCTTTTGAACTAGGGTCCCTAATACAGATTCTGCTGTGAGGAGGGAGAGAAATAAGAGAATCCATAAATGTCTTAGTTTTTTTAAGATTTAATCTCATGTGTTTATTTTAGTAGTGTCAGAATGTCCCCAGGGCTTTTCTTTGGGTTGAGTACAGTTGCTTTTATGCCAGAGAGGCAGGATGTGGGGCACCATGGTTATTATCTGGCTGGGGCTGCTGGATGTGTGAAGCTGAGAGGACTGCTCTCCTGGTGGGCACAAGAGCTGCATCCCAGGAATTCTTGGCTTGAGTGGAGCCGCTGGTGAGTCACTGCCAGTGCCAGCAGCAGAGAGACACAGGAAGGTTATTGTGCGTGCCACTGCCTGGTGACAGCAGTGACTCATGGCTACTGCTGCTGCTAGGAGGGTGATGCACAGAGATTTGGGGGGTTAAATTCTTCCTCCAAATAAATTGTCAAAATTTCCTCTAAGTCTATCAGTCTGGGAAAATTAAGGTACGTTTAGTGTCTAGGCACCATTGTGTCTAAATCAGTAATGCACAGTTTTGTTTCAAGGAAATTACTTGTCTTCTGGAAGACAACTCAGATAGAAACCTCATATTAGCCAGCCCTGTTGCATTTTCTTTAAAACTGATAAGGGAGGTTGTTCCAAAGTTGCGCCAGTCTTGTCTGGGCTACCATAGTGCAGCTTTTTCAGGGCTGTCTTGGCTTGAAGGGCAGATGCTTGTTAAGAAACGCAGAAGCCTCTCTTGAAGTGGACAATGTAAACCCCCTCCCTCCAAATTATTATAATTTTGAAATTAAGGAGCTCTGAGGCAAAGGTACAGAAATAGGAGTAACAGTTATTTACTAGGAAAACTTAAAATAGAAATAGAATATTACAAAGAACAAACCCAAAACACTGACAGAATCAGAATACAACCTGACACATTGTCAGTCAGGGTGTTGGTAGCAGTCCCATTAAATGGTAGCTGCAGTCCTCCTGGAGTGACAGATGTGGTTCTGTTGAAGCAGTGGTCCTGTAGAAGGTGCAGTTTTCCTCCGAAGGTCCAGTGATAATGAGGAGAGGTCTGGTTCTCCTCTGGAAAAAGGCTACTCTGATGTTCCAAATCTCAGATTTTATCTAAGTAGGAAATGTTTGGCTCCTTCCCCTGGGTGGAGCAGTGGAGCATCCTCCCAATGGGAGGATGTAATTTTATCAGTCATGCAGTGGGACTCAATGGCCCATTAACAGAAGATGTCTCCCTGGAGGAAGGATGGGTTGTGAAAAAGATAAAGAACACTGCCCCAGCTGGTTTCAACAGATGGTGATAGAATACTTTTGGTCACATCCTGCTTTGCAAGCCAAGACAACGGTACAGTTAAATATTCTGATTATCTATATGGCAATACTTATCCCTTTTTTGGGGGTAGGGAAGAAACATCTCCAAGGAGAAGCTGATGAACACAGCAGGGCTTGGAGAGAAGTAAAACATTAGGAAAAGGACATAAGTAGCAACTTTCAAGCTGAGAATAGAATAAGAATTTTTGCTCTGAGTAATGTTGCTAACTTTTGGTAGGAAATAAACCTGGCTGACAGCAATAGGTATTGGGGGATATTATGGAGGGAGCTCATTCCATTACTGTCTGTGGGATAGTGAGCAGAGCTCTGCGTGTGGAAGGGGAAAAATACAATATGTAGTAAACCGGTACTTAATTCTAAAAATCATAGACTAGATTAAACAGTATTTTAAAAATACATAACCAGTATTAATGCACTATATTTGCTGTATCGGTACAGAGTTATAGTTATTTGCTGTATAGTTTGAGATTTAATACAAAAGAAGCAAAGCTTAACGAAGGACACGTGTGGTCTGAGACCTGTTTCCTGTTCAGCTGGTAGAGTTACCACCTCTCCACACAAATCTTGTGCTCAGACCTTTAGACCATTAGGATGGTAATGATTTCTTGAAAGCCTTTTTTTCATTCCTTATTTACTGCTCTGAATCCTTTTCTTTTGAAACAGTTTGATTCACTATTTATATTGCGGTTGTGTTTCAGGGCTGGTGGTGTATTATTCTGGTTATCCCAGCACATACATAAACATGACAGTTGCTGTCCAAAGGATTTGAGGGAAGCAATGGTTAGAAAGTGATAGGATGGTGATTTTTGACTCACAGAAATGCAATTACATTATTTGCTTGGCTGTTATCCAGAGCTTTTTAAAAAAATATTTTAATCTTTACCAAGGAAAGATGCAATTTTTTAATGTTTTTAGTCCCCATTATATATTCTCTTCTGATAGTAGCTGAGGTTTGAGTTTATAAATCACTCTTCACTAGCTCAAGTAGTGATTTACTTTCTTAAAAACATTTTTCCACCTATTCTTTGTAAGATTTTAAGTAATTTAATAACTAGCTGTTTTTTCAACTGCTTTTACTTAAATTAAAACAGTTGAATTACTGCTGATTATTCATTTCTTGAACTGTTTCTGGTAAGTGTCAAAAGGAGTTGCTCTGTTCTTTTCTGTTAAAAATAACCAAATAATGGGGTTTTATTTTTAACATAGTATGATATCAGGTGTCTTTTTATGTTTGACCAGTTGTCCTTTATTGAATTTTGTATATTAGGATTTTAATCCGATTTTCCTCAGAAAACAAAATCTGAATTAAAAAGTGAACAAATTACTGACTGTGAGCACAAAACCTGTTACCCAGCAGTGCCAAGCCCAGCTCTAAACCATGTCCCCAAGAGCCACGTCTACACATCTTTTAGCTACTTCCAGGGATAGTGGCTCAGCCCTTGTCTCTGGCAGCCCATTCAATGTGTGACAACCCTTCCAGGCAAGAAATTTTTGTAATATCCAGCCTCCCCTGGCACAACTTGAGGCCATTTCCTCTTGTCCTATCACTTGTCAGAAGGAGAAGAGCCCAACCCCCATCTGGCTACACCCTCCCTTCAGGTGTCCCCTGAACCTCCTCCAGGCTTGGCTCTCCCAGCCGCTCCTCACTGGACTTGTGCTCAGACCCTTCATCATCTCTGCTGCTCCTCTCTGGACAGCACCATCTCTTAATTCCTGTGTGACCACTCTCAGGTGCTTCATCTAGCACATCAGTAACCTGCATCTTTGCAGCTGCATGGGTCTCCTTGCCATCCCAGACAGAAGGACCTCACAGGTGCTGTCCTTCCAACAGTGGTGTGCTGCCCCCAGGCTTATCCCTAGTGAGCCTTTTTGTTTTCCCTTCCCCCTTCCAATGTGGTTTAGAGCTCTCAATGAGCCCTGCTGGCTCCTGTGCAGAGATCCTGTTTCCCCTCTGAGACAGGTGTACCCTGGCTCTTGCCAGCAGGCCTGCTGTCATGTAAACTGATCTATAATTAAAAACCGCAAAATCCTGCCAGTGACACCAGGCTTGCAGCCAGGTATTGATCTGCTGGCTCTTCCTCTTTCTTCCTCCTCATTCCCTGAAACTGAGAGAGGAAAACGCTTCATGTGCTCCTTATCCTTTAACCAGTCATGAAACTCCACAGCAAAAGTATCTCAAAAAAGTGTTGCCAAGAGAGTGTTTTAATGATGAGTAAAACATATGTTAATGTTGGGTGAAATCTAAAAGAAGTGCAGGGATTATGAAATGCAGGGTTGCAGAGTGGTTTCTTAATAATGTATTCAGGATTTCTGTGTTAATTAGGTGTATAAATCTTCTGTCTGGTAAAGCTAATCTAGACATCTATTTGAGTGATTAAAAAAAGAGCTATACTCTGCTTTTAATTAACATATGAGTTTATTTATATGGGAAGGCACAGAAAGGTGTTCTGAAATGTGCCTTAAACTTAGCATTTAAACAAGTACCACCATGGCTCCTTTGGCCTTGCATTGAGATGGATGAAGAAGAGAAAGTCCTTTCCATAATTCTTTCTAGGTCCCAGAACGTGTCCAAGAGATGAGTAGAATTTGGGTCTTCAGAGCCAGCTTGTTGTGTTGCCCTGAAATGAAATGTCTCACACTAGACAAGCAAGTGTTCCAGATTTTCAATGCTATAAGCTCTTTTCAATTATTTTTTTTTTGTTCTGAATTAACAGACTCTTGCCAAACATGTAGCTCAGAGATGACTGTCTGTTCAGACAAGTGTAAGCCCGTGCTACATTTGGTGGATTGATGCCTTCATCTCACAACAGGAAATTCCGTTCTCCTTTCTGTCTTTACAGTTGTTCATACAGAGCTATCAGCAGATTGTTTCTCAGAACAGTGTTTTAATGCTGAGCACTTGGTTACAGGATGGCCTCCGTTAACAACCAAGAGGACTTTATTGCCTATTTCCATCCATTTGATGTTTATTATTGCAGATCTTGAACAGTTATGTATTCTCCCTCAGCCTGGTCTGTAAGGATGCAAGAGCTCAGTCATTGCTCTGCAAGAAGCCCAACAGCATGACAAACTGCTTGAATGGCCATGTAGTACTAATTCATGAGTAAGTAAGTCCTGAAAAGATTTGTTAAGAGCCAGTATTTGTTCAGTGAGAGATTTATCCAAAATGATTTTATCAAAACAGTCTATACCAACTGTCCATTTTGATCCATGGGCAATGCAAGATTGTTCAGTGTTGGATAGTTTTATTACCATGAAGTCAGATCTCCTTTCTGTTCTTCTCTATTCCTTCAATTCCTAGAGTGTTGTGCAAGGTTAGAGAGGACAGACTAAAGCTTTTCACTGACAAAAGTCATTCTAGCATCTCAATCCTGTTGGAGGTACCAATTTTTAGCTTGTCTAGTTCACATTCTGAACAAATGGATTTCTAATGTCTACTAAGAATCCAGATTATTGCACCTGATGTCTTCAGTAATGGGTGACTGAGCACTGCTGCCAGAGGGAATTGTCTCTTGCTTTGAAAATCCTTGTACCTAGCAGGAAGATGTCTGGGGCAAAGAACCAATCTCCTGAATGGAAAAACTTTTCTGTTTGGGTATTTTCCATCACATTCTAGGATCTAGTAAAAATCTTAATTATGAAAATCCTTGAATTTGTACATGCAAAGGTGCATCCATCGCTGCACCTACCAGAAGTTTGAATGCTTTCTATGAAGGTGGGTTGTGCTAGGCCTTCCCATTTCCAAAGCTATCCAAGTTCTTAATGCTTTTCTGTCGCTTATCTCTTAAAGCTGCTCAGCCTCCTGAAAGTCACACAAAGCTCCTTTAGAACTCAGTGTAATGTGCTGTATTTTGCTTTGCTGTCAGAGTTGCTGCTGTCATTTCAACATGAGGGTAAGTGCCAGAACATTTTGATCAGAGGTTTTTTTATATGTTCTTTCACAGGGACAGTGGTTGCTGCAGCCATATTCTAAATTTATCCTGAAATTCTAGTAATTCATTTGAAGTGCCTGTCTTCCCGGAATGGTACTTGGTGTAAGAGACTTGACACATCCAGAAAATAAGATTTTCAGGTCTGTTCCTTTGTGAGTGTAGCCAGTATTTCATGGCAGAGGGCTGAAAATTCCATGTATCATGTCAAAAGCCACAGGTTTAGTTGAGTTTTGTCCATGATTGTTGCTTCTGTAAATTTTGTTAAAGAGATTCCTATTTTCTTCCTCCTCACATTCCAAAGAAAATGAAAAGTTGCAAAGATGGAAGGGGATGTGTATCTTGTGTCTGGCAAGAACTTGTTTTAATTATGAGAACTTCAAGCCATAATCTTGCAAACTAGTCTTAAAATAATACCTGCCATTATAGTTGACTGTAGTTCATTGATGACTTTTTTTTTTTTTTTTTTTTTTTTTTTGTGTAGCAATGTACATACTGTAGTCCTCTATAGCAGCTGACGATATGCCTGGGTACTGCTCTTGTTTCAGCAATCATTTTAGTCCTTTTGGATTTTTGATTGAGTAGGAAGGTTTGCAGTTGTTCCTTATTGTGGCTTAAAACAAGAAAACCATATGCAAACACTTTTCCAGGCAACTTGGTTTGCTGTCACTGAAGAATTGATGATGAAGCAAATGTGAGAAGATGCAGCAACTAAAATTATGTGTAGGCTAGACAGCAATTAGGAAAGGCACACGGGAGAGACTGTGAACAAGCAGAACAAGAGGCGTAATCATGGCATAGTAAAATTGGTTCCATCTTGTAGTGAAATGGGGATGAGTTATGGGACAATACAGGGCCTCTGCACTCTAATCATCTCCCTGAGATTACTTTTGCCTTGCAATGTTGCCATCTAATCATTGCAGGGAAAATGGTAAGGTGGCAAAGCCTCATTGCACCCATGGTCAGTGCAGCTGAGGGGCTGTTCTTGCTGTTGGTTCTCTCCTTCTTGGTTGAACACTGGGCAAAAACTCCATTGGCAAAAGCTTTCCACATGTCTCAATACAGCCAAATGTTGTTTATGAGGTCCTGCATATCAGGTGCTTTATTACTTGAAGTCCTGTGTGCATTATTCTCCCAGTTATGGCCATATCTGGTCATCTGATGTCTTCCCTTCTCAAGAAAATGCATTAAAATAGCCAGCAAACAAATAATTAGTAGATTTCTGTTTGCAAATTGCTGGTGAGCTGCTGTCCACATTTGATAGTTCAGTCTGATGGGGCTTACACATACGTAATTTTTTTGGCTGAAAACTTTATTTCTGGAGGCACAGCTTGGAAAGAACACTTTCTGCTGTAGCCACCAATCCATAGTCTCTGAGCAGTGGGTGGCTCAGGAGATCTCCCACTCTTGCTTGCAGGGGAAGGACGCATTCCAAATTGACAGGAAGAATAAAGTGTTGTATTGCTGTGGGAAAGCAGAAGTTGAAAACTTGTTGTTTTACATTGAAACTAATTATTTGAAATATTCAGTCCTCAGCAGTCACAATCATGAACTGCTCAACAAGCTTTAAAGATCCAGCCTACTCCCAGCTTTGTATTCTTATATGAGAGGTAGTTGGTTTATGCATGCAGATGCAGTTATTCAAGGTATTTTGGTCAAAATATCCATGTGGGACAGATGGATATGTGCATTGAGATTTTTACTGTAACCTCTCCAAACCAACTAGTGTAGAAGAAGGTTTAAATCTTGATGAGATGGGTGATGTCAGTAAAGTAATCAACAGCTTTCTGCATCAAGCATCAATTTTTCATATACTACTCTCAATAGAAATCAGCAGCTATTTTTCATTTTTAGAGCATGTTGTTGATGTATGCTGATATGTTGGAAAGTACTGAACACAAGATCAAAGGTTGTGTAGCAGAGCACCTTTTATCTTGGATTGATTCCTTGCATCGGCTAATGGAAAGATGGATTTGCTGACCTCCCTAATTGAGGTGACTAATAATGCATTTTTGTAGAAAAGCTCCTAATCTATTAGCAAATTAGTCACCTTTCATATAGATGCTATTAATTTGAAAATATTAGACTTTCATACATATGTAAATGTTAAAATTCTCTTTCCCCTAAGTGCCATAATAATTTATAATTACTTTCATGGGATGAGAGGTTCACAGAAGCTGAATTTGGCACTTAAGCACCAATTTTGCAGATGCGATTTGGAAGTAATCTGTACTGTGGATGAAATTGGCTGTGTTGTATAGACATGCAAAATGGGATAAGATTGAACTCTACAAGTTCTATCATGGCTGGCCTGAATATAGATCAGTTTGATGTTTGGGTATTGGCTTTTTATTTTTTATTAGCAGAAACCTCATGCACAAGGTTCCATTTTATCAGCGCAGTTTATGACAAAAGAAACTTATGCTTGCCAGACGGAGGAAACAGAATCTGCAAAGAGTTACCTTACTGCAGTGTATGAAACTGCGAATATGTAAGGGCTCTTTAGCAGCATAAGAACAAAAAAAAAAATAAAAAAATCAAAGCTTGTATTTGTAAATAAATAAAACATGGCATTTAAGTAGTGTAATGCTAACCCAATTTGGACAGCCTGGTGGGAAATAGAGTTTAAAATCAGTATGTAAATTGTCAATTCTGATGAGAAATTCTGAACATTTGCCCTAATCCCAAAATGCCTATTCTCAAGAAAGATGAGGGGCACTTAAAAAGAGCCCAGTTTCTTAGTTCCAGGATCATAGCATGCTGACTTTTGAAGGGTGCGAAATGTAGATTCTTGGAAGATTTGCATGAGAAAAAGCTTTTGAAGCCCGGTAAACTACTGATATAGAAGAGCCTACATTTGGAAATGTAAACACTGAGTAGCTGGGACTTAGTGATATGACTTCAAAAATAATTTTCCTTTGAGTTCTGTTGCCTACTAGACCATTTCTGGTGTCTGACGGAGCTCAAATTGCCATAGGAAGTCAGAGAACTCTCAGAATTATATTCATAGCTGAAAAACTGATAAATGTGTGGTTTGTAGGATTTTAATAGGTTTGCCTATGCCTAATCAGAACTTTTATTCTTACCACACAGGTATGTGCACAAATTTCGGAAATATATTTTTAGACTATTTAGAATAGGCACAAAGTTCTTAGAGTAAGTCTTGTTTTAACTCTGCATGAGAGATTCTATGGAAGCTGCCCGTATCTATACTTTGACCATACAAACAGCCCACCTTTATTCTTGGTAAGCTGCTTCATGTTTACCATAGATAAAATCCTGCATGTGGACATTTAGCACTGATGGCTCCTGTACTGGCCTTTGTTTTACCTTGCAGCCTTTCCGTGGATGTACCTGTATACGTTGTATGAATTGGTTGCATTGCAGTTTTGGTTTTTCTGTGGCCACAGTTTAGTAGCCTGTTTCTGATCTGCTCCCTTTAGGACTCAAGTTCATTTCTGTAGGCTTGTTTGAGTTTTTGGGAATTTTTGGTTTTTTGTATAAATGGGCAAAGGAACACACTGCCCCCTTAAATGAGTAATTTTATGCGAGTCTGCTTCAGCTGACAAATGTGTTGTTGACAACTTAAGCTCTTTATCTATAGCACTTTTTTACCATCTTGCCCTTCTGCTGTCTCAGAGATAATGCAACGTAGGGTTGTCTTTAAAATACAGGTCTCTTTCTTTGATTCTCACAAATTAAATCCTATTAAAATCATAGCACTATTTTGTATCTAAGCTTAACACTATAGAAATCACCCACTCATTTCCATTTGAATCAGGGTTTTGAAGCCCCTGATCCATCTTGGAGGTAATATGTAGCATTTCTGGAATCAGCAAGTTCTGTTTCTTCCCAGCTCTGCTGGACACCTGACATTAGCCCTTTTTCCAATGTCTTTGCGTGGGCTGCAGCTGAATGTCAGCAGGGACTCCCTCAGACAGCCAGGCCTTTGCTTCTGCAGAGCATTAAGCAGAATCCATTTCCCAGAAATGCTGCTTAAACTTTAACTCTTTGAGCATGGGAGGGAGTGATTTCACACAGTGACCAAATCCTGTTCTTTACTGTTTTGTATGTGGTCTCTTTTGAGCTGAGTGTGGTTCATCCTCTTAGAAATGTTTGAAATGTTTTCATTGTAAAAACATGAGAGTTATTGTCATAATGCAAAAGTTTGTGCATGTGGATTTGCTGACAAGAAAAGCACCTTTACATTGTCTTGTTTTCTGGTGATACACATTTGAGGAATAGACCTTACAGAATTGTCCTTCTGAAATAAAATATATCATAATTATTGTATCTTTCCTTTCTAGAGGAATAGCATTGTAGTCATGGTGAACTAATAACAAAAGTAAGGCAGTGTTTATAGGTACTGCAAGTACATTTCAGACCTGCAATGCCTTTGGTAGCTGAAAGCTTGTGTAGCTTGTCTTTCTTTGCCAGCTATAAAAATAATTGGGTGAAGGACAGATCAGCTGTAAACTGGCATCTTCCAAAACTTAGTTTTTGTTTGATTAACAAATTATGTTTGTCACATTTTTTAAAACTTTGGTGGGATTTGTTTGTTTTTGTTTTGCTTTTTTGTTTTTTGTTTTTTTTATTCCTGGGTTGGATCCTGAAAAATAAATACAGAACTATGTGATATATTTAAAAAAAAAAGTGAAACATGTTGTTGTGGTTTAACCTCAGCCTGCCATTAACTACCACACAGCAAGAGAAATAACTCTACCCCAGCCAAAAGCAGCACACCTGTCCTGTGTGTGTCCAAGCACATAGTGTTTTCTACACTGATGGCTGAGCAGATTGGCAGAAAACTGCCAGATACATGTGCATCATAAAGTTCATTCAGTACAGCATGTACTGGCTTTGTGGGTTAACAGTAGAAGTGACCAGGAAATTTTCAAAATCTTGTTTGTTAGTAATATTTTTATAAGAAGCTTTTATTAAATCTGCTGATTTCAGCAAAACTCTTGTTAGGTTTGGGGTTTGTTTTTTTTTTTGTTTGTTTTGTTTTATTTTTTTTTTTTTTGGTTTTTTTTTTTTTTTTTTTTGGTTTTTTTTTCTGTGGAGTGGAATTTCTGATGAAGAATTTTATAAGAGTGAGATGATATTACCCCAAGCAGGAAATAGAGTGTGGGAGTTGCTAAGGGCTCTCTTGGCTGATTTGAGCAAAGACCCTGACAATCTTCATTTATGCCACTGACACGTGAGGAATGCAAGCTTGAATTTTGAAGTCAGTCAATATTCAGATATTTGTGCAAAGCAGAATCTCTCTGTCTTTTCTGTAGGTATACCTTGTTAGAGATCAACCCAAGAACATAATGCTTCCTAACTGGAGCCACCTTTGGGTCACATGAAGATGAGTAGGAGCTTGAACCTCTCTTCCAGGTGGTTGCTTTCACCACTAAATATTCTACTAGGACCTCTCTTTTTCTCCCTGCCCTTACCATTACCCTGCATTCTCTTGCTCATGATTGAGTCCAGTGTTCTCCCAGTGTCAGACAAATTTTTTTTAAGTGGTTGAGTTTTTCAGAATGCAGCAATGCTTCCCACCTCATTGAGACACATATCTGTGACACTGTTGTATAATTGCGTGTTATGTTTTTCCATGGTTTTTGGGAAAGAGTACATTCTTTTTCTTTTTGCTGATTTTTTCAGGCTTCTCTTGAATGTACTGTATTTTTTCCTGGTGATCTGAAATTAAAGGAATTTTCTTGGTTTAATCTACTTAGAATTTAAATAGAGGAGATTAAGGGGAACTTAACTATGAAAGTGTGTGGTGTCTAGGTGCCTTGCTTGCACTGCAGAACGTAGAGGTCTAATTTAGGCATTTAGACTTTTTGAATAAATTATGGGATAAGTTGTATGTCAGATTACAGAAGTTACACAGACAGTATCTGCAGTATGAATAATCTAAAACAGGCATCCAAACCCAAATGGACAAATGCGTATTGGAATATTAGACATTGTAGCTTGGTAGGTCAAGTTTGGTCTTACGAAGATGAGTGTGGAAGTCCTTCCTGTAAAAAGCATATCACAATTTAATACTTTCTTTCAAAATCATGGTAGTAGCAGTGGCTGCTTCCTTTTGATTTAAAATGTAGGGTTAGAATACAGGTCTTGGCTGTAGAACATAAATTAAATTTCTTTCTCTGACTGAGGAAGTTGAAATGCACATCCCCCATTTCCTTTGGAATGGTGAGATGATAAGCATTCAAGTTAGTTGGAAGTATTGCTATTCAGGTCTTTCTGTTCTTACGTATTCTGCCAATTAGAATAAGAAGCTGTGCTCTCTTTAATACTTTCTGTCAGGCCTACTGAATCTTTAAATATTTTATGCAAAAAGGAAAAGCTTCAACAGAGAGAGATGAAAAGAACTGCCTGCAGCAAGGTTCCCAAACTCACCAGTACAGCTGTAGGTGCATTGCATTACCCTGAGACTGCAACAGCAGGACAGCTTTGGGAACCAAACATCAGGAGCTTCTCCATCATGGGCTGTACTCATACTGTAGGCTGGAAGCTCACCAATCTGCCAGGGTGTGGGATATGCAAATTTGAGTCCTGGCAGGTGGAGGCAAAGATTGAATCATGTTCTGCTACTTAAGAGATGTGAATTCTGGGCTGCTGGATAAAAGTCAAACTCTGTCTCTATGCAGAGCCGGTTGGTATGTGGAAGTAATACAGGCAGAGGACCACCTGATGTAAGAGGTAATGTTTGCACCATGTCCTTTTAGGACTTCTGTATGAGATGAGCCTGAAAGTGCTTAGCTCTGTCAAGAGAAAAATTTGTTGGATGCAACCAGTGAGACTAGAGAAGTGTGCTCACAAAAATACCTTTGTGATTTGCAGGTGTCGTTATAATTTGTCGTGAGGCTTAAAGACCAGTTTTCATTCCTTGAATAAACAGGGAATCCTCAAGATTTGAGATAAGAGCAATAAATCTCCAGCAAAGTACAGGTTCATTGTAATAGCTTTGACTTCAATTACATTGCCTGCGTTGAACTGTTTCACAAAATCATGGTTGTTGTTTACTTGGTAGAGTATGACATAATGAAGCTCAGTGGTATTAAAAGTATTTTTACATATTTATTTCTAGATAAAGACAATTTCAACGGTATTTTTCAAGTTTTCTTGCAATCTTTAGTCAGGTCTTAGAAATTAAGTATCAGTGGCTACTGTTGCATAAAATTGGAAAATATTTTGCCTTTCTAGGATAGTTGCTGATTTAAAAGTGAAGTTAAAAAATGAATGAGAAGTTCATAAAGCTCGCTTGCTCCTTCAGGGGGAAAATGATATTTTCTTTGAAATTTTAAAGAAGAGAGAAAATTTTAACTGAAAAAAGTAGCTTAGTTATGATGCCAGCTACTAAAGAATATTGTTCTATTATTCTGAGAATCACAAATTTGGAAAGCAGAGAAAAGAATCAGTTTTGCATGCATTTTGCATGTTGGAAAAGAGTGGGTGTCAAAAGCACAGAATAATTTTCTGTGGTGTGTTTTCCATTCACCTTTCACATAATAAAGTTTGTTCTTGACTGAGCAGCAGTTCAGAGAACAGTGGAAGCTATTCACAAGCTCAGCTCTAACTTTTCCTCTAACCCCATCTCTTCATTTTTCCTGGAAAACTGAATTACAGGCAGTTGCTGAACAATTGTCAGGTATTCCAAACTCCCTTGTCTTTATTTCACAGACTGATGGATATCAGTAAATCCTGTTTGTCACTGGTATTAATTTTTTTCCCACATCATTCGAATCATATAATAGATTTTGGTTCAGTGATCCAAAAGTTCCATGGAGGCATTTCCATATTTAGGGGAGATAATTTCTGTGGGTCCAAGACACAGTTTTTGTCTATGTAACCTGAAATGACATGTCACAGCAGATCAGATGGTAAAAATGTAAGAATTTGGTTATGGTGATTTAGGCCATTGATGTTTATAAATAACCCAAGTTTGATTCTGAGACAACATTGAGTAGAGGAAATAATTTCATTTAATAGATGATGTGTTTGTTCAGAAGAAGCTCTTTTCTCGCTTGGGAAAAAGGAAATGCTGAAGTAGCAGTATGTGGAGAGCCAGGTGGAAGCATGTGGGTATTTGTTAGCTGGAGGAACAACATACAGCTGGGCTGTGAATAAGTTGGGCTTCTCAAATACAAATGGAATTAACTCATGTATGGAATTGTAAAGTTATATCTAGTGGGGATATTGTTTAATTTTAACAAAATTTCAGGACATTCTCTCACTACTGCCGTTGTAGTCCTACTGACTTTTTTTGGTGTAGGGTATAGGTACAGATGAGGAAAATGTTTTAATGAGTGCAGTAGATTTTCCCTTAGAGCTCAACCGAGATACATTAATTGTACCAGTGCAGTAGTTTTGATTGCTTACCTGTAATGCCTCAGTTTCAAGGTTTGGACATGGTTCTGGCATTCTCACTTTGTCATTTCTCCAAATCACAGTCAATAACTGAAATCTGAAATCTTTAATTAAAAAAAGCAATCTCTGAAATCTTGGAAATCTGTATTAATTCCCTTCAGATATTTTTTTTTAGTCTCTTACTTGAAAATAAATCTGAGCATCCACCAATACAGAAACACAGTGTACCTTTTAGAACAGCGTAATTACTTGTTCTCTCACCTAATACACCTGTGCTATGTTGTCACACAGATTCTATAATCTGTAGTTTTAGTTTAACCAAATTACTAACTGCCAGGTATTGTTATTGAAATAGAAGAAAAGGCAATTACAGCATCTTCAACCAACCACAGAGCTTTGCATTTAAGCTGATGTCAGTTTATGCTGATGCTGTAGAGAATGGTTGCATTTTCTTCTCTGCCAGCTCCTTGACAGCACCTGCCACCCCTACTTTGCACCAGAATCAGCACTGATGTAGCCACACTGTCAGCTCAATTTGAGATCTGGCTGCAAAGACATTTTGTTTGTTTTTTTTTTTGCTGGGGCTGATTTTCAGCCATTAGGTGAAGTTTTGATCCTGTTGTCACTGCCAATCACCTAAGGAAGGACAAATAGCAAGACTGTTCCCTTCAGTGGCAGTGTGGTCTTAGGTGAACTGATGATGTAACAGCAACTTCCGTTGAGAACTGCTGCTCTTAGGCCAGAACACAAATGGAGGGAAGGCACTTGGTCTAAAATACTGACTTCTGCAAAGAAAACAGGTTTGGATTCCCTTTATGCACCGTTCCGTATAACCAAACTAACCCTTTGTGTTTCTAAAACATATTAAGGGTAGGTAACTCTGCTGTAAATACTATCTGCTGTCGTTTTGTAGAATCACAGAGTGCTTGAGCTTGGTGGGAGGTCAGCTGGTCCAACCTCTGCTCTGGCCATGTCCAGACAGCTTTTTAACATCTTTAAGGCATTTTTTGTAAGAATTGTGATACATGTATTCTTGAAGTAGTGCTTAAAACCAAATCTTCTTAGTTTCTCTTTTTACAAATACTTGAGTAAAATGAAGTACTTGGATTTATAGAAAAGATTAATTTTGCACCATATTTAAATTTTAGACCTCACCAGTATCTCTCTGCATCAAGCTTGATCATAGAATATAATTTCTTCTAGTACTTTAGTAAGTACTGGAATTAGCTGTATTGCAGACACTGGTTTTTGTAATATAAATGTAGACCCAGGGATCAGTGCATCCAACTTATTCAGACTCAGACTAAATTGTAAGGATGTCTGCCTCACTTAAGGGAGAAGAGACGTATCACTCAGTGCGCATCTTGTTCCTGGTAATCAAATCTTTGTGCAGTGTTTGTACTTCTCTGTTATTGGCTTGATACTTCTGTCTTGCAGAGAAGAAAAAATTTATATAAATATAAAGCAAAAATTGCTTTGTGGGCAAACTGCTTCTCCCGTATTGTCCCATTATCTTAACCCACTGTATTCCATCATTGAGTCAGGATTTATTGTCTTGCACAACGAATTACTGCTGATCATTTGATATTCCTGTTTGTGAGGTGGTAATTTTTGTGCTAAAATCCTCATGCATGAAATTTTATGATGCGATCCTTTTCCCTATGCAGCATTTATCCAGTTTTCTATAGGTGTGTTTCTTTATTACATGCTGAAGCCTCTTCTCTAAGTCAAATGGGAAATCTGTAGTAGGTGTAGACTCAATGCTGGAGTAGAGTTAGTGTGAAGACCTTCACAGTTTTGTGGGTGACATGTGAATTCTAATAGTACTGTGCCCCTCTGCTTTGCCAAGATGGTAATTTTATGGTAATTCTGGGTCTTCTTCTGCAGAGCTCTTCCACAGGGCAGGTTAACATTTGGAAGGGTACTGACACAAGTTGCTGGAAGCTGCTGACATTTCCCTGTTTGAAACAGTCACTCTCAAGTTGATGCAAGTGGAAGAGTCACTCAAGCAAGAGTCTTCTGAGTGTTAAGCAGCCTCTACCAGGCATAGAAGGGACCTGAAATTTCTGTAGTATAACCCAGTTCCACCTCAGTTCTGGTTAAAAACCCCCGATGTTGGTCTGTTGGCATTGTGGTTTCCTCTTGGTTGGTGATTCAGGTGGTCTGATGTTGCTCAAACTGTTTTCTTTATTTCTCCAGTGTAGGGAGTCCTCTGATTTTATTTGTTCTTTCAGCATATGCAGATGACTATCCAGGCTCTCCAAGATGAACTGCGGATCCAGCGGGACCTGAACCAGTTGTTCCAGCAGGACAGCAGCACCAGAACCAGTGAGCCCTTCGTGGCAGAGCTGACAGAGGAGAACTTCCAGCGGCTGCACGCAGAGCACGAGCGCCAGGCCAAGGAGCTGTTCCTGCTTCGGAAAACCTTGGAGGAGATGGAGCTACGGATTGAGACACAGAAACAGACCTTAAATGCACGTGATGAGTCCATCAAAAAGCTGCTGGAGATGCTGCAGAGTAAAGGTCTGTCAGCAAAAGCCACTGAGGAGGACCACGAGCGGACACGACGGTTGGCTGAGGCAGAGATGCACGTGCACCACTTGGAAAGCCTTCTTGAACAGAAGGAAAAAGAAAACAATGTGCTGAGAGAGGTGAGTGACCAACCTCAGCATTCATGTCCAGTCTTAAACTGCTCTCTGTCTCCTATCCATTTCACAGTAGTAAGGAAAGAATTTTCCATCTTCTCCATAAGCTGTGTTTTATGTTGGATTCCACAGAATTTGTGCCTATTTTAAAAGTTCTTTATGGCTTCCTTGCATGTACCTTTTGGGGTTTTGTGCTGTGGGCTCCCCTTTCCCTGTAGTCTCCATAGGAAGCTCTGGTGATGAATTGTCCCAAAGCCAGTAAAATGATTTCTGTTGTATTGTAGTTGGAGAGAAAGTAGCTACCTGTATTGAGGTGAGAGTGATGCCTAGAAAGCTAAAACCCAAGGCATCATGAGCAGAGAGAAAAATCTTTGCAAGAGTAATGGATGATTGCTTTACAGTTTCCATGGAAACTGTAATCTTGATGTGAAGGGTATTTGATAAAACTATTAGCTGCCCTGGATGCACAGCCAAAAAAAAATATTTCTTAAAGGAACACTGCTGCTCACGTAGTAACCCCTTCTCACCATCCTTCTGAAAACAGAAAAACTACTGTTATGCCTGTATTGTACCATAAAAGAGTTCAATGGCAGGCATTCTTCACTATTAATAATTTAAAACTAATTATAACAGAATATAGTCTGTGTAGAATAGCAATATTTTAGTAAAATGAAGGAAAATAAATGGAAAAAATGAGTTGTATAGCCAGTGTTGTGACATTTTTTGATATTATTAAATGCATTTTCCTCTTTTCAGTCAGCCTGCTAAAGTATTCTAATATTAACTTCTAAAAGGCTTGTAATTCAGCATGGATTGTATAGATGCACAGATAAATATGTGTATACATGGATTCACTAGTGCTAAGATTGTGTAAAAATTATTTTACATCTGTTGACTGAAGGCACGTACTGATAGTTATCCATGTGTATCATGTGTATGAATCTAATGACCTGTTCTGCATGTTGGTATCTGTGTCATGGTTCAGCATTTTTTGGAAAGCTCTATGAGTGCACAAGATTTAAGGCCCCTCTCTAAGAAGTCAGGAAAGCAAGGCCTGGAAGAGTTTTTGAGATGAGTATATGCAGCACAAAAATACGTCTTAATACCTCTTATTCATATGTTTTCCAGGGCTTGACCCATAGTGCTTGTGCTCTTGCAAGCATTTATGTAAGAAAGCTGGAGCCCATTGCATTTCTGAGCCAGGATTTAGGCCAGATTTATTTTTTTAGAGCAGTAATCTCTTGAGTGTCTGGAGTGAAGATAATATGATTCCAGAGTTTCTGCACTAGTTTTTCCTTTATTTAGCAACCAATAATAATTCTGTTCCAGTTCTTGTAACTGTTTCAGGAAGGGCCTCAAATGGCTTCCATTTGTTTCTGCTTTAAGTCCAGCAACATAAATGAGAAGCTGGCGGGAGCTGCACAATTCTTTAGGAATGCAGTTGCATTTGTTCCTGCTGATGATGAGTAGATGTTGCAAGCTAAGAACTCTTGTTTCATTCATGTGCATTTGGAAATCATCAGTCATTTAAATCCTAGCCTTTATGGTAAAAGACTTCCTAGAGGAGGTGGAGATGGTATACCCACTTGAAAGTGCAAATACAGTTTATCAAGTGTGTTAAAACAAATTACTCCTTGCTGCTTAGCTAGCCCTGATTCATTGAGAAGTGTAAGCTGGGTATAATGTAATTTGTAGCTCAAGCCATGGATGTGATGTGGGATCCAGCCATGAAGGTGAGCACCCCCATAACCTCAGAAACATGGTGCCATATTATCTCCTTGTGGAACTGGGTGACAACAGGGATGGTTTTGTTTGTCCCCATGTGTTGTCGTTGAGCTCTGAGCAAGGCTGAGCTAAGTCACCTCAGATCTACCTGCATCAAACTTAAGTCTCATGCCTGGGGCTTTGGCAGGCTGGAAGAAATCAGAGGAACTTGTTCTTGAGTGGATCTGATTGCCCGAGCACCCGGATGCTCTGCAAGATGTGGTTCACAACTGTTATCCATGTTTCACACCTGGAAGTTCTCTCTTAGGTGTTCTACCTGATAGGTGTGTCTGCATCACCCTCTTCAATTGGTCTTCTCTTAAGTTCATCTGTATTTCCACAGTTGTAGGTTATTTTAGCCCTTTGCTACCCCAGATATTAATGGTGGAATTTTTGAGCTGCCTTGAAGAAATGCATCTACTTTCTTGATGGTGCTATATCTAGTGCTCCCAGTATCTGGAAAGGCATGCTAAACTCTTCTCTAAATAAAGGCATGCTAAACTCTTCTCTTCCTTCTTTGCTGTTAAAGGAATCATTAGTATCTCAAAGGGGTTTGCAAGAGCTTGGGAGGTCAGTTTATATTTAATGTCTTAACGCATTAAAAAATTTTAACAGCAGTCTTGACCATCTTAGCAAAAGAAGTTCTGAGATGTCAGAATCCAGCAGTACTGTTTCTGACTCTGCAAAGGTGTTAGATTTCTGATAGAATATTTGCTGGAAATAATACTAAAGATCTACATCTTGAAGCAGAAAGGTGTATCCCTCAGTTTTCCAACTTCGAAACCTACATGTAATTCAAAGTTGAGACTCAATGTCATCAGACAGTTTTTCAGGCAGACAGCGCAGGCACAGTGGCCAGCAGTATGACCTTGAAAATTAAACATTAATGAATTTATTTCTTAAGCTTTTGCTATTGCTGTTATTGTACTAAAGATTGCACAAATTGCCTAAGGAATATAAATTCTAAGAGAGGTCAGAGATGTGGTTCTGATAACATTACAATTGTGTGCCGCTCACTGTTTTAGGTTGTTATATCTGTTCCAAGTTATCCCTTTTTCTAGGCTGCTTAATTGTTCCTCATATAAAAGACATCACATATTTTTAATCATATCCCAGGGCACTATCTGTCTCCCAAGTCCAGATCATGAAATTGATTCTCCTGCAGCTGCTTAGAGGTGTCTCCATAAGCAATTTGACTCTCTTGGGCTTTTCCCAATTGCCCTGACTTCTGAAGATCTCAAGAAATTATTCATATAAGTCTATGGGAAAGTTAATATGTAACTTTGTATTCAGCAACTGATACAGAGGACATTCTCTCATTAAAAGAAATAATTAAAACTTAAATGTCTCCGTGAACACCAGAATGCCCTGACTTCAGCAGATAACAGTTTGGCTGCGTCACATTCCTCTACCCTGGAAAACAAGCTTAAGCTTCATAGCTTATAAAAAATAGCTTCTATTTTGAATACCCCTTCTTCAGTCTTAGTGACAATTATTGTTGCTGGTATTCTAGACTTAACTTTCAAAAACAAAATAATTTTCATACCGGGAAGACGTACTTGATGAAGTCCAGCAGCTGGACTACAGCTTCCAGAATAGCTCCCAAGCTGCATTAACTGCTGCCTCTTTGTTCCAGACTTGGCTGTTGCAGAATTATCAATGATGGCCCATAGCTCCAAAGATAACCAAGCCTGCAGTGTTCTTTTTGACAGCCTCCCTACTCCCATCCCCCAAAATGCTAGATGCACTGATTAGAAATGGATTTTTCTCAGCTACACAGAATAGCCCAAATATCAGTGCAACTTATGGCAGAATGTGATGGGACTGTATCCATACTTGGTGTTCCAAACACTTGGAGTACTGTGGGCAGACTAAGATTTGTAAGGACAGTCCAACAGGGACTGTAAGTGTAGATGGCTGACCACAACCATTTATTTGTAAACAGAAAGAAGGCTGTTTATCCTGAAGGTTTTTTTCTTCAGGAGGCAGTTCTAGAGTCAAGGCTTGCATGTTACAGTAGTGTGGAGTGAGGGAAGAACTGACAGGAGTTTTATACTTTGTGTCCAGAAACTGTTAGGTCGTAAATTACAGTTTTGACTTTAATTTTTCTTTATGTCTTATTAATTGGGCTCATTCAAACAAGATGGATTTTTATTACAGCTGAGTACAAAACTGATTGAAAGAGTAAGGGATGGACTGCTTAACAAATAAATGAAGGGTTTGTATGTAAAACAGGCACTGAAATGGGTGGTTCAAGAGGGTACTCATTCACAATGAGCTTAAGGAAAAAGGCTGTGGCAGAAAAATCTATTATTTCTTTCCTTTTTCTGTGTTTGTTGAAATGGCAACCCCACAAAGTGCTGTTTGTGGACTGCATCACAGTTATCTAGGATGGCCTTACTGCATGGACCGACCCCTCTTTGTGGCTGTTTGGAGTCAAACAGTGCCCACTTTATCCTAGGAGCTGGCACTAAATGTCTGAGCACTCCTTACTCTGTCTCCCCATGGGCCAGAGCAGCAGGCAGGCACAGCAGGCTATCACACTAAGCCTTAAATTAGCAAAACTTGATCCTGTGCTGGCCAAAGAGCAGCAGCGAGGAGCTGAGTGAGAAGGGAGGGATGTGGCACCTAAATGAGCCCTGCTGAGCTGTGCCCAGTGCTCAGAGGTTGGTTCCTTTGTCTGGTTGGATTTTAATGAGCTGTGACAAGTTTTGCAACCAAATTATTTTTCCATGGGTGTGTTAAAATTCTTACTCTTTTCTGCTCCATGCTCAGAGGAGGATTTAGAAATTTTAATTGGAGCAATTAGAATTATCTCAAAGAACACTTTTGTCCCATGCCAAGATTTTGCAACATAAATAAGATACTTCAAGAGAGTTTTGTTTTGCAGGAGTAGATAGATTCAGTAACTGGAACTCTTACTACCATCATACTAGGGGATATCTTTCTGATGAGGTAAAAAATAAAGTTTCTGCTTTTATTGTTGCTTCATGCTTTTGACGTTTTATATGCAAATGGCAAAGGGAGAAGTGATTTAAATCAAGATAATTTAAATAATTATGTCTTTATTAGAATTGCTTGTTTCGTCTGCTTGTAGTTTCAAAACATACAGATGTTTTGGAGGTCAAAATTTGAGAAAACACGCTATTGCAACTTGAAAGCATGAATAATGTATTTTCTTATGCATTTAAATGTTTTAAATACCAGTTTAGTTTGAAATATTCTATATGTCACCTTAGGTAAGAATGACAGCTAAAAATGTTCAAACATATATGAAATTATTTTCATTTTTCTTCAGTGCAGAGGTTGGTAGCTTCATAATTCTTCAAAAGTTGAAAAGTTAGGTTGTAAAATAATGCATTTGTTTTTTGTTTTTCCAGACAACAGAAAAATCTGAAGCAAATTTCTGATTTTTTACAGTAGTTAAATAATGTGTGGGTATTAAGTAAGTAAAAAAAAAGCAGAACTCCAGTCATATGTCATAATGTTTTTTCTGTATTATAATTATGGTCTCACCACAGTGAAATAGTTAATAAAATTCCAGTAGGTTTCTTCGTACGCTTTTCTTAGCGTGGGGGAGTAAATTATTCTCGTACTTACTTCAAAACAATTCTTTTTCTATATGAATGGGCTAGTCTTCAGCATACAGGAAAATTTCTAACTGTTTCATTTTAGCACTTCCATACCCTTCAAATAGGATTTTTAAAACTATGTGAAAAAATGCATAAATCTGTCTGGGGATTAGGGGTTTAAAATGCTGAAACTTCAATGTCTTTTGATGTTTTATTAGATTTTCTTTGTCAATACACGTTACATGATTTGCTCAGTTTACAAATTACATCTTGGGTATGCTTTGCTCGGAGATGGTCACCTTACCCTGCACTTTTGTCCAGTAGAAGTGAGATGTATGGAATTTTGTTTCCACAAATGTGCAACTTCATAGTGGAAGGAAAAACACCTAAAAAATATAATGGATAAGTTGGAAGCTAATTTAAGTACAAAATTAGTGCCTTTGCACCTTAAATAAGAAGAAAGAGAAAAATTAATAATAGCGCATATGTAAATGAAGTTCTACAAGTTCAATTTTAATTTTTAATTGACTTTTTGTCAGCTTTTGAATTCACACAATGACTTGCTATGCACAACTAATTGGATGGTTTGAATTAGTTCTCATCTTACCTTGTTTATACTCTAATGCTGAAGTTTTGGGGGATTTTGCTTTTGTTTCCTGCTGATTGAAACACTGAGATGAGCAGGAAGCTGTGCTTTAATTTTTACTTTAGGTGATGCCTTTGTTAACAAACTTAAGTGTCCTAATATCTGAGGTTTTAATTGGATTTAGAAATAATCGTTTCAATGGATTAATGCAATTGCAAAACAGAGATGAGTTTCTTTAGCCAGGGGTAACTGAGCTTCAAAGCAACTGGCACCCTCCATTATCAATGTGTGTGCATTGCCAGTACATCTTTCAAAGTTATGCTCTTTATAAATAGTCACTTTGGTGTTTTTTGTTTGTTTGTTTTTTGGTTGATTTGGTTTGCAAATGCAGGAAATGACAAGTGGAAAAATGAAGAAATAATTTCTGAAGGAACTACCATGATTACTACTTCCAGACTTGTATAACTATATAATTTTAGTAGCAAAAACTGTAATAGCAGTGAAATAAATTCTACAGGACTCTTACATGTTCTTTTTTCAGTTCATTTTTACATCTTGCTGAAACAGAAGTTAAAATTACTGGTATGGAGCCCTTTTTGAAAAAAAAAAAAAAACATAAAAAAATCCTGAAACTAAACAATTGTGATACTCTCCAGTCACCTTCTGGCACCAGGTAGTAAAGATATTTATATAAATGAGTCATGCAGATTAAAGGGCTCTCCCACAGGTTATTTCATGCAACCTTCTGCTCAAACCAGCAATTTCAAGCGGTGGGGATTCCACAGCCTCTCTGGGCACCTGCTCCAGCATTTGGTTGTTTTCCTGGTAAAATCTTTTCCATATTAGCAGGTCTAAATTTTCAGTGCTGCAGATTCTGACTGTTGCCTGTCATCCTTCCACTTCTGAAAAGACTTTTGTTTCCATCATTTTTACAGCCTCCAGTTGGCTCTAGAGGTTTCTCACCAAGCCTTTTCTTTTCAGCTGAACAAACACTTTTCTCTCACTCTCTCCTCTTGCATAATGTGTCTGTCAGACTCTCCTCAGGTTTTTGGTGCCTTTCTTGTCCTGGGAGCCAAAAATTGGGCACAGTGCTCCATCAGTTGTCTCACAAGGGCTGCACACAGAGAATACCTGCTTCCCACCTCCTGCTTCTATCTACACTCTTGCTCATACACCCCAGGGTGCAGTTGGGCTCGTTTAGGGGGTTTTCCACATCAAGGACACATAGCTTGATCCAGTTCTTACCTTCCCTTACCTTACCTTAAATCTGTAAACTGCTGGGGGTGCTTGCTGTCCCATCCCTCATATCATTCATGAGGGCACTGAGGGTTGTCAGGGGGAAGTTTCTGCTCACTGGACATCACACTGCTCATCAGCACCAGGCTCTGAGCCTGACAGCCCAGCTCATTTCTATCTGCTTTATTAATCACTTACCCAGTCTGTGGCTCACCAGTTTGCCTCCAGGGTTGTTTGGCGGCCTTGGGACATGGAACACCCATTGCTCCCCACTTAGCCACACAGCCAGGTAGAAGAAAATCAGGTTAGTCAGGTATGCTTTGTCCTTCTACACAACTGAAGATGTATTATATCTTCTATAGCTACTAAATGTTTTTTAAATTAACAGTGATCATTAATACTGAGCTGATGGATGCTCCTGAAATTTTCCTTTGGATGTAGCATTTGCATTTCATTGTAATTAATTGGAACTAGGTTGCTAAAATCTAGGTAGGCAGAAAAGCCACCTGGGAGACTAAACCTTAAGTACAAAAGAGACAACATTCCATTCTACCGCTGCAAGACATGGATGCAGCCTGTATTTCATAATTAAGAGGAGGATCTGTGCACTGCTTTCCTTGAGCAGCCGCTCTTCAGTCTGTGTTCCAGAGAGGCTCGGTCTGTCTGTAGTGTTTTTTCAGGCTCTTCAGGATCCACAGGCATGTAGCCAAAATTAAGCCCTTCCTGTGCAGTCAGGAGTTGGGAGGTGTTATTTTTCAGCAGGTTAAGTCATCCAAATCACAGTGGAATTACTTCAGGCGGTGGAAGTAGGACATTTCCTTTGCTGAAGTGCAGAGCATTGCTTCAGATAGAGGAGATACAAGCATTTCTCAAGGAGGTTGGAAGAATTTTCTCTTTGCAGAAACACTGAGCAGTGGTGGAAGCAGCCACTGTTGTGTTGGTGTCCTTTTAAAGACACACAGTTCTCCTGCTACATATTCCACGTATCCCATTTCCACAGCAGTAGCTGATTTTATATTCTCAGGTCAGAAACAGTTTCTGCACACATGGAAGTTACCTATCTACTAAAAATAAAAATAATTCAGTGTCCAAAATAGATTTATGGCATGTTAATTTTTGACCTTCTTATCCTTTGTTTTCTCAGTTCCTAAAAGCTGACAAGAGTTTGTTTTAATTTCTTTGAGTAAAATCCATTTTGGGAATGTAGGTACAGGTAAGTAGAATAATAATTGTATTGCTTCACTCTGGTCTGTATGGTGCCAGTAGTATTTGTGCAGAGGCTCTCAAGTTTTCTGTTGATTCTAGGAGAAGCAAATGTATTTAGAGGGGTTTTCATGTTTATTTTTTCAGGAGGATTTTTTTGTTATTTCAGAGAATACCACTGTACACTGCAAGCACACTTGTAAAAATTGCTTCTCAGAAAATACACAGATGCAATATTTTAAAGTGGAGAAACCTTCTATTGGATTTTCTTGTTATTGCCATTCACAGGCATCAACTTATGCAAATGGTCTTATGCCAGACTTATGCAAGATTCTTGTGGCCCTTGTCATGCCACAGCACATTTCAATGTTGCTCACTTGAGAGCTATGTAAGAACTTCACAATTTTACAAGTAGTGTTTTTAGTATTTTTGAAAAGCACTGTGCAACTATACCTTTTTCATTCAGATAATTACTCGTGTGGAGCTAGTTGCATGGATGACTGCCATACAAAATTTTAACTCTTCACCATGTCTATTGAAAATACAAATTTGTACATTTTCCTTTCAGGTGTTTGAGGGGAGTGGATGGACAGACTGTGTGTGTGGGCACATAATGCAATCCATTGTTAGGTTAACTGGCATCACTGTGGTCTACCAAAGTATTTTTCTGGCGTACAAGATTAACATTCTAACAGAATTCACATTCCTGCAGTTAACATTAGAGTGTGCTGTGAGGACAATACTCTTTGAAGACCAAGAGTGAAAGAGTATTAATGTTTCTATTTTGTTTCTCCTCTTTTTGCACATGTTGGCTTGAAACCCCAGTTTTATGTGATAGAACAAGTTGTTTCAGCTTTCTGTGATTTTTATCCCTTAGCAAGCAGTCTGAAGCATGATATTTCTGTGAATTTACATAAACAGAAATATCACATGGACTTTGTATCCTCCTGTCTGCATCCCCTGAGCCTGTAGAGCAATGTGATGTACAGTCATGTATTTTCAGCTGTGCTCAAGGCCAAGAGCCTTGAGAAAGATTTTCATCCTGTATGGTTAAATGTTGCCACTCTGGGGTAAATAATGCTGGAAAAAGAGAGTTAACAACTGCACCTTATAACTTGTTGAAATAGAAAGCACAGTGTTGCTGTTTTCAGTAAGCCTCTAGTCAAGTTCGTTATGCGTATGTCTTCCATGAGAAACTATCAAGAGTTCAGGTTAGTTTAGCAGGCAGATGATAGAGCTTTGTAGTTGACCCAGCTGTCATTTCAAGTTTATTTCGAGTAAGAGGGTAGTCAAAAGTGCAGTTTGTGCTGTCTTTTTAAATGAGGCTGGGATTCTATTGAGTGAGCTTTTGGCAATCCTTTCTGTGATATGAAAAGTGATGAAATGTGTGAGCTGGCAACATCAGAAAGCAGCATTGAGTTACACTCTGTATTAGAAAGAGAAGCTTCTAGTAATTATGTTTGTACTGGGGCACTGCCATTAGTCTAACTCTTGCTTTCATTTCTGCTGGTACAGGAAATCCATCGTCGATTTGAGAGCGCTCCTGACACAGCCAAGACAAAAGCTCTCCAAACTGTTATTGAGATGAAGGTAAATGATTGTGTATGGGCAGCAGTAGAATTTGTTCTCTGGAAAATGTGTTTTAATATGAAAGGTGACTCTACCAAGTACCATATGCTTCAATCAGTCTTGTAATTTAAAATAAGTATATTTTAAAATAATATTTTATCATCTATTATTATTTTATTTGTTACTATTGATCACTGAAGAGACAGACACAGTAGACACTTGTCTGCTGTCTGCCTGCAGCAGCAGATACAAATTTCTTACAGTTAACCAAAAGTCCATTCTGTTACAAGAATGGGAATGGTAGATTAATATGAAAGATTTGTGGGCTTTTATAATGTAGGTTCTTTTCTTTTTGTGTTATCAACATTTGAAATACTGCTTTGCATTCTGTGTATCAACAGTTAGCAAACTCAGCACCCACTTAATGAATGGGTCATATAGCTAGAAATATGTCTGTATGCCATCATAAACCTAACTTTTCTAGATGAATTTATGATTGAATTCTTAAGCCATTAGCTTAAGTATGTAATGGACTGATGGCAGTTGGCCAAGAGCTCAGGAGCCACAATCAAGCGTGTGGTTTACACAGCTTTACGCAATCATATTTCATATTGTATTGCTCGTGAAGTACATCAGACAGGGTTTGGACAAATAGAGTTGAAAAATTGGAAACTGTCTTTGCAAGCTGTTACTTTCCATTTTGTATCCCTCCTTTTTTATTTTATTTTCCTTTCTTTTTTCTCCAGGAACTTTTTCCATTCATGTTTTCTTTACTTATATCCCATCTTTCTACTCTGAAGCCTTTCATTTGTTGCCACTCTTATTAGTCATCTTTGTGGTCCATAATAATGAAAATTAATTGGCCATCTGGTTACATTAAGTGTCTTCACTATCAAAAGAGAAACACAGGGACATTTCTGGGAAATGATGTGAGCACTGAAACTAAATCCTGTTGTCAATTTCAACATATCACTTCACCTCACTACCTCTAGTTTTTTGTTGCAAAAATCTACTTTATTAGTTTTTAACTTACGTATCAAACATTGTGCAGGAGATCCAATTAGATCTTCATAATGATGCTTTTAAAAAAAAATCTCATGAATGAAAGCCTATATGTGTAAAAATCAGCTTTTTGTTCAGCTGTGCTTTGCTTATCAGACAAAGAAGAAGTTAGAAAGGTTTTGTTTATCGAAGTCTGTAGTATAGTTTCAAATCAGATTTTTCAAATCTATTTTTCAGGAAAGACTAAATGTTTTGGGGAAATTAAATAAGAAAAAATAGACTGCTTTAAGAGATTATAGTTCCTAAATACATATCCATGATCATGAATATGCATGAATCTCTGTGTGCTATGTGAATTTGCTGTTCCTAACACTAAATATTTGTAAAGAAACAGTAAACCAAGTACACTGAATGAATACCTCTGATCATCCTGTAAAAGTATGAAGATAATGACTGATAGACTTTTTTATTTTTCTGGCTGGTTACTTTTAACCCATTGAAAGGTTTTATACGTTGTACATATCAGTCAGAATACTTTACACACCCTTTCCTGCTTTTTCCAATCAAAACTAGATTGTTGCACATTTTTGTTGCTTATGGCGCCTCACTGTTCCCCATTTGTGACCCCACTTAAATTAACTAGTGGCACAAACCCAATTTTTTTGCCATTCTTTCTGTCGCATTTTGCTGTCCATTTAATTAGAATTAAATGTCTCTGGTTTGTGCTGGCTTTGAAAAGTCATCTTTTCTTCGTGTTTCTTTATTTGTTCATCCTACATAGCGTTCATGCCCTGAACTATGTTTTCTTTCCATACTAAACTCTTGCTTTCTTTGAAAGGTAAAAAATAAATTGAAAAATGAGTATCTGAGCACTCATGTAAAGAGTTAGTTGAGCACCGATTTCTCTAAGAGATTCCTAAGTAAATTTTAAGGGCAGGTAATTTATTGGACGTGTATCTCCTCCTGTTTTACTCCAGCAGTACATTAACAAATGATCTAACTGTGTGTCTTTACCTGTCTCCTCTAATCATTTTCAGGATTCAAAAATTTCTTCCATGGAGCGTGGCCTCCGGGATTTGGAAGAGGAGATTCAGATGTTGAAGTCAAATGGAGCCCTGAGCACGGAGGAACGTGAGGAGGAAATGAAGCAAATGGAGGTGTACCGCAGCCATTCCAAATTCATGAAAAATAAGGTATTGAGAAAACTGGCAGCAGCCCTGTGTTAAACTGAGCTGAGCGAACAGAGGAGAGAAATGTTCTTGCTTTAGTTAGGAGGAAAGGTCTGGGTTCCCAGTCAAATACTGTGAAACAGAATTGTTTTAGTACTTGTCATGAAGTTACTTTAGTAACTTAAATATATTTCAGAAAATTTTAAATTCCAGTTTGAAAATATTATGATGGTGTTTCAGTAAGATCGGTGGCCCAAGTTCTCTTTTTATTGTCACACCTGATTTTCTTTTCTTTCTTTTCTTCTGTGTTTAGTTTTAGAATTACTAATCCATTATTGGTTCAGGTTTTATTTGGTCTAAAGTCTTTCCAAAGGTAGTTTGTTGAAAAAAGGATATTTCTTTTTGCAGCTGTTGTTGTATAACTGTTTGGCCTTGTCATCATGTAAAAGCTGAGAAGAGTGTGAACTGTCACAATAATGACTTTACAATGCACGCTCCTTCCAGTAATGGAGTCAGCATGAGAGTAGAGTCTGCAGCAATGGTGGCGCTGACATGAATTTCTGTTGTTTGGAATACAGGACAAATAGAGCAGTGAGAGATGTTGGTCCTCAGGTGCAAAGACCTAGCTATTGAACTGTCTGTAGGCAAAAGTCAATCAAAATTCTTTGTTTCTCAGTCTTTTAGCAGGTCCTAACATTCTTAAGTGAAGGTTCAGGCTCTCTTGTGCAGTGAATTTAAGAATATTGTGAACAGTCCTGGCTATCTTAGTTAGCTTATATGTACTTCCTGCAAGCAGTATATAAATCCTGGAAGAGAGGTTGAAAATTACTGGGTACTGAACAGCTGTAACCCACTTTGCATTTGTCTTACTTGAAATTATTGGTCTAGAAAAGAATGCTGGGTGAAGTGTCTGAGAAAGCAGCATTACTTGCCCTGAAATAGATACATGTACTAAGTTTGTGTTCCTCCTTCTTGCCTCAAATCAGTTCACTGAAACACCTTGAGATAACTACATCTGTTCTTACTTTTTCTCTTTATCCCATGGGGTTTGTTTCTAGGAACTGAAGGGTACCCATTTCAAATTAGGAATGGGGAAGGAGATCAGAATACCTGTTCTTTCCATCTTTTCTTATTTCTTTCCTTCTTTCATTGTTAGTAACTCTTCAATTTCCCCTTGTCCTCTCCCTCTGTGGATCTATAGATCTGTTCAGCTACTTATCTCTGGACTTCTTCTGTTTCCTGATCTTCTCACCTGTTTTCCTGCACAAAATTCGCTCCTTTTTCATATCTGTTGGTTAATGACTCATGGCCATCTCCAATCCTGCCACCTTGTTCTATAATTGCACAGCATTTGTTTTCTCAGCGTTGTATTGTATAAATAATTTGTGGCTGTAGCTTGACAATTAACATTATTTCTCTTATGCTGAAATGCTCTTATTCCTGTCATAATTTCCTTATAAACTGCAGTTCCAAAACTGTTGGGATAAGTGCCACATACTTGACATATGTAAACATAATCATAACTATGTATTTTCTGTTTCATAATCAAATTCTTGTCTGGCAGCCTATATGAAGTTACACAGACATTAAACTTTTGAGAAGACTTAATGAAGAATGGAAAAGAAGATGAGTGACCAGTGTTGATCCTTCTGTTCAGTTCTTTGTCACTTTCACTTATTTGGACTGAAGCAGGCTGACTAGAAGCTGGCAAATAATAAATATTTAAAAGCATAACAATGTCGTGACAGGTAGAGCAACTGAAGGAAGAGCTAAATGCCAAAGAGGCTCAAGGGGAGGACCTGAAAAAAAGAGTGGCTGGTCTCCAGACCGAGGTCTCTGCAGTAAGATCTCTCTTTTGTGTGCAGTGGCCATTCACTGAGGCTTGCTAGCTCTTCTGGCTTTCTTCTCTTACCTTCTTCATGACTTGATATAACAAGTAGAACTAACAGCCTGCTCAGCCTTGTAGCTGCCTTTTTGTTGACATGGTTTTGGTGTCCATAAATAACATCGCTCTCCAGCTGAACATCTGTATTTGTTTTGTTGCTGTTTTTTAATGGTATGAGCTGTTTGAGCAATAACCTACTCTTCTCTACTGAAGCAGATTTTCAAAAGCATTCAGCACCCATTTTAGGGACAGAAGACTTTCAAAGAGATATGGATTTCCTGGTTAATAAAAAACTAATTTGAAAACTTGTGTTGAAGCCTCTTAACATTGTTTCACAAAAAATAACAAAATCTGGATGCTGAATGCTTTTGAAACTGCTTGATTTTAGCAGCATGAATTTAGGTTATTCCTTTGCTGTGAAGTCACTGTTTCACTCAAAAGTGTGAACATGGTTTCTCATCAATGAGAGAGATGTGAGCCCTTGTTGCTGTCTTTACTTCTCTTGCAAGTGTGGATGGTGTGTGCTGCGTTCTTACTAAAGAACTTTGGCACATTTGCAGTGTGGGCTTGCAGCTCTGAAATGGGAGACAAGAATCTTGTCTAGAGACAAGAATCCCAGGGCACTACTTGGGAATCTTCATGTGATGAAATGTGGTAAGCATCTCTTCAGAGATGAACCCAAAAAGAATATGTCATTTTGAGGAAGTTTTATTCTGATTCAGGCTACCTACTGATTGAAAAAGTTTGTGTCATCTGAGATTTTTTTCACGAGGCTTTTTTGTTTAGATACTCTAGAGAAGATAACCAGCAGTAAATAATTCAGCTCTTCCCAGCAGTTGTCCTGTGCCTGGCACTATTGTGCAACTGGTGGCTGACAGCAGAAATAGTGCTACTGACATCAATACCTTTGTAGTGAATTGAAATAGGCAGCAGAATCATCCTCTGTACATATTTGCTTTTAGTAAAATATGAAAAAAACAACCTAGCAGGTTTGAATTAAGTGAACAACAATTGAGTAGTTGCATAAATTCTTACATACCTTTTCACTGTTCCATTTAATGAGTTTGAGAGGTTTTTTGAAATGCATATCCTCCTTCTTCCCCATTCCCTCATGTACACTGTTTCACAATGGAACACAGGAATCCTTGATTACATATTTTGATACTATTTTAATACTCTTTGGTAAAGAGTTTTCTTCATTTAATTGCCCATTATTGAGACAGTGTTGTCAATATAAAGCTGCATTTACCCAAGCTTTTTTTTCTCGGTTATTTCTACAAGTATGTGCATTTATTCTAATAAAAAACCTTAAAAAATACAAATTATACTATTATTTCATTCATGTGCCTTGTTTCCAAACACGAACAGTGACTTGGACAATGTTTTTTATCTTGTGATGTCCTTTAATTTCTGTTTTGAAGCACTGGACAATATACTTTTGGGGCTATTTTGTGAGACAGGAAGCAAACCAGAAAGCTTGTTACAAACTTGGAGTTAAAACTACATTTAGATTTCCCTGTCATCTTTTATTAATTTCTTTTTCCTCAGACTTAATAAAAATTGTCCTGAGTGATGATTGCACTTAAATTAAGATTTCAGCTAATATCATTGCTTTCTTTTTCCTTTTTTTACTGTTTGTTTTTTTAAATAATAATCCAATATACATTTGTTAAAATAAATTTGCATTTCTATACTGATTTAATTCACTAAATTAAATTTAGGAAATTGCTCTCACCAAAATGCAATTCCACAAACAGTTTTCATGGTTTTTTGATTAATATTTTCATCTGCTTCTAGAACATTCCAGAAACTAAAGTGTGTTTCATAGAATAAAATGCTGGTTTTGTAAATAGTGGGAAAAGTAAGGGTGAGTTTCCATCCTCTCTAAGCATGAGAGCATGGATTGATAGGTGAGGTGCTGGAGGGTAACTTGCTGTCATTTCAAAGCAAACATTGTGCTGCTGAGAGACCTGTAGGTGCTCTGATATTACTGGCTAGGAGTACTTTGTCTTTACTCTTGTTTCATCTTCATTAAAACCTTACCCTTGTTATGTATCTGGCTTTGGTCTGTCCTCTGGAAGATGAATAATAATAGACTGCTCCTATTCAAAAGAACCTCCCTTGAAAAATTGATGACGTTGTTCCCTTCTCTTCTTCTTTGTATCCTTTGCTCATGACACAAACTTTTGCCAGCCTTTCACTCAAGATAACTGAAGGCTTCATAGTTCTGTGGGATAATTTAAGAGTACCATACTGTTTGTTGATAGTTACATGTGTTTATAATAATTTTTGTAAGGAAGGTTGTAAATTGTTTCTCCCTTTGCCCATCCTTTGTGTGTTTTTCAGATTGGCCAGGTGAAACAGGAGCTGTCACGCAAGGACACTGAGCTGCTGGCCCTGCAGACCAAGCTGGAGACCCTCACCAACCAGTTCTCTGACAGCAAGCAGCACATCGAAGTTCTCAAAGAGTCTCTTACAGCTAAAGAGCAAAGAGCTGCCATCCTGCAGACAGAGGTGAAGTGGGCAATTCTGTCCTTGCTGACTGTGTGCAGTGAAAAAGAGTTAAAAAAAAAAACCACATTATTTCTTCTGTTCTTAGGTTTAGAATCCCACAGCCTTCCAGTACTGCTTGTTCTGAGCACTTTTGTATGTTTGATTCTCTAGGCCAGGGGATTGATCTAAAGACAAATATGTGTGCGTAAGTGCTTGGCTGAATTAGGAGTCGCAGTGTCTGAGCTGGGGGGAATTTATTTGCAGTGACCTTGTAGCTAGAGGAGAGAAGAAAAAGGAAGATGACTCCAATAGCAAACACTCTGTAGAGGCTTCACCATTACTGTCAGCATGTCCAGGAGCTCTTCCTTGTAAGCCTAAAATATGGATTTTCATGGTTTATGATGCATATTCCAGGGTAAAGGAGAAGTATTTTCTAAATTGTTTTTCGATGACAAGTGCTTAATAAATCCCCATATTATGTAAGACCCAGGTGTATATCTGAACATCAAACAGATAATAAATGCAACATAAATGTGTTGCTTCTGGACATTCTTGAAGAGCAAGCATGTAATGTTGTGTGCAGACAGCATTTCAGTCCCTGGCTTGGAAAACTGTAATGTTAGTGAAAGTCCAAAAGATGGCAGTGATGCATCGAAAACTTTGTTACAGCTGGAAGAGTCAAAGTCAAAGGAGCTGTGAGAAAGGCATGCAGGAATTTTGTGGGTGATGCCGGTAGAAAGTTCCTTATTACAAGAGTATAAGAGAATTATCTGAAATTTTTACCCTAATTTAGCTTTCCTTTAGCCAAAACTGGTAAATCTGTGGGTGCTCATGGCTTTGTGGATATGCTGGAATGAAGTTACATGGTAAATATCTTTTGATATTCCAGCATGGCTTTTCTGGTTATTCTCAGATTTATGTACAAGTTGAGATTGCATTAGTGGGTGTACTTGGGAAAGTGATCCAGTTTACAGTCATAAAACCCTGTTAAATTTGTTCATTCCTTTTTGCTAGTTCAGGAATGTACCCTAGATTAGTACATGTCTATTTAAAAGAACTATTTAAATTTCAAAATACCATTTAAAGTAGGTATTAGGTAAATAAACATTTTCAAAGGTAAAATGCAGACTTAGATCCATTGCAGTGATTGAAAATAATATAGATATGTTAAATGTAGTGACAAACCTACAAAACTAGAAACACATCTCACTTTTAAGTAATAAATTTCTAGCCATGACAGATGAAGTTCTTTAACAAATTTATTTTATTAACAAGCTAAAAGACTTTACTAGAGGGTCATAATTTCATCTGTAATGGGAGGTAAACAAATTTATTCAATTAAAATGTCCAGAATTGAATGAGTATTTAAAACCAGGATGACTTGGTGATATACCATTTTTAGATACTCTTGATACTCTGTTATTCAGAACATCTTGATTTTATTTTACCTAAAGTCCAAAGTACTTTAATACAGAAATTTATTCTGCTCTCTAATAATATTACTAAATAATCGTTGAGAATATTTGTTCTTCATTGGCTGCTCCAAATGAAGTTCTCATGTAGCACCACAAAACCAAACTGGATTCTTCCTTCCAAGAAGACATTGATACTTTTTGAAAGATGATCTCATCTTTTTGACCCTTGTTGGAGTTCTTGTCAGAAAGCTCAACAATTAAATTACACAGTTACCTTTTTTTTCTGTGTTCACAGGTAATCCTCTTAAGTATAGGATTGAAACATGCTGAAAGCATACAGTGTTGAGCTGTTTGTCCTTGCATCCTGTGATGATTTGGCTTTTTTAAAGGAAAGGATATCTTTCCCATACAGGGGTTTTCTTTGGGAATGAGGTAGGAATGTGAGATCCTGCTTGGACTCACTTCTTGACAGCACTGGTCAGTGTTAAAACACAATTAACTTCTCTCAAGACACTTAGAGTTGTGAGGAGGAAGAGAGCTGCAGTTTCTGACACACGTTGTCAGACATCTTCATAGGGAATCAGTTCTTTAAAGTAATATTTAAATAAACATTGTTTAAATAAAAGAGAATGTCTCCATAAGCCTGTACATCTTATTTAATCTGCTGTTAAAGAACCTCTCACAGGTGGGGAAAAGTGTTGCTATAATGTCTCAAAAATGGATGTGCCACCTGCCATACTAGAACTATAAACAGCAGTGAGCTGTTTGTGGGGTGTTTATCTTGAGGGCTATTGGGTGGAGAGGATATTGTGGTTAGCTTTTCAATTGGTGTAGAAACCTTTAAAAATAGCTCTAAAATTGTACAGTCACTTTGTAAACAAGGCAAAAAATAAGTCAGTGTTTATGTTGGAATTAAGGCTTTATCCATATAAAGTTTTCACCCAGTGAGCCCTTCAGCTTAGGTCAGTGCCAGAAGTTACCTGTCTTCAGTGGGAAGTTGCTTTAACCAGCAACAGTGTTCTCTTTTAATTTTGTATACTGCCCAAGCTGGCATGGTTCTGTAATTGGTCTGTTCCTATGGTAAATTCAGATTAGTATTCAGTAGAAAAATTAATCTAATAATGTGCAAGTTTTTATTTGGTTTGAGTGTCTCATTAGAACATTAATTTTTCTGAGGATCTTTCTTTATTGGGGCGCATACTGGCATTTCAAAACTGTAGTAGATTCTGCCAAATCAGAGACAGTGAGTGGATTACATTTAGTGAGGAATGTCCAGATGGGAGCTGGGTGTTTCTCACAGCACCAGCTACCTGAATATCCAGTGCTGACACCTGCTAACATAGAGGTGAGCTCACAGAACTGAGTTCGCTGTGTTCAGGTGTTTCATGTCTAGAGCTTATGGAAGAACAGCTGAACTAACTTCTGACCCGAGCAGGCCTTGGGAGCAGCTCATGTGTCCTGCACTGAGTTTGTAACCCTGGCAGGAGCCAAACACACTCTGCACAGAGCTAGGCATGTGCACCTCTGCTCCATGGCATCACTGTGTAATCTAAGTTGGACAACTGGGAGCTAAATGTTCATGAAGAATTCACTCTCATCTATGGACCATCCTGAATATTGCTGCAATTGGTATAAGGAGGAGGAGAGTCAACTCTGATCTAGTTAAAAAGAAAGATCAATGTGAAAAATAGAGAATTAAGTCTTGCCAACTACCACTGCCTTTAAATCAGGCAATAAACATAGCTTTAAAGTCTTAATTACAGACTATGCTATCAGTAGAAACTAACTCCTAACTCCTTTTTGTGGATTTATGTATGTTTGCCAGTTAGTAATGGAATGTCACAAAAGTGATCCTTTTAAAAAACGTATTCATACTTGGAGACTTCACCTCACAATAGCTACAGTAGGTAAAAAGCAACTCTTACCTCACATACCAGTTTTAATTTCATGTCTCTGTGCATTTCTCAGTGATCTTTGAATTCTGAATGCTGACAGAATTACTTCAACATCTGCTTTGAAAAGTTGGCTGGCTTCTGTTAGAAATCTTTGCAGGCTCTGAACACACATTTCAGGGTTGGTATTCCATCTGTTCCTTCTGCTGCCTCTTCTGTAGTCATACCTACAGAGAATTAAACTTTAGAATTTTGCTGTTACAGAGCAATTGGGGCTTGGATATAGCATAGGGGAGGTTTTACCCTCTGATACCACTGAGTGAAGCATGGTTTGGTTCACTGATCTAAATTATGATGCAGCCATGATTTGAACACATGTCAGGTAGATGTGAAGAATCACTCAGGAGAAGAGTAGTATGCTGTTTTTTTCTGGGCATCACTGACATCTTCTTCAACCCAAGTGGGAACCACCAGGGTTGGAATAACCTGCTTGCTACTGTACAGTGGAGATGATGGTAAAATTCAGAAGTAAACTCTTGTTTTCAATCTCAGTCCTATTAACACAAGCTCCTTAAACTCAGGAGCACAGTGAGAAACACAGCGAGGTCTTAAGCTCACTGTGGACTTCTGAGAATTTAATTGATTTCCCTGTAGTTTGGGAATATTCTTAAAGCTGAGACTGTCGTTACATAATTCAAGATTCTAAAACAGGCTTAAGACGAGATTTATATTAAATATTATATCATTTGTTGTGCTTATTCTGGTAGTAATTGGAGCTACTAATGGACTAATTGTCCTTAGAAATTTGCACTTCTACGTGTTTAATGTATGTCTAGACACTCTGAGAACAGAGACACAGAATGTTATTTACAGCTACTGGAAAACTCTGTAAAGACAAAGCAGTGGTTCCCAACACATTTTTTTATATATCACTCTTAACAGTGAAGAAATGTAAGTCTTGTGTGTGGTACCCACCTGAAGAGAGGTGCCTGTGGCCCCTCTACCTAGAAGTGCACTTGTTTTGCCAAAGCTTCGTGGGCTGCAGGGGTGCTGCAGGCAGGGCAAGCAAGCGAGCCCCATGTGACACTAAGGACTGGCCTGAGCTCCACTGAGAGGTTTTTACCTGCCGTGCATAGTTGAAGACAGAGCAGTCCATTGTGGGGAAAGCAGTTAGGTTAACACAGGGTTAAGAGAAAACCATCCAAGACACAAATTTCAGGAGAAGGAGCATCAACACCTCTGTAGTGTTTGCCTGATCATTTCCATGTACTGAGAAAATCCTAAGGTGACTCCGTTGAAGTTGGCATCACCTGACTCCCACAGACCTCAATTCTTGTCACTGTGGGAGGATGCCATGCATAAACTGAACTGACATGAATAAACAAGTGCTGTGTTCTGCCAGGAATAGTGCTAAGGTGATGATTGTGTGTCCTGCCAGCCTTTGAAAATACTTTTGGAAGTGTTTTCTATGGTTTCCTAGGCAAAGACCTCACACAAATAAAACCAGGAATGCAATTTACCCCAAACCATAAGCTAATATATAGTTCAAAGAGAATAATCAATCAGAAAATGGAAAGCATTCTGTGGATAAATTTCTATTTGCAGATGTTCTCTTTTCACTTAACACTGTGCTGTAGGAGTCTGGACTGCCTCAAATATTTTGCAACACAACTGTTGAGAGTATGTGGATTTTCTTGTGAGGGAGATTTTCAATTTCCCTTCAAGAATTAATAAAAGTGACTCTTAGTTTTAATATCAAAGATTCCCAGGGAAGAACATACCTAATCAATCTATATAACTGTTATGTTTTAAAAAAGAAGACAGTGTGATCCACCTGCTGAACCTTTCACCGCAAATACTGCTCATCCTATAAATCATATTTGGGTAAGACCTGGTACTCCAATATCCCTGCAGATCACACTCCTTGCCCCACTTGCTGGGTGAGAGGTCAGGAATGTGGTTGTAATAATGTATGTGTAAGTGAGAAGGCTTCAGACACAAAGGTGGCAGAGGGATTGCAGTGCTGATGGGGAGAGCAGGGCAGCTCTTTTCCTGCTGCCGAGTGCTTACTGCTCTGTGTGAAAGAAGTCAGACAAAACACCAAAGGGTTCTGTGAGTGGAACGCTGGAAATGCAGTGCCCCAGAGACAAGACTTCCATTAGTAACTCAAAATAAAATAGAATAACATGTTAAAACTAAATGTTGCTCAGAATACTACTATCAGAGTAAATTCCTAAATTCTTACCCCAGCTTGGGTTGTCCAGCAGTTGTCATCCTTTCACTTCATGTTTCTGCTAGTCTGTGCTGTGCAGAAGGACCAAGAGATTTAATTGATCAGCCTGTTTACTCTGTGTGACTGATGTCCTGTAATGGATTCAGCTAACAGGAACCAAATCTGATACTGTCAAATAAGATTAGCAGCCAAGCTGGCAGATTTGAGCTCTGTCTGAATGCTGAGTGGATAGGGGTCAGTGGGTTTCCTTTGGTATTGTGAGCAGGTTGGTGGTGTTGGATTTCGTATTCCACAATAGTCTTTGAGATTAGTCTGTGCTCTGTGATGACCTTACTCTTCTCATCAAATTTATATTCAGGTAACTCTGATTCCTTCTCCCATTTCCTTTGTCTTGTGAGCTCTGTTTCACATATGGAAGAAAAATGCAGAAGGAAAAGGAAAAGATGCTCAATATGCTGTTTGGAAATTTGAGGTCACCACAGAGTTCCCAGAGCATGTTTCTAAATTCACTCAGGCCACGGGAGCTCTTAAGAAAGTCTGTGTGTCCAAATTGCACCCACCATATCCTGTACTGTGTCATTTTTACCTTTCCTATAATGCCGTATGCCTTGGAAAACACGTTATATTTAAACTATTACTTTGCTTTTTAAGCCACAATATTCTTATCCATCCTAAGATAACCTCTTTCCAGTTGTGATCTGCAGAGGCTGCAGAGAGTTTTCCTTTCATTACCTTCAGGCTTAGATACTACTCTGATTAAAACCTAAAATATAAAGCGAGTGTCTGGAACGATCAGTGTTTGTTCTCTGATTATTAGTAATGTTTCAAATAAAGGGGTCTGTTTCCCTGCATGTGAGGCAACTTCTCCACAACACACTGTGTTGGCTTCTACTTTGAGGAAAAAAAATTCAGTATTGATTGTGATACAAGCCTGAGTTACGTGTTTGAGGTTTTCCAAGAAGGAGCATTATTTTCATATAGTTGGGAATAACACAGTTGATTATTTTTACTATTTAGTCTCTTGTCACTTACAATAACTGTTTTATCCCGATCTTATGTTTGTTGAATGTTTAAAGAAAGGGATGTTGGATTTCTGAATCTATTTGTAATATTTCCCCTGTGGAAGTGTAGTTTAACTTCCCTGAGGTTTCTCTCCTTCAGTTCTAAACAAAGCTTGCTCTGCATTTGTGAATTCAGGTAGATGCGCTACGGTTACGTCTGGAAGAGAAGGAGACCATGTTGAACAAGAAGACAAAGCAGATCCAGGAGATGGCAGAGGAGAAGGGGACTCAAGCAGGTGAGATCCACGACCTCAAGGACATGCTGGAGGTGAAGGAACGCAAAGTTAATGTTCTTCAGAAGAAGGTAAGATTGGAGAACTCTGAGTCAGATAAACACTTCTGATACATCTCTACTTCCAAGGCTGTCAAAAAGTTTGAACTAGAATGTACATTCTGGAGATTAACATTCGAGTCCATTGATGTAGTGGGAATATGGTGAAGGATGAATTTCAATTTGAATTTTTGCCAAAATAAAATAATTCAAAATAGAGGTTGTTGCCTTTCAGTGATTGCATGTGCTGCTTCTGCTTCCATTTTAATATTACCAGTGGCTGAGGCATTTTTATAGGAGCACATCATCTGAAAATTCAGTCATTTCCCACCCAGCACCTTACCAAAGCCATGCTGATTTGAATCACAGGGCATTGACTGATCATGACATATGTGACTGAATGAATGAGGGGTTGTATCAGTAGAAGCAATTTGGATGATTTCTCTTTAACCTACTTGGAAAGTTTGTGAAGAACTTTGCATAACTTTTGTTAGAAATGCTGTATTATCGTACTTAGTATTTCTTGGAAGTGCTAGAGTAGGATAATCAGACTATCCTTCATGTCTTTTTGGGTAAGAAAATGTAGACTTATCAGTGAACTGGGGGAGGTCTGGGTAAAAAAAAAACCTGTAGGCCACGTCAGACAAATTGGAGAAGCTTCCCAAAGGGCATTGAATCCTAAGGTAACGGATGTCATTATGAATGATTGTTGGCAAATTGCACACACAATGTATCCCCGTTTTCCTCTACACAGGGTAAAAAGAAAAAATGTGCGTACTGCAGGAAATTTTAATTTGAGGAATTTTTTTTTCTCTGTATCTTTAGAGAAGCTGTTCTTGGAGCTCTTATTCGCTGTATTAGGCTGAGGATATGTGTCTTTTTGTTCTATTTTTCCCCTAGACCTTTAAACAATATTACCACCTTCTTGTGATATTAATAGTACAGAATATTGATTAATTTCTGACGCCTGGCCAGTGCCTTTTCTTCTTGATTACAACTGTAAATCATGAGGGTTTAGGTCATGTACAGCTCTGTTACAGCAGACGCCATGTGGGAATGGAAGCTCAGGCGTGGACTTCAGCCATAAATAAGCCATTAATAATTCCAGAGCAGAAGCCCTAATTCCCAGTCTTCACGGTCTCATTTTTTTGATGGTTCATCTTTTTAGAAACACAGATTCCTGATTTTTGTGCTATGTTTCTTTTTGTTTTATAAAATTGGTCATGCACCTTCCAGATACAGATTGAGATCCCAGCTGAATGTTTAACCAAGAGGTGGGAAGTATGACATTTGTGTAAATGTTAAATGTCACTGAGGTTGTTTTATTTCCCTTCACTCTTACTCTGCTTTTTCACACGTTTTCTTGCTCTACTTGACTCTTGAGAATGATCTTTTATTAGATAATTTATAGACATCTCTAAAGGTTCTTTTTTGTAATACTTGTTTTTTTGAGACTGCTGTAATCAATATTGAGACAGCTTCATCTTGTGTCTTCGTGCATCTGACCTGTTTTTTCAGAACTGTTCCCTGCTGCTTTCAAGTAAATTTATTTTGTTTTATTTATTATTAACTTTATTTCAACTAAAAGTCCTTGGTCTCTTCAGGTTGGAAAGAAAGGACCCAGGCTTTTAGGCATGAAAGCTTTGAGGTCCTGTTTGCCTGGATGGCTTCACTGAGGATAACACTGCTACAATAAACTGCAATTTGTGGTGTTCTCTAAACCTGTCTCTGAGCTTCTTCAACAAGAACAAAACAAAAAAAAAAGCCCCACCAAACAAAGCACTATAAAATGCTTTGGGCTGAGTGGGACTTTAAAGCTTATCCAGTTCCAGTACCCCCTGCCATGGGCAGGGACACCTTCCATTAGGCCAGGGTGCTCCAATCCCCATCCAGCCAGGCACTGAATGCTTCCAGGGATGGAGCATCCACAGCTTCTCTGGGCAGCCTGTTCTGTATAAAAAACATATAATCTATCTGTAGAAAAATATTTATTTACTGCTGCTAACTAGAATCACATGCAGAGATTTGAATTTGCTTTAGCCTTGAAGTTGCTAGAGGCATTTTCTTTAACATGAACAGTTAAATTGTGAGAGTTGTAAATTCGAAGATTTTTCCTGTTTCTATAACTAGCTAACCTAGAATATTCTTGTGGAGAATTCAGGTGACAATTCTTTTATCTGAGGTTTGTAGTACAATACGGAATTATTTTTTATTTTTCGTATAGCCTGGGGTAAATAACTGGAAGTTCAGCCTTTAAAGTTCAAGTATTGATGTCTAATTCACATTTTTAATTACTTGTCCAGACCTGGAATTGAGGACTAGATATGGGATTTTCTATAGATAGGGCTTTACATCTTGTTCTCTTTAACATTTTTCCCACAGAAAAGCAGAGCTTGAGAAAGTACTTACGGAAGGACTTGTCTGATTTTTTAAATATGGATTATTGTGGAAGTTATGAGAACTTAAATAACATCTGTTTCAGGTGCTAGGGAAAAATTATGAAGTCTCATTTTTATCTGTATATATATGGCTGTCCTTTTATGACTGCACAGATACCTATTTCTGCCCTCTTTCTGGAAACTCAGAAGCCAGTAGCTCCTCTATATAAAGATTTTATTCTTAATCCTTGTAAACTGTGATTTATTTTTTGTGGTTTTGCATTTCTTGAGTGCATCTTATTAAAGTGCGCATCTTGTTTTCTGCTTTATCCAAGTACTATCTTTCAGACCTTCCAGGACAGTTCAGAATTCTATTACCATTAAAAAATAAAAAAAAATGAAAAAAAGTAAAAATAGCAGTCTTTAATAAGACTGCTTAATAATTTAATAATGCTTTAATAATAAATAATAATAATAATTTAATAATAATTAACAGTGCTTTAATAATCCTTGCATAATAATATTTTTATTCCTCCCTCTGATTACAAACTGGTATGTTCAGACAGGTTATTATTCTAGTTGAAGATATGAAAGTCCAGTTTAAAGTGTCTTCAGAGGTCATATATAGTACAGGTAGTAGTTTGTCTGGGTTTTTCTTTTGCTGGCTTAGTTATCTGATAGTAAATGTTTGTTTTAAGTTTACTGACATGGTTTAAATGGTACTCAGGCATTTTAATTGAATGGAGTGGAAGATCATGAAAGGCATGTGGTACAAAAAGTGTTTTTCTTATATAGTGTTAATTAGTATTTTTGTATGGAAATAATTTGCGTTTGGAAGTAGCAGTTATGAGAAAGTACAGGGTAAAGATGTAGCAGGTTAAAGGAATTTAACCAAATTAAGAATTGGGTTCGTAGGTACTATTCAACCAGTTTTCACCAAATACTCTTCTCTCAACAGGTACTCGGACATTTTTGAAGTTGGATTCTAATCAACTAAATTTTCCACACTAATGTTTTTTAATGCTAGGTACAAATAAAATTTGGAGCAAAAGCTATAGTGATAAAGATCTGAAAATAACAGAATTTATTAAAAATTAATTACTTGCATAACTTGGCCATTTAAGAAGAGTTGCTTACTTCTTTTGAAATTTAGAGATTGACTGTACTAGAATGTAGCCTAGTTGAATGGGTATTTGGACCTCATGGAGTTTTTTTTATTTTCTGTGACTGTTTTAGATGTGTAATCACCTGGTTACATTGACAAGGAATGGTTTGGCATGGTGCCCAAAACTGTGCTATCCTAAACTGCTGCTGTTGAAACAAAAAATCATTTAAAATGTGCCCTTTATTTTAGGGTCTCTGTTTGGATTCATTAACACAGACCATCTCATGGTTTGTTTTATGAACCATTATTTCTGTTGTATTGGTTAAAGCTGGTGAACTATAAAGTATACTTTTTAGTCATCCCGAAATCAAGATGAAGAAAGTAATGAAAGTTTACTGGCTGATTAGAGCTTAGTTAAAAGACACAGAACATGATTATGAACAACAAAGATCTAAAAAATTAACATGACAATTGGCATCATCACTGATACCCAGTAGGCACCAAAATACATTTTCCAGGTTGCTGAGGAAACCACATGCTTCATATTTTAAATCCTGGAGTCTTTCCAGTTCTAAGCTCATACAGTGATGCTGCTTGGTAGTACTTTTATTTTAGACAATAGAAGTAGGGCATATGCTAGAAATTTGGAGACTTTGGCTTTGTGTCTGAAAATTCAATGCAAAAACTTCATTTTATAGAGCTTCAGGATTATTTTTATCTCAGTTCATTGAGAATAGATCTTGCATAAAATCTCATTTTAAGTTGTTAGAACTCAAAGCCAGGGGAGAGCATCTTTGAAAATAAAATAGGGTCCATGCTGGGCAAATTTGAAATCTGAACCTGAAAACATTAACTGGTGCTTCGTTGCTCTTTTTGTTACATCTGTCTATCTGTGCTAGTAGACAAGGATGAAAAGAAACGAGAAAAGAAAAATCAATATTTTGCAATCAAAGCATTTTAGGGAAATGGCATTTGGGATGAAAGATAAGCAATGGTACACTGAAAGAAAAAAAAGAAAAACCAGGGAATCAATCACCTTCTTGCTGTGGGGGTAGGTCATGTTTTGTCTTGGGGAGAAGGGTTAACACTCCCTTCTTAGTGCAATGCAGCTGCAGGCAGATAAAATGCAGGTTTAGTGTTTTAATGTAGCAGTGTTTTTGGCAGCTCCCCATGCTCTGTGTGATAATTGACCTGTGATAAAGGAAGGACAGAGATTCATTTTTTACTTTGGTGGCTGTGCTGACTTGTTTAGCTAGAATTTGGGAAGGTTTCTAATGTACCTGTACTTTTGAATAAGAAGCATCGCATTTCTACACAGGAAATCAATGTCCTCTGCTTTCCAGAAAACTTTGAAATCAGAATAAATATCTTATGCTAAATGATTAGAATTACTGTGTGGCAGGAAAGATGGGCTGCAAACAAAATGTGTAACTCAGTTGTTTAAAATCAGTGGTGCTCACAGGTACTACAACAGCAGTGTTGGTTTAGTATTCCTAACTTTGAAGTGCAGTGTTTGTACTTTAAAAGTTTGTTTTCTTTCTATTCTCTCTTCTCTGAAGCTGGTTTACCTACTCAGACAGCTCCTCTGCCACAACCCTGAGGAGATGAGAGAACTCAGAGAAGAAACTGCATTTTCAAAGATCTAAATCAGTTTATGGTCGTTTCATCCAAGGCGTGACCTTGAACTTGCCTACCAAGTGAATGTATTTATGATTTTGTAAGAATTCATAATATGCAGGCTGAACTTTGAGACATGCCTTGGAGCCTCTCTACGATGGCATTTAGTGCTTAAAAGTCCCACAGTGTCCACACTGCAGGCAATGGGTTGGTCATACTTGCAGGGTGTCTGAGTCTCTATTGTGCAAACTATACTGCGAAGAATAACTCAGCAGCAAAGGGCAAAGACTGGCCCAGCAAAGATGGGCTACACATTCATTTACCAAGTGGGTGTGCATGTACCATCCTGTTTCAGACAGGATGATTTTTTGCCTCTGTAACATTGCTGTGGGCAAGCTTATCCTCTGCTTTTAATGTGCTTGAATCATGGACATTTGAAGAGGAGTACCTGAGTACAGGCTCAGCTCATCAGCCCAGATTCTGCAGGGAGGTAAAGGCAGATGTGCCGCACCTCCTGCTCAGCTAGAGTTGATGAAATAGGTACTTTTCTTCAGGAAATCTGGGGCTTATCCAGCCCAATTGCAAGAGTGTTTATTGTAACAGTCTCTGTCAGAGCTGTACTTCTGCTCTTTTTGCTCCTGGTCTCAAGTAATGCCTCTCAACTAGTTCTAAACCTAATTCTAAGATTTAAAATGCCACAAAAAAGACCAAACATCCCTACAGGCTTGTGTCAGCTTCTTTGTTAAATCTGACAGACATGACCTCAAAGATATGTCCTGGAGGGCCATGGGTTACTTGTGTCTCTGTGTCCCTGAAGGAATATCAGACCTCTTCTGCTGCTGCTTTTTCTTTCATTCAGACCTTTCTGTTACAGGCTTGCTGACGACCGCTGAATAAAACAAAATTGAAATTTCTGCCTTTTAGAGATTTCTAGAAGCTATTTTGACCTCTTGGTTATCCTTTGTGTCCAAGATGTTGCAGTAGCTTCTCTTTCCACCAGTATACTTTTAGAATCACTTTACCATCTGGGGTGGGATTTTTAGATAATAGTGTTATCTTCAGTTAGAGGAATAATAGGAAAAAAAAGGAAGGCTTTTAATCCCTCATCTCTCTCAAAATACTAATTGTGGTAGCAATGAAAGTGCCAAAGAAGACTGAAGAAGCTTCATTATGCGAGTTCAAATTCAGCATAGGTATCATGTGAGAATTTTTTCATTTGTTTCTGTCATCCAGGTAGATCAGTTGTTTAATTTCCACATGGAAAATTAGGACACAACACAGAATTAATTTCATTTTACAGTGAGCCATGATCACTTTGAAAATAAGATTCTTAACCTTCCATTTCGACTTTCCAGTTCTCTGACAATCTATCAAGACCTTTCAGAGTAATTGCAGCCCAGCTCAGGTGACATGGTGTGTTTTGTTTGTTTCTTTTTCTTTTTCTTCCATGACTGTACAACTAATAAGATGATATTAGGACAGGAGAATAGCACAGTTTCTTCATATCACCTTTAAGCTCCTTGCTAGTTCAATTTTAAAGGTGGCTTAATACCATACAAAGGTTGTTACAGCAGCTTCAGGAACATCCCAAAGATTTGGTATCTTTGATTCTTTTGAGCCATTTAATAACAGGCATTTTCTGATTGGAATATTGATCCTAAAAGGTCACAAGCTTAGCCTGAGACAGTATTTTCCACAGCAGATAGTCCATAGTTTGCAGGTGCTGATAGAGGTGACAGTGAGTTCTCCAGGGACTTACCCAAGGAATATACAATTTATGCTATTATAGTAATTTTCAGTGCACAGTTACAACTGCTACTGCAGCATCTATGTCAGACAAACCTACTGGATTTAGAATAATGTTTTATGCCTGCCTGTGTTATAATTTAGAATTTTTGAGTGGAAAATGTGCTTCTTTATTTTTATATTATTTTTCTTTTGAGCATTTTGTGGTGCCACAATAAAAATAAAAACATCTGGATTATACATAGGATATGTACCGATATTCCCAGGTGTATGCTAATATTCTGTTAAAAAATCAAATGTTGCTCTGTGTGAAAGATAGCAAGGCAGTTTCTTATTTTGAGAACTAAAGTAAGGAATACTCTGTCTGTTTATATAGATGTTATTAAAGAATCTCTCCTGTTGATTTTAGTAACTGAAGTGCTTGACTTTTTTTTTTTCTGAAGTAGCCCTTGTAGATAAGTAGGCTCACACGAAGACAGAAAGCAGACCCATGATGTTACTGATATTGATTCTGTAGTTCAGCTGTTGCAGCCCGGGTGAGGAAGGGTTTTAGGTTGATATACCCTGCTCTAACAGTGTCACACCAAATTGATACCAACAGCTCAGTTACAAGAAAGCTCCACTGCAGTTTTTGGTATGATCTGAAAGCACAACTGAGCAAATCTGTCATATATGGAAGGAGCTTTTCTAGTATCCCTCAAAGAGGAGAAGTCACTTTAATATTATGTCCTTCTTGGGCCTTGAGATAACCTCTTGATTGGCAGATGGGACATTACTCATAGGTAGGGGGACTGACAAATTCTGGTTTCTTGTAGGGATCTGGGAAGACAGCCAACTCTGGGGCCCCTTGCCTTCATTATGAATTAAATGTGTAGTTTTTCTGGCAAGATAAAGCTAATAAGCTTTGCTGGTGTATTCACTGTCGTGCAAGACAAACACAAACTTCCCCATGATTGAAGAGGCAGGAAAAGCAAGGGCGTGTGCCATTTTTGAGGTCACTTACATCAGTCTTCCTCACATGGCTTCTCTTTGCTCTCTGGCTTGTGAGGCATCACAATTTCCAGCACTTTGCTCACCAGGCGTTTTCTGCCCCTGGGGGTTTGTCTGAGTTTTGTCTGGAGCAGACATTACTGATTGTGTTAGTCCACTTAGGGATCTTTGCTAGAACAGGGAAGGAGTAATTTTTCAGTTTAAATCAATAGCTTCCTGGATTCAGGAGTGAATTTTGAACCCACTATACTAAACAGTCTTTGAAGCTGGGTCTCTGCACAAATTTATGCAGTCTTTAGGACTGTCGTAAGGCACAAGTGTATTAACAGCTTTCAAAGCTGTGATTACATGCAAAGAGTAAGAAAACTGGCCAGCATGGAGTAGTGTCAGCAGAGAAACTAATGTCCCTTTGTCTCAGGATAGCATACATTTGATACTTAGGATACACCTCTGCATGGTGAAGAGATTCTAGCAAGTGATGGTACTCATTTAATGCATTAGTTTCTTAGGTTTTTTGGGGTTTTATGAGTATGGATCAGTAACAAATGTGAGAGTTTGATATTTAATTACCTATCATTGTGTTCTGAACTAATTCTGTAAGAGCAGTGATAGCTAAATACTGAAAAATATACACACACACTCAACACACACTCATATTTAGCATTTACAGTATGACTTCCTAATCCCTTGCTATTCATCACTCCATATCCTTTCCAGGAGAATGAAACAGGGCAATTGCAGCTGACTGGCCGTGTTTTACACTGGGATTAGAAGCATCCCTCCTTTCCAGAGCTTTTCCCTCAGGACTGGTACAGTTTTACCCTACAGGGTGTCTTTGACCATAATAAATCAGTGATTTGGGCAAAGTAATTCAGTGTCTGAATCTAATTTATTTTAAAATCTTGGTTCAAGTTGTACAATCTTCTGCTTGACTGAGCCTAAAAGATAATGTAAATGGAGTAGAGTTTCCTGTGAGGATTTCCTTTATAATCTGCATTAAATTCCATGTTCCCATCCTATCCATTGGTCTGCCTCAATGGTTGGTCTTTTCTGCTGCCTGATTTCCATTCATGGCTATCTCAGTGCTCTGAGGACTTCATCCTTTCCTCTCTTTGTGTCTTTTCTTGGCCTTTTTTCCTGCTATGAGAGTGTGATATGTAGCACTGTAATGTGTCTCTCTAACAGGGGAGGTATCAGTATTACTGTAGTCTTACTCTGTGTAGAACCAAAACCAAAATCTCAAGCAAGTCAGAAAAATGTCATCAGTATTGCTGAGTAACAAATTGCCATAGAGCAAGGATTGTTTGTTTCACAGTAATTATCAATTAAATATGGCATGTGGTTTATCCAAGTAAACAAGTTTGTTAGTGTAGAATCCTTTTCACTTTACACTTCTAAAATGTTACTTTAAGCGATAACCTTGTGAACCTTGAGATGTTCTAAAAGCAATGTCGAAAGGTGTTAGTTTTATTCTGCTTCTTACAATACAGAATATCAGATCTAACTTAACAGTTACTAAGTTGAATTTTCCCCCTTGTTTTATCAGCCTTGCACAATAAAGTACTTTTGATTTTTGTTTTTTTTGAACATTTGGGTGGGATCCATCAATATGAAATTATTCCTATTTGTAGTATCTGTGTTTTCTCTGTAATGAATTTTCCTAAGTCAATTCCATGCACTTTTTGTCAAAGGCTGTTCAGAGACTTGGAACAGGAGTGAGTAAAACCCAGAATAGTTGGGTTTTTAATCTTTTTGTATTTGGTAGGTCATAGGAGTAAAACTTTGGAAAACGCAGCCTTAGAGATTGCTTCATAATGTCAGGACACAGCTGAAAGGAGAATTAGCATGATGTTATTCTGCGTGATTAGGCCAGGATTTCAACAAAATGGATGTTATTTGTGATTAGATTGGGAAATTAATTACCAGATGATTTCAATTATGGTTCTCAGTGTAATGACATTTTAATATATATTAAATAAATGAGTACTATCTAAACTTCATTGAAGAGGAGCGGCAGAGTTTAAACTATTTTGTTTTGGTATTCATGATAGCAGTGTTTTGTTTTGAATTACTTGTGAGAATGAAAGTATCTGGTTTAAATTGGAACCAACAAATTGTCTTGATGAACAACCAAGGTTCAAATCTTCGTGGTGTATCATGGCTGCAGTCTCTTCCATGATGCATATGAACTAAGGGGGTCACCCAGAGAAGCTCTGAGATAAACAAATGATAGAGAATTTTTAATAGATTATGTAATTAACCACATCTAACCAACCAACCAACTGGCTCACATATTGCCAAATCAAATCTCTTATGACCAGTTTTTATACTTTGGTTATTTGATTGCATTTTACATAAAGTATTGTCCTTTCATATGAATATCTGTGTGCTTTGAGACACAGCCAGTACCAGTGGGCTAGAAAGAGTGCCTTCCTTTCAGGTCAAACCCCCTGCCTTGTACTGACCAGTGTCCATGGTAGGATTTGGATTTATGCACTCTGCTTTCAACTGTGTCAGGCTGTTGATATTATTGAACCTCCTCAGAATGAAGCAATTCCACAAGTAAATTTAACTGGTTTACAGCTCTCTGAGGATGTGAGTCAATGCTACACATTATTATACATATTACACATTATTCTAATGTGTAAAATTTTCTAGGAAGGGCTTTGGAACTGAGATGATGCTTAAGGACAACATATACCTTGGCTCCCCTGAAAATGTGAATTTCAGGACATTTAGCAACTCAAAAATCAGTTTTAACTGCTGGGGTCCTAGGTTTTATTTTTTGCTCCCTATTTGAATTGTGCTGGAGTATCTTTAGAAGCTTGTAAGGAAAATTCTTCTCAGTATGAGCTTGCAGCAAAAGCAAACTTTAGTGACAGGATTGTGTTAGGTTTGAAGGAAATTTAAGCTGTTTACTAGCAGAAGAGAAGGATTGCAAACATGATAGTAATATTCTGATAATATGATTTGAAAGATCTGCTTAAATACTGCTTGTTATAGGAAATGAGACACTACAGAAGAAACCTTTACTAATTAGAAGATAGAATTAAAATTCACTTTATGGTGATTGTTGTTCTTAGTTCTACTAAGTTCTTAGTTCTGCTTTGCAGTGATCTGTCAGCAAACTGGTGCTACCAGAGCATGGCTGGGTATGCAAAAGAAAGGAGGACAGAGGAAAACAAAGGGATAGAAATGGATGTCCTTAGATATTTTTATGTAAACATAGATTGACTATTTTTCTGGCTGGTATATACTTACCAAGGACCCTTGTATGAAAAGGCAATGGAAAGAATATAGCCTGTTGGATTAGTGTCAATTCTTTGTTGTTCCTTTACTAGAGGTACAAAAAAATTAACTGTATAAGTTAAGTCAATTTTTCTTGAATCAGCACTTTTTCCTGCACACCATTCTTTTTTCAAGTCAATCTGATTGGAACCTTAGGTCAAGAATAATGCATTAATTTCATTAAGTGTTCTGCAGTTCCTAGATTTTTTTTTCTCTGCCTGCAAGTTGCTTCGTTTTGAGGCAGTAGGGATGTGTCTGTTTGTGAACCATCTATTTATTTGACAGTAGAAATCACAGAACTAAATTCTTTGTCCTTTCTAAGGTGCATAGCAACAAAGTACTTTTTTTGTAAAGCTAAACTTTATATAGCTTAATGCTAATTCAAAGGGCTTTTTGCAGATTGGAGATCACAAGAGTAGTAATGACAGAAAGATTTATCACCTGGAAAAGCAAGAAACTTTGTTGTGTTGTGTTTTGTTTTATTTTGTTTTGTTTTTGTTTGTTTGTTTTGGGGTTGTTATTTTTTGTTTGTTTGTTTGTTTTTAATTAGGAGCCGTTTTGAATTTTAATTGAACCCTGCGTAGCAGTTTATATGTATGATTGTGTAAGATGTACCAGAATACTGGAGTTTAGCCATTTAAAATTCAGTTTTAGTCCTGTCCTCCTCTATGCTGTCCTCACCCTTTCTAGCTTGGTTCTATTTCTTATGGTAACTGTATGTTCCTCTGTTAGCCCATCTAAGACTCCCTGTATCAGTTTGAGGTGTTAAAAAACCCCACCATTTTAAAGTCAGCAGCATCACTATATTTTCCAAGTGCACAATATTGTAGTGTGATGCCTGAAAGGCAGTAGTGTTCCAGGTAAGCATTGAAGTAGAGGAGCAGTAAAAAGAAAACTTTATTGGGAAGCAAAATAAAAATTACTCCAGTGTTCCCAGGGATGGCTTTTAGTATGATGGTTCAAGAACAAGAATCTCTGAATATAACTTGACAACAATGTGACCATATTAATATCACTTGGTTGGATCTAAAAGGGAAAAAAAAACCCCAAAAACATTCTGAGTGTAGCTGAACTTTGGAAGAAACTCTGATTTGCATTTGCCAAAATCTTATGGAAAAAAAGGAAAATTGTTTGATCTGTCCTGAACTTTAAAACAACTTAAGAATTTCACCCTTGCAAAAAGACATGCTTTGCCTAAAGCATCATATTGTTGCTAGTCTTGGGAATTTAACCTTTAAAATTAATAGGAACATTACTTTCAGTGTAATGATTCAGTACAGTACTATGAGTGATATTCACTCATGTGACCGGTCTTACTGCTTACACTCACAGACTCTGTTATTGCTAAATTAAATACACATTTTGGCAATTCATTCATTTCTGCAGGACTGTTCTAGTGCTACTTTTGCAGTACGAAGACAATTATAATGGTGAGGTTTTCAGTGTGACATGGATATAACTGGAGCTCAGTCTTAGAAAACTCCCTGGTAATGCCTTATAGACTTCCGTTATGTTCTCCAAAACATGACATGCAAGACAGTAATAGTTATAAATCCAGGAGTACAGCTCTCTTGAACAGTCTCTGAGTACTTAAAGTGATCTCACTAACCTCTTGCCTTTTCCCCACATCAGTATTTTTTTAATGTTTTTTTATTCAGGCATGTCTGTTTTAACTGTTGCAAATTGATTTTGATGGAAGCCTATCTTTTTCAGCTTCTCAAATACCGAGGGACTCCAGCAATTCAAGTGTGACTGTGGGCTCTCAAATTTTAATTATTACATTAGTAATTTTACATTAGAGGGAGTGACTAGTCTCGACGTAGACAGAGCTGTAGCTGTTCAATCATCCCATGCCTGCTTACTCACCCACTCTTCCTTCCAAAAATGCATCTTTCGTCCCCAAGTTAGTATTCCTGATGTGAAAGAAACATTTCTGCCTGTGATTGGTGATAATCCATCATCTCCTTGTCGTCACTGACCCTGGAGTTGGAGTGACTAATAGTGCCTTTATAAAACCAAGGAAGAATTGTTTGGAAAAGTAACAGCTTATGTGAAGTTGTTGTTCATTTGGATAGCTGTGCCACAGGAATGGAACAGAAACGTTCTGAAACCCCTCTGATTATATTGAGATCCTGTTTACATTGCTGTTCCCCCGGGGGAAAGTTAAGATCAAAAAAGTGGAAGGCTAAATGGAACTCTGTGATGCTCTTTTGCACATCTGCTCCTGTATTACTCTGAAGGAGGAATACCATCAAGTGTTAAATTGATTGTGGAAGAGGTTTAATGACCAGTTCACAAACCCACTTTGTTTATTTAGAAGCCACTGATAAAGTAGAAATTGCATTTGAAGTGTTCAATTTCCTCATGCCTCAGGGCATGGCAGGAGGGTGGACACTGTCTCTATTCCATTCTCTTCCATTCTGTGGAAGAATGAAGCATTATACACAGCATCTAGTAACCTCTAACCAGAGGAATCTGAGAATCTAGTGGCCTTGATGGCTGTTTAACTAGATGTGTTTTGTTTGAATCCCTGGGCTGTTTTTAATTTGCATTTGCATGGGCTTTTCACTGAGTGTGTTTGCAAGAAGTAGAATGCTTCCTTGCCTTTGGAGCAGAATGCTAGAGGAAGCTTCTCTTACCTCTATTCTGTGCTGCAGGGCTGGAAGGCAAAATAATTAGTTCCACACAACTAAGAATAAATCACCCAAGGTGAAACATGATAGTGCCTGACAACTGGTAATGTTGGAAAAATATTCCAGTAAATCATTGTTGATGGAAAAATTGGTGTACAGAGCAGATGATGCCAGTGTAGCATTGTGTACCTTTACACTAAGGATATTGTTGCTAACTTAGCCATAGATTGCTGGCTTTACCCTGCAAAACAAGTAAATACAGCAAGAAGAATAGACTTAGTAATTAAAAATAGTATATAGTTTTACTCTTTATTTTGGGGGGTTTTTAGAAGTATGGTACAGTAATATCTGTCTGTCTATCTATCTGTCTATCAGTCTACCTACCTACCTACCTACCTACCTTAGGTTTGTGAAACATTTCTGAGGAGATTTATCCACTCTGAGTATTTCAAGAATAAACAGTGCTCACTCAATCCTCTGTGTTCCACAGGGCTTTGAGATTCCGTGAAGGTTTATTTCATCTTTTCATGGGTAACAAAGATGCCCTATTCTGGTTGCCTGTTTTCATTTTCATCAGTTGTTTGAGAATTTGTTCAGAATTGTTTTTTTTATTTTTTTGTGTGTGTATATGTTAGGAATGCCTTGTCTATTCTTTTTTGAAAGGATTCTCAAACTGCATTCAAGGACATAAGAGCAAATTTCTTTTTTAATTAATTATATGGACAGAGTGTAGACTATTTGCTTTCTTCTTCTGGTTACATAATCGTGGAGAGCCTATACTTATTATTTGTTACAGTGTTGCAGAATTAGGAGAAAAATGGAACTAAGGCAATTTACTGTTGAGTGTGATTTCATAGGGAAATTCTGCATCTATTATTACTGAAATATTTCAGTTTTGACCCCTAATGCCAGTACCAGTTTTCTGTAATCTAAGAATCAGGTCCTTCAGTTATCTGACCCTGCAAAATGCACAGCTGGAGCTACAGTGAGCTTTTTAGGTAGTACCTAAATGTGGCTGGCAGTATTTTGGCATACCTGCTGTTGCCTCAGTGATAACAAACCCCACTATTCATTGCTCCAGACTGAAAAATATGCATGTAGACTGAAGGAATAGACAGGTTCACACTTCATACACGTCACATTTTTGGTTTGGGTGTTTTTTAATAGCAGAGGGTCCAGTTGCAGTGGGGAGGTGCAGCATAGGTGATACATAGTGCTATCACAGCAAACAGCGTAATTGAAACATGAAAATGCACACTGGGCTTGTGCAAATAAATGCTTGTGCTGCCTTGGGAAGCACCTTAGTACGTGCTTGAAGCTGAATTATTTAGCTGCCTCTCATGTATGGTTTGCTCCAAGCAGAAATCAAATCTGCACTGTCCCCTCTTCAGCCAGCCAGAGCCTTTGGCAGAGTGTTTCTCCTCCAGAAGTAAACATGAGTCTAAGAATAACTCAGCCTTCTTTGTAGTATATTTTCATGGTTAGCTGTCCAAACAGCCAGCCTGTCTAGACAGCTGATGGCACTGGGAGCTGCTAAAGTCAAAAGCAGCCACTCTTGGGCATGCTGCCTCCTGGGCAGCCCTGCATGTTGGCACCAGCACGTTTCAGTCAGAGCTAGTGGGGTTCTTTCTGAAGCTCCATGGGCTACAAGTACATGCTAGCAAGGCATTAAACAACTGATATGAGTGTATACAAAAAGGAATTTTCAATTCTTACAGTTATTTCTGATTGCCATGATATGTCTCTGGTTATGGTGGTCTTTAATTTTGTTTTGTAGCATTGTGCCCAAATTAAATTTTGAGCATAACTTCAAGGTCTGATGCTTATTTCTCTAATAGAAATGAATGATGAAGATAAACCAATCCCTATGTTCTACTGTGTTCCAGATGTAATTTCAATACAGAGAGCAAAGTAGTAGTGCCTGTGTCACAGAGCCATTTGCTCTGTAATCACAGAAACTCTGTTTTTCCAGCATTGACGAGTAAAACCTGAGTATAGTTGCTCTATTTCCAGTAACCAAGCAGCTGCTAACAGGTGAAACAAAAGGCTAATTAATGCTTTAAATTATCATTATGAATACGGGACTAGGTAGCCTTTAGGGTTGTCTGGTCACAATATTTCTTACAAATGTCTTTGAGAGAGTATCTTGCTGCAAGTGTTTTGGAGATGGCTACCTAGCATGCCATGTGTCATTCCTTAGTTTATCATGTGCATTTGCTGATCCAAGAAGAACTTGTCAGAACTACACAAAAAGGAAGCAACTGAGAAATCTGTGTACACTTTATTCCTTTGTTGATAAATTTGGTTTTGATATGTTATCATGTTAATGTGTCTGTTTCTTTTTATGTGTATATATGCATGAAAGGGGGTTGGCATTAGGCTTCTCAGTGTATCAAAATATATATTCAGAACTCCTAAACAAGTGAAATTCTACACCCACAGACAACAAGGCTGGTACCTTTTCCACCTAGGGTATGGCACTTCATGATAGTCTATCATGTAGCAAGCCACCATGTAAGATGCACAAGCAACTTGCCAGTGTTGCAAAAAATATTATGATTGTACCAAAGAAAATACTTGAAACAATACTTCTTCACAAGTTTTTAATTATCAAGCGCTTTTTTTTAGTTTATGTATGTAGTAAGGGTTTTTGTCACTTTCTTTCCCTCTTTAATGTGTTTCTTTATTAATGTGTTGATTATCCTTTCACCCTATGCCAACATCCTCAGAAATTGGGAATAATAGGTTTTCTTTATGCTGTTCTTGTGAATACTGTTCAGAACTTGCTTGCTCTGAATTTATTCTTGGTTGTTAGAAAGTTTACTGATTCCTTGTTGTTATTTGATGGATTTGGTTGCATCACTTGATATTTTGAGGTAGGATTATAAGAGCTAGGCTTCCTTTGCTTTAAGAATAATTTTAATAATTTAATATATCCTAATATGATTTTGGATGGTTTTCCTTGCTGTTGTCTTAAAATTGACTCCTTTTATTCAAGATTGAGAACCTTCAGGAGCAGTTGAGAGACAAGGAGAAACAGATGAGCAGCTTAAAGGATCGAGTGAAATCCTTGCAGGCCGACACCACAAACACTGACACTGCCTTGACCACTCTGGAAGAAGCATTGGCAGAAAAAGTGAGTGTGGGAAACGCTGGAAGATCCCTGGGGAGGTGCAGTGCTGCCCTGTGTGCAAGCGTAGTTCCAGTTCCCGTGCCTGGGCCCAGTCCTGTGCCTGTTGCATTCCTGATCCCCATCCCATTCCCATCCCCATCATGTGCTCATCGCTATCCTGTTCCCATGCCCATCCCAATCCCCTTCCTTTGCCTGTTCCCGTGCTCGATCCTGTGCCCATGCTCATCCCGATCCTGTGCCTGTGCCCATCCTGATCCCATTCCCATACCCATCCTGATCCCGTTCCCGTGCCCATCCTGATCCCATGCCGATCCCAGTACCGTTCCCATGCCCATCCTGGTCCTGTGCCTGTGCCTGTCCCAATCCCGTGTCCATCCGGATCCCGTTCCCGTGCCCATCCTGATCCCATGCCGATCCCAGTACCGTTCCCATGCCCATCCTGGTCCTGTGCCTGTGCCTGTCCCAATCCCGTGTCCATCCGGATCCCGTTGCCGTGCCCATCCCGATTCCATTCCCGCGCCCATGCCCATCCTGATCCCGTGCCCGTGCCCATCCCAATCCCGTGCCTTTCCCGTGCCTATCACGTTCCTGTGCCCGGGCCCATGGCCGTCCCGATCCCGGAGCGGTCTCGGCGGGGCCGTCCCTCGCTAGAGGGCGCTGCAGGACGCGCGCTGAGGCGGGCACGGCGCCGTTCCCAGCGTGGGACCGCAATCATTATCCTGATAAATTGACTCTCTTTAATGCTCGATTTTTCGGGAGGTAACCGGCTCAGAGGCAGACTGTCCTGTTCTCGCTTGGTAGGACAACTTATTGGGCTAACTAATTTTTTTCTTGATTTCCACAGAAGTGGAGCTCCAGCTCCTTTAGTCTCTTAGATTCTATAAACTATGGTTAAACTTTACCTGAGATTGGGGAATTTGCTTGCGTTCTTTCAGATTCCAAGATATCCGAAGCACCACTGATATCTACTATACTGAAAAGTTATTTTGTTGCCTTTTCCTACTGTATATAAATCCCAGCATCGCATAGGCACTACGCCCCTTCTTCTCTAAAGAAGAGATTTAACATTAGATTTTTACATTTAACTGATTTAACTGTACATTTTTGAAAAATAAGATTTAAATAAGTCAGGAAGTTGTATGTAATACATTCTGATTTAGGTTAATTTTGATAATCAGAACCACATGAATTGGGTTGCAGTGTAACATCAATGAACTTTGAGGGATTCAGTAATCATGGTGTTTCACAGCCACGAATCCATAGATACCTCAAGTTTTCTCCTTCTTGAGGAACTTTACAACTGTAAAGAAAAGAAAATGGCAGTACATTCCTTCTCCTCACTTAAAGTGTGTCAGAAGTGTTGTGATAAAAAGCCTCAGGAGCTGAATTGACTAAGAGGGATTTCCTTCACAGAGTGCTTTCTTTTGTCAGGAAAAGACCATTGAGCGTTTGAAGGAGCAGCGTGACAGAGATGAACGAGAAAAACAGGAAGAGATCGACAACTACAAGAAAGACATTAAGGACCTGAAAGAGAGAGTCAGCATTTTACAAGG